>NC_089502.1:75721551-76041154 GCF_036850765.1 Saccopteryx bilineata
CCTCTCTGACAACATGTAAAACTTGATTTTGTTTTTCTTTCTTGCTCCTTCTTCCATACAGTTCAATTCATATCTCTTTCCTTTATTCTTCCTTGCTTTTCCCCCTATCATTCTTCTTTCTCTTTTCCCCCATCCTTTATCAAGTCAGTGATCAGGTATAAATGAAGTCCTGGGATAGCTTGTAAGGACTACCTATATGATCTCCTGAGAGATATCAGTACCCTATTTTTCTGCCTAAAAGTTATCCTTATCATAATTCTCAGATAGTCAGGGAAGGCACTTCTTGGTTTGGAGTTTCAATATAATTTTCTGTGTAATGGAAAAATTAGGCAGGAGTAACCCTTGATCTTTTAGCCTTTTCAAAGCTCTATTTGGGAAGATATGTTGTGTCTTCGCTGGGTCAGTGAGTCCCTGGTGTACTTGCTGCTGGAGTGGCCCAAGAGCTTGTACAAGTGTTTGCTTACTTGAAAAGAATCCAAAGATAGAACAAGTTCCAAGCTCAGGAACAGACAATATGGTTCACTCCTGATGACTAAGAGAACCTACCATAAAACCAGTTCTGAGTACCTATTTATTTCTGTCTTCTGACCCAGGAGGAAAATAGGGAAATTAATGACTTTTCTTTAAAATGTTTTAATTGAAATGATCTTGTCTGTTAAGATTTCTGGAACTTTTAAGATAGATTATCATTCCCAGACTAGGACAAAACAGACTGGCTTCAGCTGCCACCTACTGTTTCCTTGAGCACTAGGGTATTCTGGTGGCTCGAAGTACCATGGCCCACATGGCAAACCTTCTCCCTGTTGTAAAGATGAGGAATGGCTTGGCCTCCTGCAGACCTGAGTTGAGCAAAGCAGGGAAATAGCCAGAAGGCTGGAGTCTATGAGGAAACCTTTCCCTGTGGAACCTGGGCACTCAATAAGATAGTCTGTCTTTTAAGAAACTGAATTTGACTTTCAAACACATAGTTTTTAACTCTTGTCACATTCGCTTAAGGCAGAAATTATGACAAACCCGGAATGCTTACCTGGCTTGAACGAGGACACCCTCTGCTCCTAACACAAGCCCAGGGATGACTCCTTTTTATTTTTTTCTGAAGTTAGAAGCAGGGAGGCAGTCAGACAGACTCCTGCATGCGCCCAACCAGGATCCACCTGGCATGCCCACTAGGGGGCAATATTCTGCCTATCTGGGGCATTGCTCCACTGCAAGCGGAGTCATTCTAGCACCTGAGGTGGAGGCCATGGAGCCATCCTCAGTGCTCGGGCCAACTTTGCTCCAATGGAGCCGTGGTTGTGGGAGGGGAAGAGAGAGACAAAGAGAAAGGAGAGGGGGAAGGGTGGAGAAACAGATAGGCACTTCTCCTGTGTGCCCTGGCTGGGAATCGTACCTAGGACATCCACATACCGGGCCAACACTCTACTGTTTAGTCAACTGTCCAGGGCCTCCTTTTTAATGATTCTTTAAAGGAATGTGTTCCCTTCCACACTATATTTGGTCTCCCTATCTCTTTCTCTCTCTCTCTCTCTCTCTCTCTCTCTCTCTCTCTCTCTCTCACACACACACACACACACACACATTTTCACTCAGTAGCTTTTAATTGTTCTTTCAACAATTTGGACTTTGCTAAAAAGGTTAGCAAAATACCCTTTCATGAAGGTCAGCTTTGAAAATAATGTACATATTCTTTCATCTGAAACTACAAAGGGTAACTTTCTAAGTACAAAAGTCTCTGGGCTTTTGTATCATGAGGTGCTCTGTTAATGTAAGGAAATCTGGAGAAAGAATTCAATCCTTTAAAGTCATCTTCTTGGTGCAGGCGTTATGGTCCTCTCTGGACCAACTTTCTGTGACTGTGCAAGTATGAGAAGCACACTTGCCTAAACCTGGTTGCCAAGGAGCAAAGAGGACCAGCTGCAGAACTAGATCAGAGCAAGAGCTTTTTCCCAAATGTCTTCTAACGTTTTCATAAGTGAACATTCTCTGCTTACACTGCAAACATTATTCTCTTTGACTGGAGGAATTTCTGGCTGTAATTCTTTCAAAATTACATTAGCTATCACAGGAGACTCACAGTCCTTTTTTCAAATTTATTTATTGATCTTGGGGAGAGAGAGAAGAGAGGGGGGGAGAGAGATAGAGACAGAGAGAGAGAGACAGAGAGAAAGAGAAACATTGATCTGTTCCTGTATGTGCCCTGACCAGGCACTGAACCCACAACCTTTGTATCAGAGCTGTCTGGCCAGGGCATGAGACTGACAGTCTTGACACCAAAGTTCATACTATCAACAGAACACCCTCTAGCTTGAAAGTCACTGTTAAGCCTGGAAATTCTGGGACACAGCACAGCCTAATATGCACCATCCTCTGTGTCCACACTGCCCAGAGAACAATAAGGGAGAAGCAAACCTTCAACCAGGCTAAGGAAGTTTCCTGACTGCTAGGGGTAAGTCATTCCTTCTTAATGAAACTCGGTCTGGGAGGAAACTTAGAGAAATCACTGATGGAGAAACTAAGATTCAGGGAGAGGAAGAGATTTGCCCAGAATGTGTCTGTGGTAGATTTGGGGGCTCACAACCTTATCTCCTGACTACAGATTCCATGTTCTTTCCACTACACTAGCTGGAATTGAAACTTGAGTGCTGGATAAGCTTTACTTGGAAGCTTCCCAAATATGAAGGGAGATGGCTTTCTTGTTCAGCATCTTGAAATTGGTTAGCTCTAGAAGCTGGGAAGGTCCAATCTTTTGCTGCTAAAATCAGTGAAAACACTAAAGCTTCCTGCTTCTAAGTCTTTATGTCTACAAAGACTCTCCCAGGAGAGAGACTCTCTAGACCTTACTTCCTTTCCTCCTTGGGGAAAAGGCCCCATAATGACCCCATTGTTTCATTCTGGTTGCAGATGTGGTTAGACAGAGACAACTGGCCTTTAAGTGTGTTGTCATGGGAATTGGGTTACTTGAACATGGAGCATTATTCTTAAAGGAGCACATGATAAGTCAAGACAGGATTCTCCTGCCTTAGAGTCTGGGGAGCAGGAATCATCTAAGAAGGTATTTAAGTGAGATTTGCGAGGGTTTTATTTAAAACTAAAGAAGTACTACAGGTGAAGACACTGTGGTGGAGTCTGATAAAAGGTTTCCATTCCTCAGACTCCCAAAAAATTGTGAGAAAGAGGTGAAGGGAGGAAGGAGACACTCATCAGTGACTACCTATATTGCTGGAATTGGGCTGCACAGAGCAGAGGAACTAAACAGGAGGAACTAAGATTTGGGTTCAAGACCACAGTTAGGACTCAGTGAACATAACTACACCTTGGTGGAACTGTTGGAAGGACTGAAGTATGGAACAAGAAGGTCAAGATTGTTCTAAACAGATCTGAGGAAGAAAAGGGGAGGAGTTGTGGGCTTGATTAATAATATATTCGAGAATAAGCCCTCTGATGAAAGACTGGGAAGCTGAATTATTTAGCCTATACAAATGGACGATGATAGGTGACAATGACTTTGAGAATATAAGGGTTATTATATATATGATGGTAGCTACTCTTCTCTAGCTACACAAAGTAGAATAAGAGCTTACACTGCCACAAAAAGGATATCAGTTAAATATACAAGAAAACTTCCTAATAGTGATAAACACTGGAACATGTTACCAAGGGAGTATGCAGAAGTTTCTTTCCCCAGAGATCTTCTGAAAAAGCAAAATCTGCTGCCTCCTCCTCAGCTCTTTCTGTTCTCTACCTCTCCTTTTCTTTTCTCCCTCTCCTCACTCTCCCTCCCTGCCTCCCTCTCTCTGTCTCTCTCCACCCTCTCTCACTTCTCATCTCCCAAACTCCTTCCCATTCCTCATTCCCAGGGAGCACTTTCTCCATGCCACCCCATTCCTGTATATCCTGACTCCTACAGGAAATCTTCCTGGGTCTGATGTTACTCATAAGGGCAGGTTGTCCTCCTAGCTTTCTCTTTTATCTGCATAAATTCCATCAAACTGGGAAGTAAACATGAAAGACACTCTCTTCAACAATAACCAATTCTCAATGTTCCAAATAGGAATCCACTTGGTAATTCAGATACTTTGGGCCCAACTGAAATGAAACCTCATTTTTGAAGTCTTTCCTGACCTCTTTAGCATTTAGTCCCTACCATGAATGCAGCACTTCTACCTTCCTGTGACTCTGTCTGTTTCCTAACTAGACTGAACTCCTTGAGGAACATTTATTTCTATTATCTTCAAACCCAACTATAAATGATTATTCATAAAAGGGGAAGAGAGGTGAGATAAAGATGTTCACCTCTTTAATAGCAAGAATTCTCAGAGTGCTTTTTGTTGTTGGAAGTCCACAGATGTCCTGACAGTACATTCTCAGTCAATAATTACAAATGTAACACTGAATATTGTCTTTCAGGAAAGAAAGCAGGACCTCCTGGGCCAAATGGCCCCCCAGGACCTCCAGGACCTCCAGGACCCCAGGGACCTCCAGGGATTCCAGGGATTCCTGGAATTCCAGGAACAACTGTTATGGGACCACCTGGCCCTCCAGGTCCTCCTGGTCCTCAAGGACCCCCTGGCCTCCAGGGACCTTCTGGTGAGTTCCTGTGCCTCTACCCTTTCTGAGGCTCTTTTACCAGTACTTCAATAGAGCAAGGCTGGGTGATCCTGAGAGCAGTTTCAAATGGTACTGGTGGCATTGTTGTGTAATAAGAAATGCAGGTCTCCTAGCTCGGTGTAAACCAGAGATTAAACAAGCCAGTAGGGTCTGAGTGGCTGTAACTTCTAATTTATACCAACCTGTCAAGGATGGGTCACCTGTTCTTGACCTGTCTCAACCCGTCCATCACAAGCCCTTCCTTACTTTAGGCCTCCCGGTAGTGGGCCAATGAACTCATAAAAGCCTGAGACAGAGGCCTTGATGGTTGACTGAAGTTCCTGTAGGAGTTGGATTGAGTCTGCTTTGATTCCCATCATCTTACTCTTGTGCTGATATTGATATGGGGAGGAATGTTGGGGACTGGAGAAGATAGCATCTCTAGAACAGTTTTCTCTCATGAACTCTAAAGAGCCCTTCTTAAAGAGGTAGACAAGTAGTAGCTGACAGTCAAGGAGTTGAAAACTTATGAATCACTCAGGGTGTGAAAGAAGCAAATCCAGGCACCAAGACCATCTTGTCAAGGAACCAAGTGGTTCTTGCACAACATCCTTACCCTATCACATTGCCATTCAAATAGCATTTAATCTCTTTGCATCTTTCCCTTTGGGGCTAGAAGGGCATCCAAGAGCTGTAGATGCAGATCCAAACCTGCTTAATTGGACTTGACAACAGTCAGATGGCCTGGAGTTGGGTCAGTTATTTTCCTCTCCTGTATCTTGGGGTTTTAAAAAAAGGGACTCTTGCCTGACCAAGCAGTGACACAATGTACAGAGCATTGGACTGGGACATGGAGGACCCAGATTCAAAACCCCAAGGTCACCAGCTTTAGCACGGGTTCATCCAGCTTGAACGCGGGCTCACCAGCTTGAGTGTGTGGTTGCTAGCTTGAGCCCAGGGTCGCTGGCTTGAGCAAGGGGTCACTTGCTCTGCTGTAGTCCCCCGGTCAAGGCACATATGAGAAAGCAATCAATGAACAACTAAGGTGCCACAATGAAGAATTGATGCTTCTCATTTCTCTGTTTTCCTTTCTGTCTGTAACTATCTGTCCCTCTCTCTGACTCTGTCTCTGTAAAAAAAAAAAAAAAAAAAAAAAAAAAAAAAAAAGAAAAGAAAAGAAATGGGCTCTTTACAGATGACTTCTCTAGGTCCAAGAATTCTTCAGCAGGACTTAAATTCTTTGACTCATAGTTTGACAGGGCTAATCAGCCCTGGCTGGTTGGCTCAGTGAAAGAGCATCAGCCTGGCATGTGGATGTCCCAGGTTTGATACCTGATCAGGGCACACAGGAGAAGTGACCATCTGCTTCTCTCCCTCTCCCTCTCCCTCTCCCTCTCCCTCTCCCTCTCCCTCTCCCTCTCCCTTTTCTCTACCTCTTTCCCCCTCATAGCCAGTGGTTCTATTGGTTTGAGTGTCAGCCCCAGGTGCTGAGGATAGCTCTGTTGGTCCCAGTGTCTTCAGGCACTGAGGATAGCTCAGCTGATTCCAGCATTGGCCCCAAATAGGGGTTTCTAGTGGATCCCAGTTGGGGCACATGCAAGAGTCTGTCTCTCTATCTCCTCTCCTCTCACAAAAAAGAAAAAAAAAGAAACAGGGGTAATCAGTGTTACTGTCACCACAACAGAGCTGGAGATTCTTTCATTCAATCTTTCTATAAATATTTCTTGAGCACTTTCTATGTATAAAAAAATATTGATAAGTAGTCCCTGTTTTCATGTACCTTATATCCTAGAGGAGAAGAGAGACAATTAAAGAACCAAGATATTTACAAATGGCAATGCCCTCTATGAAGAAAATTAATATAAAGGAAGCGAAAGGTTGAAGAAGAAAACAGCATTATCTCTGGGTCACATAGTCGCAGGAATGCTCTCTCATCTGTGTCCATGGGTGCTCAGTGGGATTTGCCTTGGGCCATCATTGGCAAGAGGCTAATGTTGGTGCTGGGTTCTGGGCCCACTGAAGATGCAGGTCAAGAACAAGTGAGAGAGATGGAAGGGGTGTCCTTACCTCTCCTAAAGCTTGGCTATAGGTAGCCAGGCTCCCTGCCACTGGCTGCCTAGGTGAGGAGAAAGGGAAGTCGAAAAAGCCACCCTCTGATTGTCTTGTCCTGTTTTGCAGGTGCTGCTGATAAAGCTGGAACTCGAGAAAACCAGGTTGGCTGGAAATTGCTCTCTTCCTGGGGAGGAAGGAAGGCCACAGGCTAGAGCAATCTTTGAGTTTGCTCCCTATTAAATATGCTGAAGCTTTCCTTTGTGAGGATACCCTGGAGGTTCTGAGTTTTCCACTCACAGTCCCTCTTATCTCTAGAATAGAAATGTTTTGCCCCAGGGCTTGCCGTTAGCTAAGGGAACTGAGTTTTCCCAGGGCCATTTTTCCCTATTCCACAGGAGACAGAGGGTCAACATATCCACACACAGTAGTCAGCTAAAATGAGCCACCAGACAGACCTCATTCACCTGGGCCTCCAACTCCCTCAGCCACCCCAGACACCTTGTCGGCACTCAGACCTCCTGGGATCAGGAGCTTAGACGTATGAGAGTATGTTCTTGAAAGTCAGCCAACCAGCTCCAGGCCAAACCCAGCCTGGACTTCTGCCTTAATGGTCTAAAGGGCTCCTCCCCAGTCTTTGAGCTTCCTAATCTGTCTCTATTGGCAGGTTCTGCTGCCTTGCCTTGTCTCATCTCAGCCTCAGCTACAGCTGTTTGGCCACAGTTAAATCTACACAGCTGCACAGTGATTGATGGCTTCCAGGGCAATTTTGTATCCATCACCTCATTTGATCTTCAAATATCCCTGTGAAAGTGGCCAGAGATTCTTATAACTCTAATTTTACAGTTAGGGAAATCAGGGTCAGAGGCATTACATCTGGCTGAGGTCACATAGCTAGAAAGTGGCCTAACTACAAAGTCATATTACCCTCCAGTAACACTGTGGTCACTAGCATCCCAAGACAGGAAAGAAGGATCAGAATTGGAACCAGAAAGGAGACTAGAAGTCAGAGGTGGAAACATGGAAACTGGTGGCTGAGAGAGCAGTCATTTCTCACAGTGACTCCCCTCTCTATCCTTCTCATCCTCCCAGCCAGCTGTGGTGCATCTACAGGGCCAAGGGTCAGCAATTCAAGTCAAGAATGGTAAGAGTCAAAATAGGCTCTCTCACTAAGAGGAGCTTCTCCTCTTCGATACCCCCAGCTTCTAAATAATCACCCAGCCTAGTTCCTCCCAGACCCCTGAGATACCCTGGACACTGGGGGGCCATTCTCTGTTCCATTTTGCCCTGTGCTGTCTGTCCTGGGTAACTGCTTGCACCAAGACCGGTTGCAACACCCAACCTGCAATTGGAAACACTGGCGAGGAAGCTGAAAGGGACCTGAGACATCTAGATGGGGAATTCTTGGGAGATGGAGGTTCTGTCAGAGTCACCACAAGGATATGTGTACGTTGATCAACATTTTGACAATAAAAATCAGAGAAAGGACAACTATATAAATTTAAATTCTTGTCTGATGGGTCTGCATGGGGAGAGGCGGGGGGGGGGGGGGCATGTTAGACTCTCCAGGAAGTATATGATGCTAGTGTCTACAAAAAGGGAGAGCAGGTTTAAGGACGTTAAAAATGAGTGATTTAATGTAACCCCTGCTTTTAAAAGATGGGGAAACAGAGTTCCAGAGAACAGGCAATACCATAATAAATCATATGCCTTATATCTGTGTGTTAATTTACAGTTTTCAACATGGTTTCTTTGTCTTGTACTTGATCCTCACCACAACCTTATGAGAAAGGTATTAGCTGTCTTACACAGACAGAAACTGAAGCTCAGAGAGGTTAATTAACTGGCCTAAGATTTCAGTTAAGTGTAGGAGCTAGAATTCAAAACTACATCTGTCTGACTCTTCTCACTGAACTATGCTACTTCAGTGATGTGTGTGTACACTCCACTGAATGATTAGGTTTGTTTTCTTCCCAAAGAGACATGAACATTCATTAAAGAACAGTGCTTTGAAATAATGTCCAGTCCCCAGGATGCACAAAGCCTGAAATTCATGAACCCCCAGGAGCTTTGGGAAGCAGCAAGCCAGCCAAGATGCCAGATGCTTACAGAGCTTGGAGGGGAAGGGAGAGGCTATGAGTGTGGGCACAGTAAGTGGAGGCTAAGAACCCGTTACATTGGGACAGCTTTGAAAGCCTAGTCAGTCCTGAACTGGCTGAGCTGAGCTTTCTTAATGACTGGGCTTAGCTGCACCCTGGATCGCCACCTGGATGCCTGACTTAATAGTCTCATAAATATAAGTAGGAATGCAATGGCATGAAAATCCAAGTGGTCTTGCTGGAACCAGGTGCCTTAGGTCCCAGGACTCTGAGTGAGCCGTGACCACCATCTGTCAAGGGAGGAGTAAGACAGGCAGGACATAGATACGTGTGCATATCTGGATGGGTGGCTTCAGTGTTTATTCTGTGCCAGAAGCCACTGATTTTGCTCCCAGTACCACATCACTAGTCCCAGCCCCTCCAGGCCAATCCCCAGGAGCAGTCAATGCTGATCTTCAGTTCCCCAAGAACAGAATGAGGGGTCGGGGTAGGAGGTCATCATACAGAGTAGTGTTGAAGGGGCTGACACAGGGCATCTCCTCCTGACTCCTATCCCATCTACTTATCACCTCAAGAGAAGATGGCCAGCTTTTCCAGAAGGCCAGTTTCCTCATGCCTCAGAGAGGCAGGCCAATTGATACTAACCAAGGATGGATGTTCAAAATGTAATTTCTTGGGTGAAGAATGAATGAACAGTTTTGAGGGCAGAAGGCCCAATAGGCTTGGACTCCCTTCTCTTGGAGTAGAAAGGCACCTCTCTCTTTCTGCAGCATGGAAAGGGAAGCTCTTCCTCCACCCTCACATGCTGGTTTTCAGTGTCCAGCCAAAGCAGTATGATGGCCCCTCCACCCAAAAAGAGGTGAGGCTCAGAGATGAAAGCTTTGCCAGCAGTGCCTCAGCTCCCAGACACCCTCACCATCTTCTTGGCTGGTTGTTGATGTTGCTTGGCACTCTGCCCCTCCCTCTCATAAAATACTCTTCTCCCCTATGAGCCTGATTACTGGCAGTCACACTCTCTGGCTGCCATGAAGTCTGACTCACCCTAATCCCTAAGGGTCTCCAGGTAGACAGTTCCTTTGGCTAAGCAGTTTCCTGGGGGCCCAGGGAGGTTTTCCAAAAAGGAGTGGGTGTGGAGGAATCTCTTATGCAGAAGGACAAAATCCATTAACCTATAAGACAGGAGAGCAATTTAGGAGTTCCGGCTGGTGAAATAAAATAGAATAATAAGAGCTAGTCTGCCACTCAGTGTCTGAATGTTGCCTGTGCAGCCAGAACAACAACAAAAAAAATAGGTCAGTGTGCCCTCTCTCTTCTTACTCCCCATCCCCAATTCTAGCTAGAAGGTTTTGGTTAAAGACCTTTCTGGATAAAAGGGATCAGGGAAGGAGACAGGAAGACAGACCGGCCAGCTTGACAACCACTTTACAAACAGAAAACTTTATGTGATTCCAAATGCTATTCTTAAAACTTGGCCTCCTGGGCTATCCAGGTGGCATTGGGGTAGGGGTGGGAGTAATGCATTGCTTGACATTTCTTGTTTCTATTGCCCAGATTATTCTGACATGTACTGAGTGACTGCCCTTCTCTCATACTGAGATCTTTCAGGTGGAGTGCTCAATGATTGGTCTCGCATCACCATGAACCCCAAGGTGTTTAAGCTACATCCCCGCAGTGGGGAGCTGGAGGTACTGGTGGACGGCACCTACTTCATCTATAGTCAGGTAGAAGTGAGTACGGTCTTAGGCCTAACTCTTCTTATATCCAGAATGCAGATCCAGTGCAGGCCACATAGGGGTACTGTGGAGATAGCCAAGACCAGCCAATGGCTAACTTCCTGCTTTGGAGGGTGAGGGGTCTGGGGACACCAGACTGGGAGGGAGTTAAAAGGAGGAAAGAGAGGGGGCTGTTTTTGTTTTTGTTGTTGTTGTTTTCCTAGCCAGATATCATTGGAAAACTAAAAAGAGGCCTCTCCCACACCCTGCCATCGGATTCCCCACTGCAGGAC
This sequence comes from Saccopteryx bilineata, assembly GCF_036850765.1. Classification (NCBI taxonomy): domain Eukaryota; kingdom Metazoa; phylum Chordata; class Mammalia; order Chiroptera; family Emballonuridae; genus Saccopteryx; species Saccopteryx bilineata. Next base: position 75,732,292 of record NC_089502.1, read on the forward strand.
CCCAGGCCCTTGTTCTTCTCCTCACCCCACCCCCTGAGCTGTTTGGTTCTACTGCCAAACTTGAACTCTGTCTCAATACATTTTTTTGAAAGTCAGTTCCAGGGCTGCTGAGAGCCCCTTCCCCCTACACTGCTAGCTTCATAATGAATACTGCTGCTGTGAACTCTCTCTGTCTCAAAAAAAAATTCTGACTATCTTTCCTTCCTCTTTCTCCCATTTGTTTTTCTGCCTTTCTGTGTCTGTTCTCCTTGCTTATTTCCCGCTATCATTCTCCCAGCCCTTTTCTCCTTCTCTTTTTGTCCTTGTCCTGCCTGGACCCACTCGCCAGTTCTACTGGTGCCCATCTGCTTCTACCCCTGTTGGTTGCCTCCACTGGGTGGCTCCTCAGAGCTAGAGGTAGATGAGCCTTGAGGTTGGGGCTTCTGTGGGGTGGGAAACAAGCAGGCAGATGGACAGGACTGAGGAGCCAGCAGAAGGGCCTCACAGGGGAACAACCAGAGAAGGTGGGTTAACAAGTGTTTGCTAAGTCCACCAAGCATCCTGGCACAGATCATGTGCTGACCCAAGAAATTCTGTGGCACCTGAATACACTGCTCCCTCCTGAAGAACCCATGGAAGGAGCAACCTTTGATAAAGTGATTTAAGGTGACAGATGAGCCCCCTCTTAGGATTGAGACACAGTGTCCTATGGGCCATTTGTCCTAAGCTCCACTTGGTGGAGTGATCAAAACTTGGTAGTGAACGATAAATTCTGGGCCTAGGAGAAAATTGTGAGTGGCCTTGGGCTTTGGACACCATGCAAAATGGGAAAATCCCCTTGACATCAGGCCAATGAACATAGGTTCTTACTTCCTTCTGGCCACAGAGTCAACCTAGGGGCCTAGGTTTTGCCTTTCCAAATTCTTGATCTCATTTGTGGTGGACAGCTCTCCATCACTCTGGATCTGTTTCCTGAGTCATCAGATAAGAGGGCCAAGGGACACTATGACAATCAGTGAGAGAAAAACAGCAGGGGTTGAGGGGTTGGGGATGTGGCCAAAAAAAAGAGCCGAAGAAATGGCAACTTGTGCAGCCCTGGCCAGATAGCTCAGTTGGTTAGAGCATTGTCCTGAAGCACAGAGGTTGCCGGTTCGATTCCTAGTCAGGGCACATACAGGGACAGTTTGATGTTCCTGTCTCTCTCTCTCTCCCCTTTCCTCTCTTGCTGAAATCAATAAATAAAAATTTAAAAGAAAAAAAAGAAATGGCTGTCACTGTTCCCTTTCTGGGAAATCAGTAACTTCTAAGTTTATCTTCAAATAGTTCTTGATATTAGTCCTTGGGGCTTGAAACTGGAAGTTAGGTGGCGCTCATTTATGTCTGTAGCATTGAGCACCTGTGTGTGTACAGAGCATAATGCTTCATGCTAGGGCAGATGGGGGTGGGGTGGGTTTGAAGAAGTCAAGAGGCAAATAAGGCATGGTTCTTTCCTTCAGAGTTTACATCTGCTGTGCTAGTGAAAGATTTGCCTAAGTGCCATGGGATAGAGGACAGGCAGAGAATAAGCCTGCCATCCCACCTTTACTGTTGGCTAACTAGCATGCCTTCAGGTGGCACTGCCCCTTCACAAGGTATACCAGCCCCTTATCTGAGAAAGTACCATCTGTCATGACAGGGGAGGGTCCTCCCACTTTCCTCTCCCCCCCAATCCCTTCTTGTTGCCTCTTACCCAGGTATACTACATCAACTTCACTGACTTTGCCAGCTATGAGGTGGTGGTGGACGAGAAGCCCTTTCTGCAGTGTACCCGCAGCATTGAGACAGGCAAGACCAACTACAACACGTGTTACACCGCAGGCGTCTGCCTCCTCAAAGCCCGGCAGAAGATCGCTGTGAAGATGGTGCACGCTGACATCTCTATCAATATGAGCAAGCACACCACCTTCTTTGGGGCCATCAGGCTGGGCGAGGCCCCTGCATCCTAGATTTGCCCTGTTTTGCCCCTGCCTATGCCCGTGTCCCAGAGTTGGGAACCAGACACCCCCAAACCTCTAAGTGCTGCTGTGGAGTGAGGAATATGGCATTGCAGCTGCACATAGAAATGCCCCACCGCTATTTATTCCCCATTGACTCCAGGATGACAAGACCTGCTTGCCTTTCCACAATGACCTTGAGTTAACAGGACAGTTGACGAAGCCTCACGGTTTACATGAAGCAGAACCATCTTCCTTGTCTTCATGTTGACTGGCTCATAGCATGACTGTTCGACCTCAAGGTTCCAGTTGTCAGAGTTATCGTTTGTTGCACTAAAGTGATGGTCCCCAACAGCAGGCGAGAAAAAGCAGAGGTGTACTCCAGACTGTGGGGACAGAGTCCCGACCCCAATGGGGCTGCTGCTTCGCTCTGAGGTGGGGTGAGGCTGCAGGGGAGTGTTGCAGCCTAAGGGGAGGGGAGGGCAGAGGAGATGGGTGCTTGTGGCAGAGGCTAAGAGGGACCGTTCCAAGCAGGCATCCTGGGCAGTGGGAGCATTGTTGCTGCTCTGCGCTGCAGCTAGCCACAGGGTTCAAGAGCTCTTCCCACTCAGGCAGGGAGCCAGGTTGCAGCAGCTTGCCAGGCTTTGGGGACAGGAGGTTTGTTTGCTCTTTCTTGGAGCAATCACAGGAAATGGCCACAAACCTGCCTGCATGAGAACCTGAAACCAGACTTGGGGTCACATGTCTTTCACTTTGTGTCCAACTGTGTTTCAGGCTCAGAAAAGTCCCTAGATTCCCTCCCAACTGCCCCCCTTCCCAGCCTGCATGCACCTCCTGTCTTTCTCCACAGAGCCTACCTCTGTCTGAGACAGGTGTCTAACTTGGGACCTGTGCTGATGTGAGTCTAGGATACTCCTTAGATTAGCTGGGCACAGAGACTCTTCCATTTATTAAGCAACACACATATTCATCTAGTTGAGTTGTGTCTGGGGGCAAAGTGTTGAAGGGACTACCACAAGTCCCTTCAAATCCCAGTATTTAGGCAGCTGCTTGAATAGCTTACCAGAATTCTCCAACCCTAGCTTGCCCCTCGGCATCAGCAAGGCAGGGCTTTTCCGCCTGACCCAGGAAGAACAAGAAGTGCAGATAGGGAAGGGGTCTCTTTCAAGTTTGCTGCAAGCCAGGTGGTCCTTAGCCCAGGCCTTCCCTGAAAGGGCAGCAGCTGGTGCCCGGCAAACCCACCCTTCTTGGCCCTGGCTTCAGAAAGCCACGGCAGAGCACAATCAGCATGAGCTCCAGCGCTGCTCCCTGAATCGAGGCTCAAGAAGAAGCGGGCATCTAGGCAGGGCTCTGCCCTCTAGTGGGGCCCAAAGACACCGTCACCACTTTCTGAGGCTTCCCACCAGATCATATGGTGAAACCAATCACAGTTTTAACTGCCGGTGCCCAGCCTTAACCTTTGGTGCTGGGTTCAGCCCAAAGCTGTGCGGACTGGTCTTGTACAGTCTTCTCCTCTTGCTCATGAAATAGGTTTCCTTTTTAGGAGATGAGGAGTTAGTTCCTTTGGGCAGCTGAAATTTACCAACAGCAGGTACTCATTTCTCAGCTGTACCTTCCCTTTCTGAGCACCTGCGCTGCTCAGCCCTTTGAAGGCCCGGGCAGGAGGGGAGCACACTGCCATTGTCTAGTTGCTGATGGCTGCGTCACAACCCCAAGTGAAGCAAAGCTTAGGCGTGTGTCTGGCCCTGGCTCCTATAGAGTGCCCTAGACAGTCCTCAGTTGTAGCATTAACAGATGAGAATTTCTCCTTAAATCTTGGAATGTACTTCCTCTCTTATTATCTTCTGTGATAATATTACTAATCTTATTGTTTAGATGAGGCTCAGAAAGGTTAAGTGCTATGACTGGGATTTCACCCAGCTGAAATCAGTGTCCTGGGACTTCATTCAGTGAGGTCTGACTCCAAAACTATTCCATTGCACTGCTGCTCTGTGTTGAATTTGGGGTCCTGAGAGAAACAGTAAAAGTAGTAATATGGACCCCAAATTCTTATGGGTTTTAGGGAGAAACCCAGAGACATTCATTTTCATTTTTTTATGGTAATTCCTATACTCTTGGCTGCCAGAGGCTCTGTGGCAAAACAGTGGGATGTTTATTTAGGAAACAGCCATCAGCCTTAGAGTTCTTCTGTTCAGAAGAACCAGCTTGGCGCCATGTGCAAGCAGCAGGCCTCCAGTACTTCCATTCTCTCACCCGCCCATGAACCAAGCAGCCATTCATTATGTATGGATCCCCCACTGCAAGTGAGATCCTTCTTTGCTAACCCTACAGACGGTTATGGGAGCTGGCCACTTCTCACCACTACTGAGTGACCCCTAGTCTCTTTCTACCATACCACAGAGAACGTCAGATGTCAGGATCTCTGCAGGATGGAGGGAGGAGTGAAGACTGGTTCTAAACCCAAAAAGTGAAGAGAAGGAAGGCAAAGGCTTCTTTCCCAATTGTGGCCCTAACGGACATTCTCCAGATCCGGACGGGTTGTAGGAAAGATAGGACTCACACAAACCCTTGATTCATCATGAACCCTCCACCCTAGAGAGCAGAGTGATGAGGGAAGCAAATATGTAGCTGGGGAGCCTGTTGCAGCAAAATTATTGGCCAAGTAGTGAAGCAGTTCACTAATCTGAGAATGTGGGCACAGATCAACCATTTGGAATTATGCTGATGTGGTTTTACCAGAAGGCTAAGTCTAGCATGGAGAATGTGACAAGGACATTTGTGAGCAGGCATATGACAGAGGTTTGAAGGAGAATTGTATAGCAGCAGCCTTTGCCAGCTACTTGGACTTCAACAGCCAAAACTGGCCCAGAAATCAGCCACTGGGCTACTCAGTTATTATTTCCATGAAAAAAATGTAGTCTTTGCCTTATTTCCCCCCTCACCCATCCTGAGGTAAATTTCTTTTGCTGAGCACGAAAGGACTAAGAACTCTGGAAGTGAAAAAGACTTTGATCCACATGTGAGTGTGTGTGTTTTATGTAACTCCTGGTGGATGCAAATAGATTCAGAGACATTTAGAGCTAGGGAAGCCCTTTGTGGGGATCCATCCCAATCTCCATTCTGCCCCATGTTATTCATGTGGAAACTGAGGCCCACAGAGGAAAGGTGGCCTGCCCAAGGTGAATGAGCCACAACTTCAAACTGAGCAGAGAAGTCCCTGTCCCACATAGCCCCTCCTCCACCCCTCCACTCAAAGCTGGAAGTGCTTGGCCCCCTTAAGACCTTCTCCCAGCTCCTGCCTCTGCACTGGAAGGCTCTAGTCTGGCCTAACACCAGGAAGTCCTAAGGCCTCCCTGGTGCGGCCTCGGGCTCCATTCCTGCCTGGAAGGTCCCCTAGGCCATGTGAGCACAAATAAAGAACCTGATTCTTTTCTTTTAACCCATGTCAGGGCTCTCTCCAAAGGGAGTCAGGGTGTGTCGTTTCTTTATTTAAAAAGCTTCCAGGTGGGGTAAGGGCATGGGCTTTGTTGTGAGAATGGACTGGAGCAGGCCCAGTGCTGCTTTGGGGGCCAGCATACAGTGTGAGATACTGTGTATATAAGCTATACATAATGTATATAAACTGGGATGTAAGTTTGTGTAAATTAATGGTTTATTCTTTGCAAATAAAGCTTCCCCCCCCTTTTTTTTTTTGAAATTGACTTGAGCACTTCTTACATGCTAGGAGCTTTTCTGCAAGCGATGCCACACACATGAGCTAGAAGGAAGACCAAAGCACCCATTTCATAGGGAGCAGCATAAGGAAAGTAATCTGAATTTCTTGTCCAAACTTCCTACCTCTCCTCTGTGCCCCAAACCACATGCCCCCTACCCATCACCTTAGGTCTTTTGCTTTAACCACATGTCCCATTTGCTAGAGGCCTTGAGAAAAGAAACATTGTTTTGAGACAGATACACAGCATGGAGTCACCTTCATCTTGAGACTGTGGCATATATAACAGAAATGTCTGTCCTGGACCCAAAACAGCCCCTAGCTCCACATGATGTCATCTACTTTTACAGATGAGGAGACCAGTGTTCAAAGTTTAGCTCACCCAAGATCACCCATCTAAAACGTTTACTTAGACTTTCAAAGAACTGCAAACAGGATCCGACACTATAAACTTCCTGTTAAACGTTGAGATGTGAAATTTAGGGCATTGTTTGCTCAGGGATAGGAAATGCATGGAAGAGAATAATTCTGTGGATCTCTCCAATGTGCAATGTTCCATCACATTCAAGAGTATCTGGTGTCAGCCTGGTCTGACTCTGAGGCCAGTGCACTTTCCACTTGACCCCAAACTCTTCTCACAAGAAACACTTTGGAGGCTGAAATAAGGAAGAGACTCGCAGGACTAAGACCAGATAGCAGCTCATGAACAACTTAGCTCCACAGAGTTCTGGGTACTTTTCACAGCCCCAGCAGCCTTTGCACATTGCGACATTAGGCAGCAACGTGCACCCAGTGACCCATCACAAAGCAATGCCCAGGTCTGCACAAGCTGCATGTTGGAGCCCAGGCTGATCCTCCAGCTGCCTTAGGCAGGAAATAGATTTTTTTAAAAGGAAATCATTAATGGGAAGCATCAAGATTAAAAACACCCTATGGAGGCTCGGGGAAAATGTCATCTGTGGCACAGAAAGTGATAGAAAGCAGAAAAGCGGAAGTATTTCTTTGCCTCACTATGCACAAATCATCACCTGAGGCAGGCACCCAAAGCAGAGGCAGCAGATAAGTCACACTGGTGAATATACATGATGTTCTGGACCAAACTGACAAGTGGATGCAGATGAATCATTAGAACCAAATGGCATGTACCCAAGAGGAATGGAACAGGGGGCCATGGACCAGATTGTGTAACCTGCCATTGCCAACAGTCGTTGTACCAAGAGTCTGAGAGACTCCCCACCTAAAAGGAGAGCTTTATGGTGGCCAGAAGCCAGGTGCCTCACTTCCATCTTAAGCAAGATGAGTGACTGACAAAGGGCAGAGATAGAAAGCCAAGAAGGATAAGCTAGTTGCTAAGGGAAAGACAGGAAATTAGGCCTGGGCCTGATCCATTCTATTATAACATTATGAAGCAGAAACCAAGGGTGGCAAAGGGTATTGATTACTTAAATTTTCAAAGCACTGCTGACAAGATCCCACACGATACTTTCTTTTAAACACCGAGATGCTGAATTTAAGGCATTTTTGCTAAGGGATAGGAAATGGGCAAAATGGTTACAGAAGAATAATTTTATATAGCTCTCCCAATTTGCAAAGTTCAGTCACACTTAATATCATTTGATCTTCCTAACAGCCTTTGAGGCAAGCAGATGAGGGATCATCAGTCCTATTTTACAGATGAGGAAACTGAGACTCAGAGGTGACTGATTGCTTGGCTTGAACGTGATGGAGCCTCAAGGCCCACTGGATCCCAAGGCACCCACTCCTACAAAAGTCTCGATGCCAGGAGATGCAGCTACTTGAGAGCTATAGAAAGATGAGTGGGGGTCCTAGGCCCTCAAACATACTAGATAGAGCACAAACAGCATTGGAAGATGGTCTTTTTATTCTGTGCATTGTTTCCTCGGTGCTGGTGAATGGCACTGGGAGGGAGCCTAAAGGGCACCGCCCCAGGACCTTCCTTGTTTCTTGAGACTGTCTCCTTTGTAGTCTGAAGGAAAGGGCAGAGACAGAGGTGGATTTAATGGCAGGCACACTGGCCATGCACCCTGGGCCCCAAATTCTGAAGGGTGCCGCAAAACCTCAACTTGACACCTTTTTCTAATGTAAAGGGCCCAGTATTTTCTTCGGCACCCGGGGCCTCAACTGACCTTAATCCGCCTCTTGGCAGAGAAGAACTGGAAGGAGGAGAGAAATGAAAGAGGAATTAGGGTTTAGAAAACAACCAAGTGGACAGTCTCTTCTTACATTGAGGACTGGCCGAATTAAGAGCAGGAGCCCCATAGTCTTCCTGTGCTGAGAGGCTGTCAAACTATCACCAGCTCCTGAGTAAGTGAGAAGCCAAATTTGGTCTTGTGCTGGTCAAACAGTTTATGCAGGGCTTCTAGATAGAGTGCATGGTATTTGTCCACCACCTCCTGGCTCGGCTTCTCAATCTTGGGCACTGGCAGAGGCTCCCCAACTGCCAGAGGAAACAGACAAAGAAAAGAGAAGCATCAGAACAGCTCACTCCTCCGAATGGACCTCAGCCCTCAAGCCCATGTTACCACCATCCTACTGCCCCAACACCACCCATCCTGGCCAGCCTCCCCACCTCTGGATGTAGATAAAGCTGAAGCTCAGTCTCAGAACTGGATCTATGTCCTAGGCAAGGCTGCCAGAGAAGGGCTCACTCACCAATGGTGGTGACAGGCCGAGCGTAGGGCAGAAGGCCCCAGGATTTCTTAGTGAAGCCACGCCCATAAAAAGCACAAGGGTAAATGTGTGTCAGACTCCGGAACAACTTCTGAAAGCGATTGACCAAGCCCCCAGGAGTGAAAATGTACTGATTGTAGAGTTCTGTCTCTCCAAAGACATAGGCAGGAATTAGAGCCACCCTGTAGAGGAAAGCATGTCCTTTGATGAGCAGAGAAGTAGGGACCCTGTTGAAAGCCAGACGTGCTGACCGAAGTGGTCTCTGGGTCTACCTAAAGGCTCCTCGGCCCCTAACTTAGCTGGGTAAGGGCCCCATGTTCTCCACCAGACTTCCTGTGTGGGCAAAGTAGCAGCAAACTACAGGAAGCAAGTCCCAGCCCTCCTGTGCACCAACAGGTCTGAAACATGGGAAGATAAAACTCAAGGAACATTTTGTTTAACTTTCTTCATTTTAACTCACACGACAATGTTGGCTTTCTCTGAGATGGGGTTGCAGCCAGTTCCTTTTCATAAAAGGACTGGCCCAGATGAGATTTTACTGTGAGGGACATCGGGCTCAGGACTGGCACTCAAACCTTTCCTCAGAAGCAGTAATGCCTCCAGGACTGGCCCAGGCTCTACTCCAACAGGGAAGGAGCTTTCCCTCTCCTTGTTTAGAGTTAATTTCTACAAAATTCCTTCTTCTTTTCCTTCTGGGCTTTTGGACCCCCCCCCCCCACCTCGCTAGTCTGGGCCAGAACTTCCTTACCCATGCTGGAGGGCCTTGCGTACAAACCCAGTCCGGCTCTTCAAGTACAAGGTAGTTGATCCTGGCAAGCTGTATTTTATCTCAGGTAGGCCACCAACTACCACAATTAGCAATTTGCCTGTGCCCTTCTGGGAGAGGAGATAGTCCATGGAAGATTGGCTCACAGAGCAGATCCCTGGCAGGCAGAAAAATCCAAAGGTCATTAGTTACTGCCCCAATCTCCTGGCTTTCCTCCCTGCCTCTTCACAGAAAGAGAGCCTCATCTCAGGCAGGTGAGCCTAGGGAAGCTTTTTAAGACAGAGGGGATCACTAGGTTGGCCTCACTCTCACCCATTCCCCCAACCCTCCTTCCTCAGGTAGCCATTTTTATTTTGGCTTTATGTCCTAAGATCCAACTCACCTGTAGACATGACATAGTCTCTGAAGAAAGGTACCCAGAAAAAGGCTCCTACTGTAAGCACATAAGGGGTGAGGCCTGGAAAAATCTTGGAGAAGCCTGAAGCCTCTGTGGCAAAGTTTCCAAACCATGAATGGGACATGACCCCATGAGGGTGGCAGACAAGGATGTAGTTGTGACTGGGAGAGATGTCATGAGTCTTCAAAAGCTGTGCAGGAGAGAGGAATCAGAAAGGGTATGACTAGACAAGAGAAGAGGACTCTTGTTCTGGCCAAAGACCTGGAAGGGAAAGGGTTTCTAGGTCTGGCCATGCAGGTTGGGTATGCACAATTCCAGGGGTCATCATTTACATGGGCCTCAATGTGAATGATGCTCCTAACCCCCACACCGACCCAACAGCTAGCACTGGAATTAGGGCTGGGCCTGGAGCCCAAGTGGGGGCATGGGGCTGCTCACCTTGAGTGGGAAATAATCACAGTACTGTTTCCACAGGCACCAACGCCTCACACAGGTAAACCGGCGGCCACCTGAAAACAGAGCCAATGTAGCCAAGCTTTGACAACCCTCATTGTCTTCTTTAGGGCCCTTTTGGTCCTGCTGCATGGTACTCACACCCCCTGCTGCTTCCTGTCCTCTTTTTATTATTATTACTGACTGATTTAAGAGAGAGAGAGAAGCATTCATTTGTTGTTCTACTTAGGTGTGTTTGTGCCTTTACTGGTCACTTCCCATATGTGCCCTGACCAGGGATTGAACCCACAACCTTGGTGTTACAGGAAGACAATCTAACTCACTGAGCTAACCAGCCAGGACCACTTCCTGGCCTCTTAAGTGACAACCAAAATGGGCTATGGTAGGTCAGGGCCAATGTCAGGCAGGCGTAGCTTTCTGCTTCACTAGCTGCCCATCTCCTAACCTACTATACTTCTGATCTGGAACTCTCTAGCACCTTGAAAAGACTACTTCCCCCAGCTTCTCTAGCTCAGGGAGATACAGGCTGAAGGGGTACCTAGGAATTGGTCAGAGCATCTCAAGATCATAGGAAGAGAAGAGGAAAGAGCTTGTGTCAGGTGGCAGCACAGCCCCAGCAAGGCCCTTACCTCGCTCAGGGGTCTTCCAGTCAAAAGCCAGCCAGATGAGAGTGAGCACAGTGACAGGCCAGTATGGTGTGAACACCAGCAGGTAGAGGTTGACAAAGATCACACCGGTTACTAGAGAAAGGCCAGGCCAGAGTTAGTGAATTGTTAGCAATCCTCCACACTTGCCCATCCTATGGGGTTCTGTCCAACCCAAGGTCACATGCTCTCTCATTCATACCCACATAGCACTTTCACATCCTCACCCTAGCACAGGGCCCATGTACTCACATCTCCAGCCCCCCACCTTCTCTTTGGCCTTGGAAACCTGTTTCAGGTCTAGAAAGCATGGTGTTTTCTTCTCTAGCCATGCTCCATGTAGTAAGCCCTCTACTCCCCAGGACCTGCCCCAGCACTGTTCTGAGCTACATTCAATGGCTGATGTGCAGTTGGAGGGTCACACTGATCTGGCCACCAGAGGTGGGAGTCCTGGTAAAACAGAGCCAGAGACAGTTTTCCTCCAACTACCACTTTCTTGTCCACATGTCTGTGATGCATCAGTGGAGGGAATTCCAAAAGAAGAGATGACCCACCTTCAGCCAGGTAGTACACATGATGGCAAACATAAAACAAAAAAAAAACAAAAAAAAACAACACAAACTAGGATAGAATAAACTTTTAGGTTGTGTTAAGCACAAAGAAGATTATTAGGACAGACTTAGTGGAGATGACTCATAAGGAGCCACACTCACAATTATTACTGGGCTCGGTTTTTAGACAGCTGTGAATAAGACTGTGTGAGAAAAAAAAGTGGGTCAAAATAAAGGTGAGAAAAGACAGAAAACACTTCTAATTGAATGTGGGAGATTAAACATAGTTTTTATCTTGACTCTTCACTGGAGCCTCATGAAAATTACCATAAGAATGTTTTAAAAGATATAGTTCCACAGGGAGAAGGAGAATGAAAGAAATACCAGTGGTGGATTGAAGATATCAGCAGAATGTTTGCACATTGGAGAGTGGATGAAGGAGGGGTGACTGACTTACAAAAGGAAAGCTGAATCGTTCACCAGGGCAATGCCTACAAGAGCAAGCAAACCAGTTTGCACTGGAGAATCCGGGAAAGACTCAGAATTTGGAGCCACCAGGTGTCACAAAAAGCAGGTGAAAGACAAAGTACTTGATTGAAAGTCCATCAGAGAAGCAGTTAGAACCCCAGGACCCCCAGATACACACACATGCACACACACACACACACACACACACACACACAGGCATGTACAACTGAACAATGGAAAGATTACTCTCTGAAAAATTGAACCAAAGAAAACCTAGACTCAGATACTTGCACTAGATGCAGTTAAGATATTCTATATGCAGCCCAAATCTTTTATTAAAAAAAAATTTTTTTGCAGCCCAATTCTTAACCATGTATGAAGTAGAATAAAGACAAGGTCCATCATACAATCTCACATAGCTTGTCTCCCATGTCCCTTTCTCAGGAAACTCCACCTGGACGATGTGCTCCACCAAAATTAGGGAGTAAACTAAGATAAGGGGAAAGCATGGGATTCAGGAGAAAAGGAACCCAACTAAGAACAGAAGTAAAAACAGCCAGGCTACGGTAAAGGCACCGAAGACACAAGCTTTAAGCAGTGGTTCTCAAAGTTTTTGAAGTCGGGGTGCATTTAAAGTCCTACAAATAATTGTAGGCGCACTATATACAAATTTCTGAGAAATATGTTATAATAATTAATTCAAATATTAAAGAAAAAATATAAAGTCCAAGTGTGCTTTAATTATGGTAATTAAATGAAATAAATACGACAAAATTAAATTTACTCTGACATTAAAAAACATTTTTATGTTACGTGTTTTGAGTTATGCTTTTTAGAATTCATAAAAAAGAAGGGTTAAAAAATAAAAAAAAACAAAAAAGTTATCTTTTTATATATATAGATACATTCTTAGTAAGATTTAGTAAATTCGGCAGGTCCCAGCACAAATGTGTTAAGTTTTTTCATTCTTGTGTATATGAGAAACATGAGCCTGATGTGTCCTAGCGACTTCTTCAATGTTTGGGCATATATTTGAAAGGCAAACTCTAATTTCTTCATCAATACATTGAAGAATTCCTCTCTTTTTACTCAATTGTGTTGAGTACAGAAAACCCCCACATACATATCATCTTAACTTGACACCAAACAAAGGATAGAAGAAACTTGCCTCCAGTCTTTCTGGGGAACATGGGGGGTAGTGTAAACAATCCAGCACCACAGCTTAACAGCCTTTTGCAACCTAATCAGGCAAGTGAGGTGGGAGGTTGAGCAGACTGTCAGCTTACAGCCAATTCCCCACACCTCTGTCCCCCAAAATCTAAACTCCAAAAATCCTGTTGGTTTTTTGGTCCCCAACAGGCACATATTTCTCTGGAATACCATAAGGTGCATCTGGAAATCTTCTAGGGCACCCCAGTGCACCATGGCGCACACTTTGAGAACCACTGCTTTAAGGAAACACTCCCAGGCAGGTCAGGGAAGTGCTGACACAACACTTGAATAACTTTAAGAGAGAACACCTTTCTAAATTGTGCATCCATGGTGCCTCAGAAGCCCTGGAGACGGCAGCTGTGCATGAGAGAAGATTGTAACAGGAGGGTGCTAGACTCCAACAGTGATATCTTCAAGGAAATTCAAAGTTGCAGGGGAGGGAGGTGGACTTAGAGATTCCTAATGTGTTTGCACATATGAGAGATCAACATGCCTGGAAATTATAGAGAGATAGTGATAACTAATACATATCTAACAGATAACTAAAGAAGTATTAAAGCAATTATGAGTTCTGTAAGAAAAAGAGTTGCAAAGAAAGAAAAATCATCTTACTGTATTAAATAGCTCAATTCCAGATAATGTTTCCTAGTCCCAGTTAGGCATTGAACTGAAACCTGTGCTCTAACAACCTGGGGAGGGTGGGGTCAGAGGAAATCCCAGCACTAGTGCACAGAGCCAACTTATTGTCTTCATACCACAGAGCTAGTATGTTAAATCAGAAAGTAGTGATATTTTGAAATTTTAAATAGTAAGATATATAGAGGTAAATTCCAGAAAAAAAAAGAGCTAACAAAGTTTAAAAATTGCTGCCTCTGGGGAACGTTTCTAAAGCAAGAGGACAAAAGGGCAGCAGTTTAGGCTTTTTATACACTCCTTATAAAACTATTTGACTTTTTTTTTTTGTATTTTTCCAAAGTGAGAAGTGCTGGGGGGCAGAGAGAGAGACTCATGTGCCCGACCTGGCATGCCCACCAGGGGGTGATGGTCTGCCCATCTGGGGTGTTGCTCTGTTGTGACAGGAGCCATTCTAGCACCTGAGGCAGAAGCCATGGAGACGTCCTCAGCACCTGGGCCAGCTTTGCTCCAATGGAGCCTTGGCTGTGGGAGGGGAAGAGACAGATGGAGAGAAAGGAGAAGGAAAAGGGTGAAGAAGCAGAAGGGCACTTCTCCTATGTGCTCTGGCCAGGAATCAAACCCAGGACTTCCACACACTGGGCTGACGCTCTACAGTTGAGCCAACCGACCAGGGCTACTATTTGACTTTTTTGAGAAATAAAGGGAGGCATGAATCTAGTACAGACAAGCCCACCTTATTTTTCTTAGGCTTTGGTTGACCACAGAGAGTGCTGGAGACATCTTGTGAAGCTGTGTGGCCTCACACACAGTGCCCTGTGGTGACATGAATAGGGATCTGCCACTTACCATGAGTATGATCACTGACAAGTCACTGAACTTCAGTTTCCTCGTCTGCCAAAGTGAATTACAATACAGACTTATGGTAAGGGTCTTCACTTAAGGCAGGGGTCCCCAAACTACGGCCCAGGGGCTGCATGTGGCCCCCTGAAGCCATTGATCTGGCCCCCGCCGCCCTTCCGGAAGGGGCACCTCTTTCATTGGTGGTCAGTGAGAGGAGCATAGTTCCCATTGAAATACTGGTCAGTTTGTTGATTTAAATTTACTTGTTCTTTGTTTTAAATATCGTATTTGTTCCCATTTTGTTTTTTTACTTTAAAATAAGATATGTGCAGTGTACATAGGGATTTGTTCATAGTTTTTTATTTTTATATAGTCCAGCCCTCCAATGGTCTGAGGGACAGTGAACTGGCCCCCTGTGTAAAAAGTTTGGGGACCCCTGACTTAAGGCCTTTAGGGTCCAAATGGATGCAATTCCACTCAGAAATTTCTAAGGTGAAGTGCTCGGAGGGCCCGAAGACACTGTGTTACCCATCAGCCCCATGTGAGCTAGTGAGGGTGGGGAGAGCACTGGAACTTGCATCTGTAGGGGCCCAGGCTGAGAGTTCATCTGTTCCACACTGCCTCTGTGTACATGCAAAGTCAAACTCAAATGGAGACTCCCCAACTCATTTCCCTTTCAGCCACTCTCCTTCTTCACCCTCCTCTGCTCCTCTGGCTCCTCTGCTAGCTCACACTGGGATACTCAGTCTTGCCTCCTACCTTTCTTCCACATCTTCAGTGCATCAAGTCTTATTAATTCTACTCCAATTTCTTGGATCTCTCCTCTTCTTTTTTTTAAACAATTTTATTATTTTATTTTATTTTTTGCAAGAGAGAAACAGAAAAGAAGGGAGGAAGATGAAACGCATCAACTCGTGGTTGTGTCACTTTAGTTGTTCCTTGATTGCGTCTCATACATGCCTTGATTGGGGGGATCCAGATAAGCCAGCGACCCCTTGCTCAAGACAGTGATCTTGGGCTCAATACAGCAACTTTGGGCTTCAAGTTGATGATCCCATGTTCAAGGTGACAACCCCATGCTCAAGCTGGTGAGCCTGAGCTCAAGCTGGGTGAGCTCGTACTAAGCCAGTGACCTTGGGGTTTCACATATGGGTCCTCTGTGTCCCAGGTTAATGGTTTGTCCACTGTGCCAATACTGGTCAGATAAATCTCCCCTTCTTTTTTCTTCTCTCTACCCTGATTACTACTGGTCTGGCCAAAATCACCACTACCTTTCACCTGAGATATTTCAACAGACTCTTCTTGTCATCAGTTTGCTACACAAAGTTACAGTAATCCCTAAAAACATAAATTTTCTGTCATTGCCTTGTGCCAAACCTTATCATGGTTCCACATGGCCCTCGGGAAACAGTCCAAACTCTTTTTCATGGTCTACAACGCCCTGTACAATCTTTCCTCTGCCTGTTTCTCCAGTCTCCTCTTTCTTCTCTCTCCAATTCGTTCATTCATTTATTCATTCATTCATTTAATATGTATGGAGCATCAGTTCTGTGCCTCTCACCCCTCATCCACTTACCACTGGCAGCTCCTTGAATGCTTTATGCTCTCCCCGCACCCTATCCTATCATATGCTGCCCACACTCTGCCCTGAACACTCTTCTTTCTTCACCTAGTTCTTATTTGTCCTTCAAGAGGGAACTCAAATTCAACAGAGAAATGGGCAAAGGTCACATGGGCAGCTAACAGGAAAAGCAATACTAATTTCTAATAAATACATGAAAAGATACTCAACCTGACTCATAGATAAGGACATGCAAAATAAGGCTACAACTCATTGTTTACCAATCACTTCTGGTTGCCTGTGCACGTGAGCTCTCCATTTTTTTCTCTTCCCCTGCTGTGGGATGGGAATCTCTCTCTAAAGCTACATTTTACAACATCACAGTTTGGTGGGGCTTACATAAACCTGAACATTAGCATTCACAGAGAACAGAGACTCCCACCAAACTGTGTTGGATGATTATATGAACAAGAAATAAATATTTGCTGGGTTAAGCTACTGAGATTTCAAGGTTAATTTGTTACCACACCACATTTTACAAATGAAGAAAACAGGATGCAGAAAGGAAATGGAACTTGCTAAACAGGCACAGACAGTGAGTAATAGAGCTGGGATTTGAAAACAGGCACTCTGGCTCCAGAGATTGTTTTTTACATCCATATTTTACTGCCTCTTGGCTATGAGTGTGTGTGTGTGTGTGTGTGTGTGTGTATGTGTGTGTCTGTCTGTCTGTGTGTATCCATAATTTCTGGCTAAAAACACACACATGCACACAAATAGTTAACAGTGGTTACCTCTGAGAAGCAAGATTTGGGACTGGATTTTGGAAGGACACATACCAGCCTAGAGGCTCCAACTCCTTCCCTCTTTGGAGCCTGGCCAAGGTTGGCCTTCAATAAATGATGATGCTTTCCACAACACAGTGTCAGCTTATAGGCTTTGGGGACACTGCTTTCCTGTGAGAACACAGGGGCAGTAAGGGGAGGGGAGAGGGTGGTAATGAGCCAAGTGTGAGCACAGGGCAAGAACTCAAGAAAGACAATAGAACAAAACCCAATGACCTAAGCTTCTGGTTCAGTGCAGACTCTACAGGCAGGAATGGGTTGCAGGTGCCATAAGTATGCTGCCTCTGGTTTCTGAGAAGCCTGGAGCCAAGGAGAAAGGAGAAAGCAGGCTTGTTGAGCAAAGGGAAAAAGCCCCAATCTAGACACGGAGGCTGCTCTTCCCAAAGAATAGTAGCACCAAACGCCAAAGCCACAGCCCATTTGAAAAACCAGGTGGTAGAGCAGTCCATCTCTGAAAAGACCAGTTCTGGTAGATTCACCTTATATTCAATATTTTTGAGAACCAGTAACTGGAAGGATAAACAAAAATAGCCACCACTCCACCCAGATGGGGACTCAGCTTTTACTGAAGGTAATGTCCCCAAGGCCTGTGCCAAATTGAGGGAGAGTGCAGAAGCCCAGCTGGGGCCCTTCTCCTCAGAAAGATGCCATCCTGAGCTAGCCCTTTTTGCCTCTCAGGATGCAGAAGACCTGGATTCCTCCTTCTTCTCTGTTCTAACTAGTGTTTCAAGGACATGTCCGTGCCCGACGTCCTAATCAGCAGTGAGTGAGATGGGGCAGGAGGTAAAGAGAGAAATCCATAGCTTGAATCAGGCTCTTGTGGGCTCAAGTCCCAAGCCAATTCCTCCACTTCTTAGCATGAAATCAAGCTGTGTGGTCTTCACCAGACCACTTACACTAACTACATAAACCTCAGCTTCCTCAGCTATACAATGAAGATTATCAGGCACATAAGGTGCTTAAAACAGAGGCTTCTTGGAAAGAGGTGAAATACATGTTAGCTAATATTGTGTGAGTGTTAGCTATTACTACAAGTGCAGAACCATTAGGATGTAGTATTATACATAACAATAGCTTCTACTTCATAAAGTTGGCATGAGACAAAGATGAAATAATCGATATGAACGTACCTGGAGCACAGCAAGTACACATATGAATTTCTTTCTCCTGATCTCTTCCAGCTCTGATTTCCTGTCATTCTTAGATTAATACTGCTCTTTTCAACATTGGAGGGTCCTGGTGCCTGCCTCAGGCAGGCCTGTAAGCCCTACACCCTGTCCCCTAGCCCATTCTTCCTAGTCAACAACAAGCTCCTGGCTTGCAGACCTACCCTGCATCAAGCCAGTGCTCGCCTAAACCACCTGACAAATGAGGATTTCCCAGGCCCCCCTCCTACAGCAGTGGTTTGCTTCAACACTTAGAACAAAACAACCAGCATATAACTCACTTTCACAAAGAGTTTGTGGTGGAGATGGTGGGAAAAGTGGGTGGATAGATGGATGAATTCTCCCACACCAGAGGTTTTCACAGCCTCCCTTTGTCACTACAATAATTGTCTCCCACCAATGGTCTGCTCAAGATATTCAGGCTGCAACTAAGCCCTTTTCCTTGGCTAGCATCAGTGGAACTACTTCCCATTTTCCCAAGATATGCCTTCTGTGCCCCAGTGTAGACCAAGGAAGTTTCAACATGCACATCTGAAACAAAGCTCTCTCTGCTATGTGCGTACAGGCATAAACCCATACACACACACATACATACCCACATGTGCACTCACAGAGCCCACGAGTACCGTGCCCAGGTATGTCAGGCTACTGGCCAGGGTGACCAACCATTTCGTTGTGCTGGGGACCGCCCAGATTTTAGCATCAAAAGGCCTGCTAAACCCTGAAACCTCTCAGTCTCAAGCAAACCCGAACAGTTGGTCACGCTACTAAACACTAAAGACTCACTGAAAAGGAAGATACTGAGGGCCCACTGGAAAACAGCAAAGACCTCCAGGGCAGTCTTGAGGTCCTTCTTAGAGGGCAGGAGCATTATGCCCAGGGTTTCAGTGGATCCAGGTGAGTGCTGTTCCACTGTCTAGTCCTGAATGCTCAGGGGCCAGCAGTGTTTCTTCTCTTCATGCTTTCTTCTCCCAGCCCAGGCTACTCTCCACGCCCTCATGTCCCATCTCCACCCCTTCACAAGATCATAGGACATCATGATGCCTCTGCTTGTCTAGTTCCTCTCTGCTCTCTAACCAGCTGCACTTTTACCCACTAGCACATGACCTGGGATGAGATTATGATACTCTCTGGCACACCTGCATAGAAAGGTGTGGATGAAGCTCTGGTGTGGGAAGTGAGTAGGAGTGGGGGTGGACCTGATGTGAGGCCTTCATACCCAGGGGAGGAGAGCAAGGAGGAGCCCAGGACATGCATAGCATTTCCTTCTGAGGCCCAGATAAAACGAGTCTTAAAGTCTGAGCACCTCAAATTCTTACCTCTAGCTAAATGTTAAAATGTACCATAGTATTTTGTAGATGAAGCTATAACAAGATGAACTGACAGGAACTCAACCGATGAAAGTAACCAACTGCAAAGATGGCTTGGCCTTCAGGGATACAGAACTTTGGATATGAATCCCCTTCTTCCTTTACTTGATAGAAGTAAATAAAACTACCTTGTGACAACCACTTTTCCTTTTTGTATAGAGCACTCCAAGCCACAAACTCCTTGAGTTTGGTAACACAGCTACCTGTGGTCTTTCAATGACAATGTGATTGGAGGGGAAGAAAGAACTCACAGGCCAACCTTCTGGTTAGTCCAGAATTGACTTCCTTCCATGAAAAACCATCAGATCTAGTCTATAAGTGTATAGTAGGTACTAAATAAATTTTTTATTGAATGGATAAACAAATGTGAGTACTTATCAAATTATTCTGTATACATGAAATTCTAGAACAGTTAAAACTAATCTATAATTTTTAAAAATGTCAACCCTAGCCAGACAGCTTAGTTGGCTAGAGTGTCATCCCAATACACCAAGGTTGTGGGTTCAATCCCCAGTCAGGGCACACATAGTAACATATCAATGTTTCTCTCTCTCTCTCTCTCTCTCTCTCTCTCTCTCTCTCTCTTCCTATCTCTCTAAAATTAATAAATATATTTTAAATTTCATCCTTTATAAAAAAATAATAAAGTCAAAGCACTGATTGCCTCTGCTGAGAGTGCAGTAAAAAGGGGCAGGATGTAAATTTTCAGGGAGACAACAATGTTCTCTATGTTGACAGAGCTTTGAGATATACAGGTAAAAAATTCATTGTCAAAACTCAGCAAATATACAATTAAGATCTGTATGTTTCTCTGCGTGTAAATTTACCTAAAAAGTAAACAAATATTGAACTCAGTGCTGAAGTGTTTAAGTGTGAAAAGAATTGATAGATGAATTGAGTGATATGTTGACGAATAGATGCATGACAACTGCATATAACAAAGTATCTGCACAATCTAGGTAGTGCGTGTTTACTATATAACTCTTTCAACTTTTCTATAGGCTTGAAATATTTTACAATTAAATTTTGAAATAAAAATAGGTCCCTCAAAGTCATAGTAAAAATAAATTTTAAAAATGTGGTTTCTCCTTGCACATACATGAGCATATTTGTGCACAAAGGTAAATATGTGCCCAGTTGTCAGTACATGCTCATAGATCCATGTCAATAGGTGGCATACCAGGCACGTATCTGTGTGCCGTGGGGATGTGTAATTGTGAAAGCTCCTCAATCCAGCCAGGTGTGTGCTGCAGGCCAAGTAGACAAACATGTGAATGGCAAGAAGGATCTGTGAATGCAACACAGAGCTGCTGGGGGCACAGTACATGGCCAGTACTGTGCCAGGCACCTGGGTTAGATTAGTGAGCAAAACGAACTTTAAAAGTCATGCTGCCTGACCAGGCAGTGGTGCAGTGGATAGAGCATCAGACTGGGACGCGGAGGACCCAGGTTTGAGACTTTGAGGTCACCAGCTTGAATGAGGGCTCATGTGGTTTGAGCAAGGCTCACCAGCTTGAGCTCAAGGTCGCTGGCTTGAGCAAGGGGTCACTCCATCTACTGTAGCCCCCAGTCAAGGCACAGATGAGAAAGTAATCAATGAACAACTAAGGTGCCACAACGAAGAATTGATGCTTCTCATTTCTCTCCCTTCCTGTCTGTCTGTCCCTACCTGTCCCTCTCTCTGTCTCTGACACACAGAAAAAGTCATGCTTCTATGAGGTTTACATTCTGGTAGGGCACGAGGGATGATAAAAGTTCATTAACAGATTATCTAGTGGGTTATAAAGTGATAAGTGCTATGGAAAAAGAAAAGTAGCTGGAACGGAGTGAAGAGGATCCAGAATGTTGGAGGTGGGGAGGGATGGGGTAGGGAGAGCAGGCTTTACAATTTTAGAAAGAATGGTCAAAGAAGGATGCACTGAAAAGATGGCAACTGAGAACTGAGATGAGATGAGGAAGGTAGCCATGTGGCTTTCTGGACTGTGAATGGTTCAAGCAGAGAGCACAGCCAAAGCATAGACCGGGGGAGGGGGATTTCCTGCAGAGAGAATGCCTACTCCACAGACCAGGGGAAGGGGGTGTTCCTTGCAGAGAGCACGCCAATGCACAGGTCTAAGATGGGCTGTGCCTGGCAGTTTTTGAAGAGCAGGGGACTTGAGCCAAGTTAATGACAAAAATTAAAGAGTTGAGGTCAGAGAGGGTGGCGGGGCAAGATATTATAAGGCCTAGTCCTTTTAGACTAACTGAAATGATCAGCCTTTGTCGGGTTTTGAAAAGAGAAGAGACAGGATTAGTTTGTGGTTGCAAAAGGCTAGGAAAAAACGAGACTTTTGAGGGGTTAGCAGAGTACTGCATGTGAGAGATGATGGTAACTCAAGCCAGATTGTTGGCAGTCAGGATAGTGGCAAGTGATCAGATTCTGGATGTCTGCTCTGAAGCAGATGTTCTATGCAGGCACTTTCCTCTCTGAGGCTCAGATGCCTCTACAGGGGTGTCCTGTTAGTGAATTCAAGGGATCTGCAGCTTGGGGTGCTTAATGCAGCAAATATTGCCTGACCTGGGGTGGTGCAGAGGATGGAGCATCAACCTGGAACATTAAGGTCACTGGTTCAAAACCTTAGAATTGTTTGGTCAAAAGCACATACTAGAAGCAACTACTAGTTGATGATTCCTGCTCCTCCCCTACCGCTTTTCTCCGCTCTCTAAAATCAAAAAATAACATCTTTAAAAAAAAAGAAGAAAGGCCCTGGCCGGTTGGCTCAACGGTAGAGTGTCGGCCTGGCATGCGGGGGACCCGAGTTCAATTCCCGGCCAGGGCACATAGGAGAGGTGCCCATTTGCTTCTCCACCCCCCCCTCCTTCCTCTCTGTCTCTCTCTTCCCCTCCCGCAGCCAAGGCTCCATTGGAGCAAAGATGGCCCAGGCACTGGGGATGGCTCCTTGGCCTCTGCCCCAGGCGCTGGAGTGGCTCTGGTCACTGCAGAGCGACGCCCCGGAGGGGCAGAGCATCGCCCCCTGGTGGGCAGAGCGTCGCCCCTGGTGGGCGTGCCAGGTGGATCCCGGTCGGGCGCACGCGGGAGTCTGTCTGACTGTCTCTCCCCATTTCCAGCTTCAGAAAAAAAGAAGAAGAAAAAAAAAAAAAAGCAGAGGATTCACATCCAAAGCTCTGTCTCCCAGAAGGGAAGCTTAACTTGTTGCTCATATAGTCTATTTGGTCAATTACATGTTGATTTCTTCTTTGCAGTTGGCTACTATCATCCAGTTGAGTTGCTGTCAGCTCATTCTGTTTGCAGTTTCATCTCCAAAATACTGTGCTACATAGTCAGAGAAGTAATATTTAGAACTGCCCAGCCTGACCAGGTGGTGGCAAAACCCTGAGGTCACCAGAGCGGGCTCATCTGGTTTGAGCACAGCTCACTAGCTTGAGCCCAAGATTGCTGGCTTGAGCAAGGGATCACTCGCTCTGCTGGAGCCCCCTGGTCAAGGCACATATGAGAAAGCAATCAATGAACTAAGGTGCCACAACGAGGAATTGATGCTTCTCATCTCTCTCCCTTCCTGTCTGTCTGTCCTTATCTGTCCCTCTCTCTGACTCTCTCTGTCTCTGTCACAATAAAACAACAACAACAAAAAAGCCTGTCCAGACCTTGAGACCCTTGCCCTATCTAACACAACCACACTGGTCCTGCCTTGGCCTGGGTACCGTCCTTTGATTCAATCTGGTCTTACACAGGAGCTATGTGGACAGTGTTGAATGCAGCTCCCCTGCTTGGATGGAATGCTGGTTTTGTGAGGAAGCTGGTGGGAGGTGAGGCTGAAAACAGGAACAGAAACGATCTCTGGAAGAGTAGGAACACCAGGACAAGGAGTGCAAGCTTAATCCTGCCAGCACCAAGGCAGTGAGATCATCGTTTGTGCAGGGATGGTGACTTGTGCCAAATCGTTAATGAGGAAGATTTTCAAGTACAAGGTGACTGTCAGGGCCCAGGCTCCCATGATTGACACATAGGCTCACCCTTTTCTCCTCTCTAATATCTACTTACAAGACCAGCTCCACCTCCAAACAAAATAAGTAGATGGGCTTAAGGCAGTGGTCCCCAACCCCAGGGCCACAGACCGATACCTGTCCATGGGCCATTTGGTACCGGTCTGCAGAGAAAAAATAAATAACTTACATTATTTTTTTTATTTAAGTCTGAACAATGTTTTATTTTTAAAAAATGAACAGATTCCCTCTGTTACATCCGTCTAAGACTCACTCTTGATGCTTGTCTCGGTCACGTGATACATTTATCCGTCCCACCCTAAGGGCTGGTCCGTGAAAATATTTTCTGACATTAAACCGGTCCGTGGCCCAAAAAAGGTTGGGGACCACTGGCTTAAGAGACTTGCCACAACACAGAAAAGTCTACTGGCCCAACTAACTGTCTTTTCTCATTAGACAGACTTGGTGGTTTGGGGGTGGGGTTGCCCACTCCTTACCCAAGCTTTTATTAGGGAAATTTTCTGAGACTTTCTCCTACTGGGAACAAAGCTCCATAGACACTGAACACAGGTGAATGGTGAAGGATAGAGAAGGCTCTGGCTGACAGGGACTAGTCCAGCTTGGCTAGCTGGTGCAGAGGTGAAGGGACAGTGGAGCCAAGGCCAACATTCTGACTCAGTCCCTGAGGGGGGGGACATAAAGACAGGGCACATGGGCAGAGGAACACTTCTTGCAAGGTAGGAGAGGCAAATGATTGGCTGAGTTTGGGACAGCATTTGTGAGAGGGGCTCTGTGATGGCTGGGAAAGCTAGCTGCTGTTTCCCGAGTATGCCCTGCTGACCTCAGTGTCCAGAGGCATGCTCCAGGGACAACTACAATGGGGGCTGAGGAGAGTACTCTGGGTTTGCCAGTTCCCACTTAAAACAGAGCATCAGCTCTCTTTTAATCTGCTTCCAATTGGAATTCCACGAAGGAGTGTATTTGAGAAAGGGGCCATGGTGGGGTAGTTTCTGCAAGGCCCTGGTGGAGCCTAGCAGGGAAAGGATCTGTACTTCCTTACCAAGTAAAAGTTGCCATAGTGGGCTATGGGCCAAGGGCACGGGGCTCAGGGACACTGCCAGGGGCCAGTGCTAAGACAGCAATGGAGCCTGGGGCTAGCCTGAAAAGAGAGGAAGAGGTGCTGCTGAAGAAGAGGAATGACTGGGGGTTGAGTAAATGTGCCCTCCACTGAACCATCCCTGACAGTGTCCTCACTCATATCCAGCTGGCTCTGAATACTTCTGTTTTGTTATTCCTGCCTCTTCATCTATTCACCAACACTGACTTCTCAGCCCCCGTCCTGTCAGGAACACAAACCGGGTGATACTGGCTCATACTGTTCTCATATGCCCAGTTCCTGACACAGGTCACACAGTAAGCATACCCTGACATTTGATATAAAAATGCCTGAGTGGATGGGGCTTTTTTTCTTCAATTATAAATAGGAGATAAGTACACCCTTCTCAGATTTCTGAGAATCCAGACAAGTACAAGATGGTCAATCACTTTGTGAACTGTGAAAAGGTATCCACATGTAAGTTGTTGCTGTCGCTACCATTTAGAGAAGGAGTGGGTGCACACCAGCTCCCAGGGCAACGGAGGCTGGGGCAGCCATGGAAGCAGTCCAAATGAGTGTGTGGGCACACGAGAACCCAACAAGAGCAGCAGCGGTTGCAAAGGTGGGTTGACACCAGCAGCACCTAAGCCCAAAAGCCCCAGGCAGCAACAGCAATGGTGGCCTGATAGACCACACAATGGGAGCACTGGACCACATCCACTGGACCCCTGAGAATACACCCTACTGAGTGCTACCGTACCTAATCACTGAATTACAGTACTGAGCCCAACAAGTAGCCAGCAATAAGAGGCAATAGAAAGCAGATTTTAGGGGAACTTGAACTTTTAAAGGAACTTCTCCCGGGCTAAGAGTAGATAAAAGCAAGCCTAAGAGTGCAGCTGATATTTACAATGGCACCTGGACCCAGCAGAGGCAGCCACAAGATCTGGATAACCTGTAGCTCCTAAAAGGTGAATAAAAACCAGTCATAGGCAGTGACCCTCACTGATCTGTGCCAGGCCATGGCCAGGGAAGTCCAGGTCAACATAGACAAAATGGGAAGACAGAGAAGTGCAATCCAAATGAATCAACAAGAGAAACCCCCAGAAAATGAACTAAGTGAGACAGAAATAAGCAAATTACCAGATGCAGAGTTTAAAATAATGATTATTAAAATGCTGAAAGATCTTAGAACAACAGTGGATCAACACAGTGAGCACATAAGTAAAGAGATAACAAGCATCAAAAAAGGACATTGAAATAATAAAGAAGAACCAGTCAGAAATGACAAATACAATATCAGAAATGAAGACTACACTAGAAGCAATTACAAGCAGGCTGGATGAAGCAGAGGATCAAATCAGTGATTTAGAAAACAAGATAAACGAAAACACGGAAGTGGAGCATCAAAAAGAAAAGAGACTGAAAAAATCTGAAGAAACTCTAAGTAAGCTCTGTGACAACCTAAAGAGAAACAACATCCACATCATAGGAGTTCCTGAAGAAGAAGAGAAAGAACAAGGGATAGAGACCTTGTTCAATCAAATCATAGCTGAAAACTTCCCTAAATTGATACAGGAAAAAGTCACATGTTCAAGAAGCACAGAGAATTCCATTAAAGAGAAACCCAAAGAAATCCACGTCAAGACACATCATAATTAAAATATCAAAGCTAAGAGATAAAGAGAAAATATTAAAAGCTGCTAGAGAAAAAAAGGCTATCACCTACAAAGGAGCCCCATAAGGATGACATCCACAATCTTCAATCCTGTCCCCTCCATCATCTCCCCACCCAATCCTCTCAAAATCCCTGAAGATTCTGAGGCTCCAAGACTCAGAACTGAAAAGGCTCTCTGAGTTTGCTAATCCCAAGCTACCCAGGGAGATCTCCTCATAGCCTGCATTGAACCCCTGCTGGTGGAATCCTTCTTCCTGTTTTCAAACCCAGGCCCACTTCCCCTGGTCCTACTCTACACACCTAGAAACAGACAAAAAATAAAGCCAGTCCTTTCCTTACATGGCACTTTTTACTGCACCCAGCTAGGGTTACCCTATGAAACACAGGACACCAGTTAAAATTGAATTTTACATGAGCAATAGAGTTTTAGTGCATGTCCCAAATATCACATGGAATATATTTATACTAAAACATTAATCACTGTTTATCTGAAATTCAAATTTAATGGAGTTCTATGCCTTCATTTACTCAATCTAGCAACCTTAAGGCCAGGATTACAGTCAGCGGTCTCTGTGGCAGCTAAGACCAGGCTTTATTTATCTCATCCAGACAATAGACTGTACTCAGTTGTGAGGAGGTCTGTGTTCCAACCACAGTTTCTCAACTGTCCCAGAGATCAGGCTAGCTCCTGTGTTCTGCACTTAATGGTTTAGTCAAATTCTGTCAGAAGTGTCCTCTCTGTGCAGGGAGATTTTTCTGCATGCCTCCCACTCACTCCCATTCCATCTATCTCTTCTGGTTGCTGGGAAGGGTTTGTAAGCCTTCTGATTCAAGTGTCAGTTTTCCCTTTCTCTCATGTAGTAAATTAAAAATGACTTGGACATGGAGGCCTGACCAAGAAACTAAAATAAAAGATAAGTGATGGGGGTAGGGAAGGCCAAGAGCAACTCAGCTAAAAGGTGCCAGAGTGGTCCCCAAATGCCTCAAAGGATTGGAGATGGCTGATTTCCTCTGCCCTGCTAAGCAATGGGTAACTTTCCTGTTTCCAAAAGGCCCCAGGATTTGGGGACCCCATGTGGCCATTTCTCCTAGAAGACTCACCCCCCACTTCTAACATCATGCCACTAGCATGAGCTCTCAAAATCCCCCATGTATACTCATGTGGCCCCTTTGCAAATGTGGAAGGGATCAGAAGTTACTCTGAGTACACAGACCATCCAAGAGGAGGAACAAAGGGAAAAACAGGGCTAAGACATTAGTCAAGAATGAGATTGTAAACCTCTTTTCCAAAACTCAGCTTCAATTTTGCATGACATTCTGTAGTTACTTGGTTTTTGTCTGTTTTCCCTTGTTTGGCTATAAGCTCCTTGAGGTAAGGGGTCTTTGTTTATTGTATTCACTGTTTGTTTATCCACAGTGCTTAGAACACTGCCTGCCATAGAGTAGGGCAGATAAATGGGGGCTGAATGGATGAATGAGCAAAACAGGTCAGTAGTAGTAACAAGGTCAGAATCAAGGTTGGGAGCAGTACAGAAAGTAAGCATGAACAGCATGAAACTTGTGACCTCAGGCTCTTAAAGGACAGGTGGGAAAATAAAGAAAGAACAAATGCTCAGTGATGTACTCAGTGAGACTGGCTCCCTGCTGCCCAATCTCCTATACCCCTTTAGTCACACTCCAACATCTACAGTCCAGTGATGTAATCCTTCACCAGCAAGTTTTGGGCAGAAAGTGGTTCTCCAGATGCCCAAGAACTGTGAGCCTTGAACAAGATGAGATGGTTTCCTTATGTCATCTCTCCTTACATGAAAATATCATTGTGTGTTACCATGTATAATTAGGTTGACTTGAACATAAGGGCTCATGTTGGACAATCTCTCAATGGCCCTTGAACTCACTGGAAAGCTTCCTCTGATATGAGCTAAGAACCCAGTCCAGACAGACACTTAGGGACCATTAAACTCCAAACTAATGAGGATGCTGATTACCATGGAAACTGTTATCTCTGATGGTTTCTGAAGGGGAGGAGAAATGGAGGGTGAAGTGGAAAAGGCAGATGTGAGAGGATGGGATAGGACTAGGAGCTAGGAGATAGGGAGTGGGGTTTTGTAGAGGGAAGGACCTGTCTTTCTTGGTGCTAACCACTGAGCTGTGGACTTGACATACATTTGATAATCACAGCACCCTACAACCTAGGCATTAATTATCTTGCCACTCCTTCCTCAGCAACTGGCAAAGTATATGTTGTTCATCTACAAAACAGCTTATCACCATTGCCAGTGCTTCTTATTGGCAAAAGTAACCTTGAACTCCCAGCCATTTATCCTTTTGATAAAACCTAAGTTGTGAAAAAGATATTCATAGAGAACTGCCTGAAAACTAGGCAGCCCATCCGTTGCTGAGGATGTGTGGTTCTTTGAGGCAAGGCATGTGAACTGGAGGTTGGATCATAATCTCCAGATGGGAGAGTGTGTGTTGTAGAAAAGTGGAGAGTGGAAAGGGGTAGAGGTAGAGAGGGTGGTAGACTTCAGTGCAGAGCTGGGAAAGGAGCATTGGATATTGTAACTATGATTTACTTAACACAAACTATAGACAGTACAGCTCAGCATTTGCAAAGTTGTTTTTCCTGCACTTCAGGCCACAAAAGCAAACCCACGCAATGGGGCTTGACATTCAGAGGTACCTGTTATTTCTTCTGCAGAATATGAAAAAACAATCTGGATTGCAGCAAACAAGCAGATTTTATATGACCATTACCATCATGCTATGAAAATCCAAAAGATGCTTCTTTCAAGATCAGCATAATAATTTTCTAAAATTATCATTGCATTAATTCATTTTTTCTTTTTTTTAAGATTTTTTTTATTCATTATAGAGAGGGGAAAGAAAGAGAGAGAGAGAGAGAGAAGGGGGGAGGAGCAGGAAGCATCAACTCCCCATATGTGCCTTGACCAGGCAAGCCCAGGGTTTTGAAACGGCAACCTCAGCGTTTCCAGGTTGATGCTTTATCCACTGCGCCACCACAGGTCAGGCTAATTCATTTTAATCCACAGTATTTAATCTCTTTCAAAGATACAAATGACAGTAAGGGAAGGTGTGAAGTATTTCTGTTTATCTAAAACAAGATAACGGAGCCCTAGCCAGGTAGCTCAATTGTTTGGAGTATCACTCCAGTGTGACAGTGTTGTGGGTTCAATCCCCAGTCAGGGCACACATAAGAATCAACTAGAGAGTGCATGGGTAAGTGGAATAACAAATTGGTGTTTTTCTCTCTATCTATCTATCTATCTATCTATCTATCTATCAAATCAATAAAAAATTAAAATTAAAAAATAAGACGAGGAAAGATGGAATAGATGTACTTTGTCCTGTTCCTCTTGTTATTGCAACTAAAAACCCTGGACATTATATATAAAACAAACCTAAGAAGACTCTGACAAAGAGAAGAAGGTAGACCACCTAGGTTCTCAGGATGGGAGGAATAAAATAAATTTTCTTTTTTCCTCCTACCCAGACTTGGAGCTGAATAAGTAAGTCAGCAACTCCGATACTCCAACAAGCACAAACTAAAAGAGCCCCAAGCAAAGCCTGCTCTTTCTAGCCAAAGGACTAGGAAGAGATCAACCTACCAAGACAGAAAATCTTTTTTTTTTTTTGTATTTTTCTGAAGCTGGAAATGGGGAGAGACAGTCAGACAGACTCCCGCATACGCCCGACCGGGATCCACCCAGCACGCCCACCAGGGGGCGACGCTCTGCCCACCAGGGGGCGATGCTCTGCCCCTCCAGGGCATCGCTCTGCCGTGACCAGAGCCACTCTAGTGCCTGGGGTAGAGGCCAAGGAGCCATCCCCAGCACCCGGGCCATCTTTGCTCCAATGGAGCCTCGCTGCGGGAGAGGAAGAAAGAGACAGAGAGGAAGGAGATGGAGAGGGGTGGAGAAGCAGATGGGCACTTCTCCTGTGTGCCCTGGCCAGGAATCAAACCCGGGACTTCTGCACGCCAGGCCGACGCTCTACCACTGAGCCAACCGGCCAGGGCCAAGACAGAAAATCTTTAGATAATAACCACTCAACTCCAACCTAAACCAGAGAAAAAAAGTATGGCCCTGTTCTCATTCACTAGCAAAGGCTAAGGGAGGGAGAGTGTCAGAGAAAGCCAAGTACAGAAAAGGAACTTGCATCCCCACTGGCAGGATAACAAAATCCATGCAAACACTGTTAGTAGAGACAATGTGAGGAACCTAGAATTCCACCCCCACCTGATAGTAATGAGGTGCCCCCTCCCTCTCCCTGAGGTGATATCAGAGAAGACCGAGTGGAGAGTCAGGACTTTCACCACCATCCAAAGTTAAAGAGGCAACCTCCTGTCTCAAGAGAAAGAGAAGGCAGGCTCTGGCCGGTTGGCTCAGCGGTAGAGCGTCGGCCTGGCGTGCGGGGGACCCGGGTTCGATTCCTGGCCAGGGCACACAGGAGAAGCGCCCATTTGCTTCTCCACCCCTCCTCTTCTCTTTCCTCTCTGTCTCTCTCTTCCCCTCCCGCAGCCAAGGCTCCATTGGAGCAAAGATGGCCCGGGCGCTGGGGATGGCTCCTTGGCCTCTGCCCCAGGCGCTAGAGTTGCTCTGGTTGCAACAGTGCGACGCCCCGGAGGGGCAGAGCATTGCCCCCTGGTGGGCAGAGCATCGCCCCCTGGTGGGCATGCCGGGTGGATCCCGATCAGGTGCATGCGGGAGTCTGTCTGGCTGTCTCTCCCCATTTCCAGCTTCGGAGAAATACAAAAAAAATAATAATAATAAAATAAAAGTTTTTAAAAAAATGTCTAAAAAAAAAAAAAAAAACCTAAACTTCTACCTGTGGCTGTAATAATGTGACATTGTTGTTCCCTGCTGGTGACAGTGTCATAAGAAGCCAGCTAAAATAGATGGTTTAAATGATATTCAGAGTCTCGTTACTCAAAATCCCAAATATCCAGGTTTTAATCAAATATAACTCAAGAAGCAGGAAGATCTCAAACTGCATGATAATATATAGATAGATAGATGTCCAAACCAAAATGACAGAGATGTCAGAATTATCTGACACAGATTTGTAAAGGGATCACTATAAAAATGCTTCAACAAGAAACAAACATGCTTAAAACAACTGGAAAGAAAAACCAAAAAACAGAATTTCAGCAAAAAATTAGAAAGAGAAAATTACAGAAAAGAGATAGAATAAAGACCTAAATGGAAATTTAAGAACCAAAATATAATAAGTAAAAAAAAAAATGTTTTAAATGCTCAATGGATAAGCTAAGCAGAATGGAAGGAATAGAAAAAAAGAATCAGTGAATTTAAAGACAGAACATTAAAAATTACTCCTTCTGAACAACAGAGAGAAAATAGGCAAAAAAAAAGAAAAAAGAAAAAAAGAAAATGAATCAGGAAAATGAGAAGACAAGCCACAGACTGGCAGAAAATAATTGCAAAACACAGATCTGATAAAAGACTATTATCCAAAATATTAAAACACTCTTAAAACTCAACAATAAGAAAATGAACAACCCAATTTTAAAATAGTCAAAAGACTTAAACAGACACTTCTGCAAAGAAGTTATGCAAAGAACAAGTAAGAATATGAAAAGATGTTTCATATGTTATTAGCAAATTGTAAATTATAATAACAAGATAACACTATATATCTATTAGAAAGGACAAAATACAAAACACTGACAACACTCAAATACTGGCAAGAATATGGAGCAACAAGAACTCTCCTTCACTGCTGATGGAAACACAGAATGGTACAGCCACATTGGAAGACAGTTTTGCAGTTTCATACAAAATTAAATGTCCTTTTTTTTTTCTTTTTTTCTTTTTTTTTTGTATTTTTCTGAAGTTGGAAACAGGGAGGCAGTGAGACAGACTCCCGCATGTGCCCGACCAGGATCCACCCGGCACGCCCACCAGGGGGCAATGCTCTGCCCATCTGGGGCGTTGCTCTGTTGCAACCAGAGCCATTCTAGCACCTGAGGCAGAGGCCACAGAGTCATCCTCAGCACCCGGGCCAACTTTGCTCCAATGGAGCCTTGGCTGTGGGAGGGGAAGAGAGAGACAGAGAGGAAGGAGAGGGGGAGGGGTGGAGAAGCAGATGGATGCTTCTCCTGTGTGCCCTGGCCAGGAATCGGACCCGGGACTCCCGCACGCCAGGCCAACGCTCTACCACTGAGTCAACCAGCCAGGGCCAAACATCCTCTTACCATACAATCCTGGAACCACACTCTTTGCTATTTACCCAAATGAAATGAAAACTTATGTCCCCCAAAACACCTGCACACAAGGGTTATGGCAGCTTTATTGATAATTGCAAAACTTGGAAAAAAATCAAGATGTCCTCAGTGAGAAAATGGGTAAACTGTGGTACATTCAGATGAAAGAATAATACACATTGTTAAAAAGAAATGAGCTATTAAGCTGTGAAGACAAATGGAGGAAATTTAAATACATATGGCTCATTCTAAGAAGCTAAACTGAAAAGACTACAGTCTATATAATTCCAACTCTATGATATTCTGAAAACGGCAAAACTATGGAGACAGTAAAAGGACCAGTGGTTGCCAAGGGTTAGAGGAGAAGGAGGGATGAAGATGTGGAACACAGAGGATTTTTAGGGCAGTAAAACTATTTTGTAGAGCCTGATCAGGCGGTGGCGCCGTGGAAAGAACATCGGACTGGGATGCGGAGGACCCAGGTTTGAGACCCTGAGGTTGCCAGCTTGAGCGCGGGCTCATCTGGTTTGAGCAAAGCTCACCAGCTTGGACCCAAAGTCTCTGGCTTGAGCAAGGGGTTACTCAGTCTGCTGAAGGCCCACGGTCAAGGCACATATGAGAAAGCAATCAATGAACAACTAAGGTGTTGCAACGAAAAACTGATGATTGATGCTTCTCATCTCTCTCCGTTCCTGTCTGTCTGTCCCTATCTATCCCTCTTTCTGACTCTTGCTCTGTCTCTGTAAATAAACAAAAACAGAAAAACAACAACACTATTCTGTAGATATTATAATGGTGGATATATATTATTATACATTTGTCCAAACATGCAGAACGTACAATGCCAAGAGTGAACTTGAATGTAAACTATGAGCTTTGGGTGGTAGTGATGTGTCAATACAGTTTCATCAACTGTAACAAATGTATACCAATCTGGTGCAGGATGTTGATGGTGGGAGAGGCTGTGCTTGTGTGGAGACAGGGGTATATGGAAACACTATGTACTTTCCATTCAATTTTGCTGTGAACCTAAAACTGCTCTAAAAAATAAAGTCTAAGATACATTTTTTAAATGACATTAAAACACCTTCTTACACCACACACAAGAATAAAACTCAAAATGGATTAAAGACTTAAATGCAAGACTCAAAACCATAAAACTTTTAGAATAAAACACAGGCAGTAAGCTCTCTATAATATTATTTTAAGTGAGAAGGGAGATAGAGAGAAGGACTCCTGCACACACCCCAACCAGGATTCACCCGGCAACCCCTGTCTGGGGCCAATGCTCGAATCAACCAAACTATCTTCAGTGCCTGGGGCTGACGCTCGAACATATCAAGCCACTGCCACTGAGAAGGGAAGAGACAGAGATGGGGAAGAGAGAGGGAAAGAGAAGCACTCACTTCTCATGTGTGCCTTGACTGGGATCAAACCTGAGGCATCGGGACACCATGCCAACATGCTATCCACTGAGTCAACCAAGCAGTACCTGTCATCTTTCTTAGAAATGTTTTTTCTGATATATCTCTTCAGGCACGGGAAACAAAAGAAAAAAATAACAAATGGGACTACAGTAAATTATAGAACATTTTTGCACAGCAAAGGAAATCATCAGCAAAATGCAAAGACAACCCACTGAATGGGAGAACATATTTTCCAATATACATCTGATAATGGGTTAATATCCAAAATTATAAAGAACTCATACAACTCAATACCAAAAATCAATCCAATTAAAAACTGGGCAAAAGATGTGAATATACTTTTCTCCAAAGAGGACATACAGATGGCCAAAAGACAAATGAAAAGATGCCCAATGTCACTAATCATCAAAGAAATGCAAATTAAAACCACAATGAGGTGCCACTTCATACCTGTCAGAATGGCTATCACTAATAAATTAACAAACAACAAGTGTTGGCAAGAATGTGGAGAAAAGGGAATCCTCACGCACTGCTGTTGAGAATGCAGATTGGTGCTGCCACTGTAGAAAGCAGTATGGAGTTATGTCAGAAAATTAGAAGTAGAACTGCCTTATGACCCAGCAACTTCACTTCTAGGAATATGTATTCAAAGAAATCTGAAACACTAATTTGAAGGAATATATGTACCCCTACATTCACTGCAGCATTGTTTACAATAGCCAAGATCTAGAAGCAGCCCACGTGTCCAATAATATATATGAGTGAATAAAAAAACTATGATACATTTACACAATGGAACAATATACAGCCATAAATAGAAGGAAATCTTACCTTTTGTGACAGGTGGAAATGAAATGAGCTAAGTGAAATGAGCCAGTCAGAGAAAGACAAAAACCATATGATTTCATTCATATGTGGAATCTAAGGAAAAAAATAAACTAACAAAGTGGAGACATGTTCACAGATACAGAGAACAGACTGACAGCTGTCAGAGGGGAAGGTATTGGGAGATGGGTGAGAAGGGTGAAAGGATTAAGCAAAGAGGAGAAAAAGAAAGACTCATGGACACAGACAACAGTAAGATGATTGCCAGAGGGAAAGAGTTCTTGGGGGAGGTAGAAGAGAGTTAAGGGGGGATAAATGGTGATGGAAGGAGACTTGACTTGGGGTGGTGAGCACACAGCACAATATACAGATGCTGTATTGTAGAATTATATACCTGAAATCTATATAATTTTATTAACCAATGTCACCCCAATAAATTCAACTAAAAATGGAAATATATCCATAAAGATTGAGTTAACCAAATATTTTTATTCAAATTAGCTTACTAAGAGTATTTTCTAACCTATAGCCCCAGGAAGAAACTAAGAGAAATAGTAAGTCAGTTAAGCAAAGTCATCGAATACGTGATAAACATACAAAAGTTAACTGTATTTCTATATACTAGAATGAACATGTAGACAACAAAATTAAAAATATAATTCATTGCCGCTTGACCAGGAGGTTGCGCAGTAGATAGAGCATCTGACTGGAACACAAAGGACCCAGTTCAAACCCCAAGGTCGCCGGCTTGAGTGTGGGCTTATCAGCTTGAGTGTGGGGTTGCTGGCTGAAGCATAGGATCATAGATATGACCCCATGGTCGCTGGCTTGAGCAAGGGGTCACTTGCTCTGCTGTAGCCCCCTGGTTAAGGCACATATGAGAAAGCAATCGAACAACTAAGGAGTCACGACGAAGAATTGATGCTTCTCATCTCTCTCCCTTCCTGTTTCTCTCTCTCAAAATAAATAAAATAAATAAATAAATAAAACCATTTACAGTCACCAAAAAAAAAAAAAAAAAACACCCTGAAATGCTTAAGTGTAAAGCAAACAAAATATGTACCAAAGTTATATGCTGGAAAATTATAAAACAGTCATGAAAGAAAACAGTGGAAACCTGAATAAATGGTGATACATACCAAAGTGTCAATT
Source organism: Saccopteryx bilineata (assembly GCF_036850765.1). Classification (NCBI taxonomy): domain Eukaryota; kingdom Metazoa; phylum Chordata; class Mammalia; order Chiroptera; family Emballonuridae; genus Saccopteryx; species Saccopteryx bilineata. The sequence continues at coordinate 75,767,962 of NC_089502.1, forward strand.
CTCCCCAAATTGATGTATGGTTTTAACACAATTCCTATGAAAATCCCAGCAAGAGTTTTTTGTAGATATAAACAAGATTATTCGAGAATTTATAGGAAAAAATACAAGGGAATTAGAATAGCTAAAACAATTTTAAAAAAGAAGAATAAAATTGAAAGAAAGGATATACCTAACTTCAAGACTTATTACAAAGCTACAGTAATTGAGATTATTGCGTTGGTGGAAAATAGACAGATAGATCTATGAAACAGAATAAAGAACACAAATATATCCAACAAATTTTTTTTTTTGTATTTTTCTGAAGCTGGAAACGAGGAGAGACAGACAGACTCCCGCATGCGCCCGACCGGGATCCACCCGGTACGCCCACCAGGGGGCGACGCTCTGCCCACCAGGGGGCGATGCTCTGCCCCTCCGGGGCGTCGCACTGTTGCGACCAGAGCCACTCTAGAGCCTGGGGCAGAGGCCGAGGAGCCATCCCCAGCGCCCGGGCCATCTTTGCTCCAATGGAGCCTCGCTGCGGGAGGGGAAGAGAGAGACAGAGAGGAAGGAGAGGGGGAGGGGTGGAGAAGCAGATGGGCTCTTCTCCTGTGTGCCCTGGCCGGGAATCGAACCTGGGACTTCTGCACGCCAGGCCGACGCTCTACCACTGAGCCAACTGGCCAGGGCCAACCCTAACAGATTTTTGACAAAAGTGCAAAACCAATTCAATGCAAGAAGCATAGCCTTTCCAACAAGCATAAAAACTGAACTCTGACCTAACCTCAAACCTTACATAAAAAATAAGCACAAAATAAATCACAGATTTAAATTTAAAACGTAATGCTATAATTTTTTTTAGTAAAAACTGGGGTTTTTGAGATCTAGTATTAGACCAGCAATTTTCAACTTGTGTGCCAGGGCACATTGCCACAGAGTCACACTGGTGTGCTGCAAGAATTTTTAAAACATGCACTACCTGACAATTTAGTCAGAGGTACTGACCTCTTTGCCCTTGGATTGTCAAATTAAAAAACGACAACAGCCAGTACAACAGTAGCCATCTGGTGTGAATGAATCAAAACTATATCTATTTTTTGTCAGACTGGCAAAAAACATAATATATATATTTTGGTGTGCTGCAGAATTCTCTGATAAACACCACATAACGAGATAAAAAGACAAGTTACAGTGTGGGAGAAAATATTTGCAAACCACACATCCAACAAAACAACTAATATCTATCTACAATATATATATATATATTTTTTTAAAAACTCTCAAAACAACAGTGAAAAGCAGTCCAATTATAAAATGGGCAAATGACTTAAATGTTTTACCTAAGAAGATATGGCACAGGTGGCAAATGAGCATATGAAAAGATGAACATGATTAGCCACTAGGGAAATGCAAATTAAAACAGTGAGTTGTCATTACACATGTATCAGAAGGGCTTTTTTTTTTTTTAATTTTGACAATATAAAATTCTGATGAGGATGCAGAGAAACTGGATCTCTCCTACTCTGCTAGTGAGGATGTACAGTGTCACAGCCACTCTGGAAAATAGTTTCTTTTTTTCTTTTTTAGGAAAATAGTTTCTTTAAAAAGTAAACATATACTTATGACATGATCCAGCAATTGCATTCTTGGGAATTTTTCCCTAGAGAAATGAAGACTTACAATCACACATAAACCTGTATATGGATGTTTATAGCAGGTTTATTCATAATAACCCCAAACCGGAAACAACCCAGATGTTCTTCAACAGGTGAATGGTTAAACAAACTACAATAAATCAATATCACAGAATACTACTTAGCAATAAAAAAGGAATGCAATTTTGATATAGGCAACAACTTGAAAAAATGACCATTTTTTTCATTTGTAATAAGGGGGAGGTTGTCTCAAGGGCCTTCCCATTTGGGAATTCAAGATACAGATGAGCAGGGTAGGACAGGATAAGAGCATATTTTAAAGAGCTTAGGGCTTTTTATTATTTTTTTTTTCTTTAGTGAGAAGCGGGGAGGCAGAAAGTCAGACTCCCGCAACTGGAGCCATTCCAGCACCTTAGGCGGAGGCCATGGAGCCATCCTCAGGGCCCGAGTCAACTTTGCTCCAGTGGAGCCCTGGCTGCGGAAGGGGAAGAGACAGAGAGAAAGGAGAGGGGGAGGGGTGGAGAAGCAGACGGGCGCTTCTCCTGTGTGCCCTGGCTGCGAATCCAAACCGGGACTCCTGCACGCCAGGCCGACGCTCTACCACTGAGCTAACTGGTCGGGGCTTAGGGCTTTTTAAATGGTAATTTATTACTTTTTTTTTTAGAACTTCAGAGACTCAAAATAATCATAAATAAGTACTTCCTAGGCATTCTAGGGAGCCCATTTTGGAAGGTGAGAACCAGGAGAAAGGAGTTTAGGGAAGCCAAGAGGTCTTCGTAGCTTTAGTGAATAACTTGAAAGAGAGAGGCTGTTGCCTTTTTACACTCACACAGGCCAGGATGAATTTGAGACTCAAACTGAAAGGATTCTGTATTCCCAGAAACACAAGGAAATGCCTTTGTTCTAATACACAAAATTGTTCACGAATCAGGGATCTGAAAAACTGGAAAAAGCCACATTGCCTCCTCAACATTACGAGTAATGGGAAATCCAGTGTCAGAGCATTTGCAGCTGGTGGTATAGCATTTGTCATGTTATTCTCAAATACAACCAGTGTCTCCACTGTGTTCAGGCTTGGAAATGAAGTAGGGTGTAAGAGTCAATGAAAAATTCTACAAGCACAATTGCTGCATGTAACATGCAAAGGCAGAATTGCTGGACATAATCGGCCAAGGCCGAATCACTGCACATAAGGTGCAAAACCAGAATTGCTAGACACAAGGCACAAAAGCGGACTCGCTGGACATAATTGGCAAAGGCCGAATAGCTACACATAAGGTGCAAAAGCGGAATTGCTGGACATAATCGGCAAAGGCTGAATCGCTACACATAAGGTGCAAAAGCAGAATCGCTGGACATAATCGGCAAAGGTGGATTAGGCACATAACGGCCTAAGGCATGATCTCACAGGGCGAGATTTGAATCCTGCTGACCCGGAAATAGATGTTGCTACTACGGGGGCCCTTGGGGGTGTGTTTAAGGCCTCCCAACAGCCAATCGTAGTGTCAGGCGTGGCCACGGGGAGACAGTGGCCAATGGTAGAGAAGACTATTAATTAGGGGAGGGCGACCAGAGCCTGAAATCCTCGAGAGTGCGGTGGCTCGGGGCGGTTGAGGATCTAACTGTCGGGTTGGACGGTTGGTCTGAGCCGTAGCGGGTAACTGCGCCACCAGCGACTGCGGCACCAGCGAACCGTGGTTCTCTCTGGCCTTGAAACGCCATGGAGGAGCTGCAGCGCGAGCATCAGCGGGTGGAACGCCGCCAGCAGCGCGAGAAAAAAGAGCTTGAGGACCGCATCCAGGTCATGAAGAGCTCGGTCCCCAAGGGCGACAAGAAGAAAAAAAAGCAAATGCTCCTTGACGTGGCCCGCCTGGAGGCCGAGATGGAGCAGAGGCACCAGCAGGAGCTGGAGAAGTTCGAGGAGGTTTTACCTAAGAGTGCCTGGCAACGAAGCTTCGAGGCCATCTCCAAAGGGCTGGCTAAGATGAATCTGGAGAACCAGCCTCCTCCTCACCTCTCGAAGATCCAGAAGAGGCGCGAAAGGAGGGCGGCGCTCGAGAGGGAGCGCCAGAAGGCCGCCGACGCCGAGACGCGGTACCTGGCCAGCTACCGCCGCGAGGAGGAGGAGAAGCTCGCCGCCATCCTCGAGCCCAGAAACCTGGAGATGAGGCATGTACCGCCCGACAGCCACTGCCTGTACCGCGCCATCCAAGACCAGCTGGCATCCTCCGTGACCCTGGAGAGCCTGCGGAGACGCACCGCCAGGTACCTGCGGCAGCACGTCGAGGAGTTCCTGCCGTTCTTCAGCGACCCTGAAACCAGCGACGCCCACAGCCGCGACGACTTCCTGCGCTACTGCGACGACATCATGCCCAACGCGTCTTGGGGAGGCCAGATGGAGCTGAGGGCCCTGTCGCACGTCCTGCAGAGCCCCATCGAGGTGATCCAGACGGAGTTGCCTGTCCTCGTCGTCGGGGAGGAGTATGGCAGCAAGCCGCTGACCCTGGTCTACGTCCGCTACGCCTCCAGCTTCGGTGACCACTACAACTCTGTGAAGCCGCTGGAAGCCGGAGCCGTCGGGGGAGCCACTGCGCGGTTCTTCTAGGCCGTTGTCGTGCCGCCACCGCCGGGTCTCCTCAGTAAGCTGTACGTTTACCTTTGGCTTTCTCTGGGGTTCCTGTGTTTGTTTTATTCAAGATTTAACAACCCCCCCACCCTGCTTTCCTATCTAGCCATTCTTCCTCCTCTCTTTCCTTCGTTGCTTCGTTCACGGGGTGGGGGTGGGGAGTCAGTTTGAAAAGTTCCAACCATATCTTGTCTTTCAGGGTCTTCGTCTCCTGTCTCCTTTGCCGTTGAAATTTTACAAATAATTTCACGATGAAAACGGAAATTTGGTTTAATGTGGTAACTTGGAAAAACATCATTTTACTTCAGAATCTTCAGGCTGTCCATGAATATGTTGGATTACTTAGAAAAACTATTCCAAATGCTTTGTGAATGCTATTTGCCTATTTTTTTGGGGGGGGAAATGTATCATTGGCTGGTTTTGGTTTCTTTTGAATTAAGCTTGGCTGCTCAGGAGACAACAGTTTTTTAGTATTGGTATGAAGTGTGAAAGATCTGAACTTAGTAAATTTTATTAATTCTTAGAGATAGAAAAGTTTAAAAAGAATCTTAAGCGTATTCAAGTAGTTGATCCAATTTGTATATCTACAATTGCAATGAGGCAAAACTGTGAGTGAGATCTACTTTTGTTAATATTTGAGACTTGTTGATATTTTGCCAAAGGAATGTAAAAGCTTTTAATCACATGTTTTTGTACATGCCAAATGTTCTAGAATAAGAGCTATGGAATTTGTTTTAAAAATAAAAGCAGTTTAAAAAAATACTTGGTTCTCTATTTTTGTGTAGATGATTTAATTCATAAAGAGTTCATACCTCAGAATCTACGAATCCTGGAGGTTTAGGGAACAGGAGTGGGGGAGACAGAAAAAGTTTTTGGGAAGAGGAGTGAGTTTGGGGTCCTGGTGGTGGTCTGGTATGCAGTGTTTCCCAGGGAAGGATTTAGGGAGGAATTTTATCTTGAGGTCATCCTGAGTTGATGTTTTTCACTCCGTGGAAAACATCATGAAATGGTTTCACTTAAGGGTGTTCTAATTAGTGTGCATGAAAGAGTACTCCTATTTCCAAAAACCCTCCAGTCCTAGGCATTTCGGAAGGGAAAGAAGTGCCACCAGATTATTGGAGGAGGGGTTCCCAAAATACAAATCTGGAAATCCTGCCAGAGAAATCCTTGTGTAAATGTGTGTATCAGATAAGCTCAGGTAACCAGTTAGCTGGGACGAGGAGGTCCCCAAGAAAACCTGGCATTTGTGAAAGACCCTTTCCTGGGGAAGGAGGAATAAGCCAGGAAGGGAGGCATAATCCACAGAAGGGTGCTTGGCTGGGAAGGAGAATGAAAACTAAGGACAGGTCTGACCTGTGGCGGAGCAGTACATAAAGCGTCATTCTGGAATGCTGAGGTTGCTGGTTCAAAGCCCGGGGATTGCCTGGTCAAGGCACATATGGGAGTTGATGCTTCCAGCTCCTCGCCCCTTTTCCCTCTCTCTCTCCATCTCTCTCTCCCCCTCTAATGAATAAATATAGTCTTAAATTTTTTTAAATAATAAAAAATAAAAAACTGGGGACAGGGTCAGCCAAGGAGAATAAATAGGACATGACAGGGGAGGAGAAAAGGTTCGGGTGAAGAAGGAGCACAGGCTGGGGTGGGGGGATGGGTAGGAAACTAGGCACAAGTGGTGAAGAGAATCTGGCGAAAAGAGGGGACATGAATGGGGTAAGGGACATAAACGGGTGAAGGAGGCACAGGCTGCAGAAGGTCTGTGTGGTGCAGAAGGAGAAGGGAGCCTGGCTGGCACAAGGGAGATGTCTACAGGAAGGTCCTGCTGGGAAACGGGGCCTGGATGGGAATGGGGGTCTCAGGTGGGCAAATGGGGCCAGGCAGGGAAAGCATGCTTGTCTGTAGAATGGATTTGGCAGGGCAAGGAGGAATATCTTGAGGAAGAAGGAGCAGGCAGATAATGGGGACAAGACTAGTGGAGTGAACGAGGCCTAGTCGAGTGTAGGGGACAATGGATGAGAAAGGGGCCCTTCACTGTTAAAGGGGAAAACACCTGGGGAAAAGGACTTGGCCAGGGGAGGAGATGAGCAGGGAAAGTCAAGCTAAACTTGGAAGGACATCGGCTGGAGGAGGGGCCCGGACAGACTTGATAGGAAGGCACAAGCTGAAAGTTGGAGACTGGCTGGGATGGGGCCCTTAGGGGTGAAAACATCGTGGCAGGGGCAGCTGGCCTGAGTATGTAAGGGCTCTGGCAGGACAATGGGGTCTGAGAGGGAGGGCCAGGCTGAGAAAGAAATCGAGCAGTGACAGAGGTTTGAATGCCAAGAAAGGATGGCCTAGGCTGGTCACAGAATAATGGGCAGGTGAATGGACCTGGCCGGGATAGGGGGCCTGGCAGGTAGAGAGGTCCTGCTAAAGTGAGGGTCCTGCCTGGGAATGGGCATGTGCCCTGACAGATATCCTGGCTGGTGGGGAGGGGCTCAAGCTTGAGGAGAGAGACCTAGCTGAGGAGGGAAACAAGAAAGGCATGGGGGGAGGTCTTGCTGAGCGGGGAGGTTCTTGCTGAGGAGGGAGAGGGAGTGAGTTAGAAAAGGCTTGGCTGAGGAAGGAAGGCACACTGTGGTTGAAGAAAGGGGCTTTCTGGGAGAAGGAGGCCTGCCCAGGTAAAGCAACAAACTGAGGGAAAAGCTATGTGAGTCCTGCATGAAGAGCCCAGCAGGAGCACCCTCTGGCTGGGGAAGAGTTCCTAGCTGGACAAGGGGAAGTGGCTTAGCACGGGGCACAGAGTGACAGGGTCCTGGTGGGGAAAGACCACCTGTCTGGGAGGGGCCTGTACAAGTCATGGAGAGCTGAGAGGCAGGTGTTTGGCTGGGGAAGGAGGCAGCTAGCCCCTTGGGAAAGCAGTCCTGCTGAAATGGGGAAAGCCCGGGCACAAACCCCGGCTGTGGAAAAGAGGACCTTTCTGGGAAAGGCACCATGTGGGCAAGGAGACAGAGCTGCAAAGGGCCCTGGATGGAAGGGTAGCTTGGCTAAGGAGGTTGTCAGCAGGGTGTCAGGGAAGGGTCCTGGGGGGGAACGGGGCAAGCTGCAGTTGAGGCCTGCCTGGGGGGGGGGAAGGTGGTTGAGGCCTAACTGGGTGGGGGAGGAGGCGAGGGAAACAAGATGGTAAGGAGGCCCTGCTGAAGCACAGGGTGGAAACCGGCCAGATAAGCAGTTACAGGCCAGAGAGGTGGACACAGGCGAGTAAGATGACATTCAGAAAGGGGCCAATCTACAATAGGAAACCCACACGTGTCAATAATTATACTAAATGTAAACAGATTAAACTCACCAATAAAAAGGCACAGAGTAGCAGAATGGATTAAAAAAGAAAACCCAACTGTATACTGCCTACAAGAAACTCATCTAAGCAACAAGGATAAAAACAAATTCAAAGTGAAAGGCTGGAAAACAATATTCCAAGCAAATAACATCCAAAAAAAAGCAGGTGTAGCAATACTCATATCTGATAGCAAAAGTACTCAGAGACAAAAATGGTCATTTCATAATGATTAAGGGGACGCTGAATCAAGAAGACATAACAGAAGGTCAGAGAAATGGCACCGTAAGGAGCGATACTGATAAATCTCCCCCAAAATTCAACAAGATCTTCAACCAGAGACAGAAAAATCTATCCTTGGAGCCTCCAGAAGTTCCAAACTAAATGCAAAGGTATGATTGAGCGAAAAATTGACTAAATATATAATCAACCCCAAAGGAAATAAGGAGGAAGAAACACTCTGCCTTCCTCACTAACCTACATAAGGGCTGGTTCACTGGGAACTAAGAGTATAGGAACTAAGGCAGGCATAGGGTGTGAATAGAACAAGACTGGCACAAACGTCCGAACCAGGCTGTGGCATGGACATCCAAGCCGAGGAAAATCTGTGCTTGTGGCAACCCAGTCAACACAAGCTAACGCTCGTGCCAAATCCAGACAAAGGAAGGCACTTGGGACAGCCATCCGCCCCGATCTCCTGGTTGGCGAGCGCAGATAGTAGGCGAGAGATTCCTCCTAGAGCCCCGGGAGTGGACGCCTGTGTTACCAGACAGAGGGGCAGTGTCAGAGGCCTTTGTGTGGGCCGAAAGCAGAATCCAAGGGTTATCCCTGTGCCCTGAAAAAGCGGCACACGGGGAGGGAGCGGGAGCGTCATTCCCTATGCTCAAACTTTTCCATGCGGGTGGAGCGTCCACCGGGAGGGAGAGGATGCTGGCTGGATATCCTGGTCAGCAGCAGATAGTGGGTGAGAGATTCCCCTGGGAGTGGGCGCCCGTGTTCCCTGACAGAGGAGCAGAGTCAGAGGTCTTTGTGTGTGCTGAAACCCCGCCTGATTATACTAGCGACTCTGACTGATTGAGCCTTACCCAGAGCCCTGTGCTAAGTGGGAATAGAGTGGGGATTTTCCAGCTCTTTGAGCCTCTTACTCTCTAGGCAGAGGCAGCAGCAACCCCATAGCTGGATCATCAGGCTACTAATTCAGGAAAGAAAGACTAGGAGAGAGGCTCCGGGAATACAGACTCTCTCATTGGTGGAGCCTGCAAATGCTAATGAGCCTCGACTGCCAACGAGACTGAAGCCCAATATATGACATCACCATAGAGCAGGGGTCCCCAAACTACAGCCCGCGGGCTGCATGCGGCCCCCTGAGGCCATTTATCTGGCCCCCGCCGCACTTCTGGAAGAGGCACTTTTCATTGGTGGTCAGTGAGAGGAGCATAGTTCCCATTGAAATACTGGTCAGGTTGTTGATTTAAATTTCCTTGTTCTTCATTTTAAATATTATATTCGTTCCCGTTTTGTTTTTTTTACTTTAAAATAAGATATGTGCAGTGTGCATAAGGATTTGTTCATAGTTTTTTTTTATAGTATAGCCCTCTAACGGTCTGAGAGACAGTGAACTGGCCCCCTGTGTAAAAAGTTTGGTGACCCCTGCCATAGAGACTTTCAACTACAAACCTCTACCTAAGTATGCCACAGGAGCAGAACGCGGATACAGAGTCATTGACCAGGAAGAGGGAGAGAAAAGAAAAAGCAAGAAGATAACCTCTCAAAATCAAGAATAATCCACAGACTTTATAACCTATCCCATTTTATTATATATTTGTTCGTTTGTTTCTCTTATCTTCTTGTCTTGATTATTTTCTTCCTCTTCCAATTTGGTCATTTAATTCTCTGCTGATCTTACTCTCTCCTTTCCTTGAACTACACTACCCATAAGTGTTACACCTCCTATTATCTTTTCTTTCTTCTTCCTTTCTCTCTATGATCTCTAAAACCCTTAACTCTCTCTCTCCTTTTATTCTTTTTTCTTCTTTTTGTGTTTTCCTCTTTCCTTTTTTTTCCCCCTCTATATTAGTTTCTTCTTTTCTCCTTTACTTTTCCTCTCATTCAATCCTCAATCACAAACAAATTACTTTATCTGGGACTCAAATTTTTCTTTGTGGCACTTTGGGGGGGGGGTTATTTTGCTTTTTTAACTCATTAGCGTGCTCCCAACCCTGGCTTTCCATTTTGTCTAGTTCTTCTCCACTAAATACAATAGTAATTTTTTTAATTTTCCCCCTTTTCCCCTCTTATTCCTCTCATCATATCTCTTAGTCAACCATCACCTAAAAGCAAATCATTTTATTCTTGACCCAAATTTTTTCCTTTTTAGCATTTTGTGGGTCCATACCCCCTTTTTTGCCCCTTTATCACCTCTCCCCAACTCAGGCCCTCCATTATAGGTAGCTTTTGTTCTATTTAGCACAATATAATTCACAGCTTACCATAAGATTTTCTCAAGAAGAAGGTGAGAGGAGAGGAGAGGAAACAAAAGGGGGGAATAATATTTTTTTTATTTATTCTTTTTTTATTTTTATTTTTTAAACTTTTTATTCTTTATTAATTCTCATTAATACTATCAACAAAACCACCCTCAGATGCCATTAAGGAAAAAGAAATCGAATATCATGGATACAAAAGACAGAGAGGTAGCACAGATAGATGAGGAAAAATCTATGGAGAAAAAATTTAATATATTGGAAACCTTGGAGGTAAATGACAGAGAATTTAAAATAGAAATCCTAAAAATACTCAGAGATATACAAGAAAACACAGAAAGGCAATTTAGTGAGCTCACAAAACAACTCAATGAACACAAAGAATATATTACCAAGGAAATTGAAACTATAAAAACAAATCAAACAGAGATGAAAAACTCAATTCATAAGATGAAAAATGAGGTAACAAGCTTAGCTAATAGAACAGGCCAGATAGAAGGTAGGATTAGTGAAATAGAAGACAAGCAACTTGAGGCACAACAGAGAGAAGAAGAAAGAGACTCAAAAATTAAAAAAGAAATGAGAAAGCCCTACAGGAATTGTCTGACTCCATCAAAAAGAATAACATAAGAATAATATGTATATCAGAGGGAGAAGAGAGAGAAAATGGAATGGAGAACACATTCAAACAAATAATAGATGAGAACTTCCCAAGCCTGTGGAAAGAACGAAAGCCTCAAATTCAAGAAGCAAACAGAACTCTGAGTTTTCTTAACCCCAACAAACTTACTCCAAGGCACATCATAATGAAATTGGCACAAGCCAACGGCAAAGAAAAAACTCTCAAGGCAGCCAGGGAAGAGAAGAATACAACATATAAAGGAAGGCCTATTAGATTATCATCAGATTTCTCAATAGAAATTCTACAAGCTAGAAGAGAGTGGACCCCAATATTTAAAGTCCTAAAAGATAGAAACTTTCAGCCACAAATATTAACCCATCAAAGCTATCCTTCAAATATGAAGGAGAAATAAAAACATTCACAGATACAGAAAAGATGAGGGAATTTATCATCAGAAAATCCCCACTCCAGGAATTACTAAAGGGGGTTTTCTTTTTTTTTCTTTTTTTTATTATAATTTTATTTTTTTAATGGGGTGGCATCAATAAATCAGGATACATATATTCAAAGATAACATGTCCAGGTTATCTTGTCGTTCAATTATGTTGCACACCCATCACCCAAAGTCAGATTGTCCTCTGTCACCTTCTATCTAGTTTTCTTTGTGCCCCTCCCCCTCTCCCTTTCCCTTTTCCTCTTCCCCCTCCCCCCTCCCCCTGTAACCACCACACTCTTATCAATGTCTCTTAGTCTCACTTTTATGTCCCACCAATGTATGGAATAATGCAGTTCCTGGTTTTTTCTGATTTACTTATTTCACTTCGTATAATGTTATCAAGATCCCACCATTTTGCTGTAAATGATCCGATGTCATCATTTTGTACGGCTGAGTAGTATTCCATAGTGTATATGTGCCACATCTTCTTTATCCAGTCATCTACTGATGGGCTTTTTGGTTGTTTTATGTCCTGGCCACTGTGAACAATGCTGCAATGAACATGGGGCTGCATGTGTCTTTATGTATCAATGTTTCTGAGTTTTGGGGGTATATACCCAGTAGAGGGATTGCTGGGTCATAAGGTAGTTCTATTTTCAGTTTTTTGAGGAACCACCATACTTTCTTCCATAATGGTTGTACTACTTTACATTCCCACCAACAGTGTATGAGGGTTCTAAAGGGGGGTTTCCAACCATATACAAAGAACAAAACAAAACAAAACCACAACTAAAAGCTCCACCAAGAACACAATAAAACCAAATTTAAACTCTGACAACAACAACAAAAAAGGGGTGGAGAGAATGGAGATTAACAGTATCAAAGGACTATTGAGTGCAAAAGTATTCACAAGATAGTGCACTACAATGAACAGGGTAGGAACCCTTTTCATTACTTAATGGTAACCACCATTGAAAAAACCACCACAGCCTGACCTGTGGTGGCGCAGTGGATAAAGTGTCGACCTGGAAAAGCTGAGGTCGCCAGTTCGAAACCCTGGGCTTGCCTGGTCAAGGCATATATAGGAGCTGATGCTTCCAGCTCAAACAAGACACAAAACTAACAGAAAGCAATGTATAAAATGGCAATAGGGAACTCACAAGTGTCAATAATTACACTAAATGTAAATGGATTAAACTCACCAATAAAAAGGGACAGAGTAGCAGAATGGATTAAAAAAGAAAATCCAACTGTATGCTGCCTACAAGAAACTCATCTAAGCAACAAGAATAAAAACAAATTCAAAGTGAAAGGCTGGAAAACAATACTCCAAGCAAATAACATCCAAAAAAAAAAGCAGGCATAGCAATACTCATATCTGATAATGCTGACTACAAGACAGCAAAAGTACTCAGGAACCAAAATGGTCATTTCATAATGATTAAGGGGACGCTGAATCAAGAAGACATAACAATTTTTAATATATATACACCAAACCAAGGAGCACCAAAATATATAAGACAGCTACTTATTGACCTTAAAACAAAAACTGACAAAAATACAATCATACTTGGAGACCTCAATACACCACTGATGGCTCTAGATCAGTCATCCAAACAGAGAATCAATAAAGATATATTGGCCTTAAACAAAACACTAGAGCACCTGGATATGATAGACATCTACAGGACATTTCATCCCAAAATGACAGAGTATACATTTTTCTCCAGTGTACATGGATCATTCTCAAGAATTGACCATATGTTGGGCCACAAAAACAACATCAGCAAATTCAGAAAAATTGAAGTTGTACCAAGCATATTTTCTGACCATAAAGCCTTGAAACTAGAATTCAACTGCAAAAAAGAGGAAAAAAAAACCCACAAAAATGTGGAAACTAAACAACATACTTTTAAAAAATGAATGGGTCAAAGAAGAAATAAGCGCAGAGATCAAAAGATATATACAGACAAATGAAAATGACAATACGACATATCAGAATCTATGGGATGCAGCAAATGCAGTGATGAGAGGGAAGTTCATGTCACTTCAGGCCTATATGAACAAACAAGAGAGAGCCCAATTGAACCACTTAACTTCACACCTTAAGGAACTGAATAAAGAAGAACAAAGACAACCCAAAACCAGCCGAAGAAAGGAAATAATAAAAATGAGAGCAGATAAAGAAGATGTGGCACATATACACCATGGTATAATATTCAGCCATAAGAAATGATGACATCGGATCATTTACAACAAAATGGTGGGATCTTGATAGCATTATACGGAGTGAAATAAGTATATCAGAAAAAAAAACAAGAACTGCAGGATTCCATACATTGGTGGGACATAAAAACGAGACTAAGAGACATGGACAAGAGTGTGGTGGTTACGGGGTGCGGGCACAAAGAAAACTAGATAGAAGGTGACGGAGGACAATCTGACTTTGCGTGATGGATATGCAACATAACTGAATGACAAGATAACCTGGACATGTTTTCTTTGAATATATGTACTCTGGTTTATTGATGTCAGCCCATTAAAATTAATAAAAATTTATTTATAAAAAAATGAGAGCAAAAATAAATGAAATAGAGAACAGAAAAACTATAGAAAAAATTAATAGAACAAGGAGCTGGTTCCTTGAAAAGATAAACAAAATTAACAAAACCTTGGCAAGAATTACCAAGGAAAAAGGAGAAAAAACTCATATAAATAAAATCCAAAATGAAAGAGGAGAAATCACCACAGACATCATAGATATACAAAGAATTATTGTAGAATACTATGAAAAACTTTATGCCACTAAATTCAACAATCTAGAAGAAATGGATAAATTCCTAGAACAATACAACCTTCCTAGACTGAGTCAAGAAGAAGCAGAAAGCCTAAACAGACCAATTAGTAGGGAAGAAATAGAAAAACTATTAAAAACCTTCCCAAAAATAAAAGTCCAGGCCCAGACGGTTATACTAGCGAATTCTATCAAACATTCAAAGAAGACTTGGTTCCTATTCTACTCAAAGTCTTCCAAAAAATTGAAGAAGAAGCAATACTTCTAAACACATTTTATGAGGCCAACATAACCCTCATACCGAAACTGGGCAAGGACACCACAGAAAAAGAAAACTACAGACCAATATCTCTAATGAATACAGATGCTAAAATACTAAACAAAATACTAGCAAATCGAATACAACAACATATTAAAAAAATAATACATCACGATCAAGTGGGATTCATCCCAGAATCTCAAGGATGGTTCAACATACATAAAACTGTTAACGTAATACACCATATCAACAAAACAAAAAACAAAAACCACATGATCTTATCAATAGATGCAGAAAAGGCATTCGATGAAATACAACACAATTTTATGTTTAAGACTCTCAATAAAATGGGTATAGAAGGAAAATATCTCAACATGATAAAGGCCATATATGATAAACCATCAGCTAACATCATATTAAATGGCACAAAACTGAAGGCTTTCCCCCTTAAATCAGGAACAAGACAGGGTTGTCCACTCTCTCCACTCTTATTTAATGTGGTGCTAGAGGTTCTAGCCAGAGCAATCAGACAAGACAAAGAAATAAAAGGCATCCATATCGGAAAAGAAGAAGTAAAGGTGTCACTTTTTGCGGATGATATGATCCTATACATCGAAAACACCAAAGAAGCTACAAAAAGACTACTAGAAACAATAAGCCAATACAGTAAGGTCGCAGGATACAAAATTAACATACAAAAGTCCACAGCCTTTCTATATACCAACAATGAAACATTTGAGAACGAACTCAAAAAAATAATCCCCTTCACGATTGCAACAAAAAAAATAAAATACCTAGGAATAAACATAACAAAAAATGTAAAGGACTTATATAATGAAAACTACAAAGCATTGTTAAGGGAAATCGAAAAAGATACAATGAAATGGAAGAATATTCCTTGTTCTTGGATAGGAAGAATAAATATAATCAAGATGGCCATATTACCCAAAGCAATATACAAATTTAATGCAATTCCTATCAAAATTCCAATGACATTTTTTAAAGAAATGGAACAAAAAATCATCAGATTTATATGGAACTATAAAAAAACCCGAATAGCCAAAGCAATCCTAAAGAAAAAGAATGGTACTGGGGGCATTACAATACCTGACTTCAAACTATATTATAGAGCCATGACAATCAAAACAGGATGGTATTGGCAGAAAAATAGACACTCAGACCAATGGAACAGAATAGAAAGTCCAGAAATAAAACCACATATATATAGTCAAATAATTTTTGATAAAGGGGCCAACAACACACAATGGAGAAAAGAAAGCCTCTTCAACAAATGGTGCTGGGAAAACTGAAAAGCCACATGCAAAAGAAGGAAACTCGACTACAGCTTGTCCCTGTGTACTAAAATTAATTCAAAATGGATCAAAGACCTAAATATAAGACCTGAAACAATAAAGTACATAGAAGAAGACATAGGTACTAAACTCACGGACCTTCGTTTTAAAGAGCATTTTATTAATTTGACTCCAAAGGCAAGGGAAGTGAAGGCAAAGATAAATGAATGGGACTACATCAGACTAAGAAGTTTTTGCTCAGCAAGAGAAACTGACAACAAAATAAACAGACAACCAACTAAATGGGAAATGATATTTTCAAACAACAGCTCAGATAAGGGCCTAATATCCAAAATATACAAAGAACTCATAAAACTCAACAACAAACAAACAAACAATCCAATAAAAAATGGGAAGAGGACATGAACAGACACTTCTCCCAGGAAGAAACACAAATGGCCAACAGATACATGAAAAGATGCTCATCTTCTTTAGCTATTAGAGAAATGCAAATCAAAACTGCAATGAGATACCACCTCACTCCTGTTAGATTAGCTATTATTAACAAGACAGGTAATAGCAAATGTTGGAGAGGCTGTGGAGAAAAAGGAACCCTTATTCACTGTTGGTGGGAATGTAAAGTAGTACAACCATTATGGAAGAAAGTATGGTGGTTCCTCAAAAAACTGAAAATAGAACTACCTTATGACCCAGCAATCCCTCTACTGGGTATATACCCCAAAAACTCAGAAACATTGATACGTAAAGACATATGCAGCCCCATGTTCATTGCAGCATTGTTCACAGTGGCAAGACATGGAAACAACCAAAAAGCCCTTAAATAGAAGACTGGATAAAGAAGATGTGGCACATATACACTATGGAATACTACTCAGCCATAAATGATGACATCGGATCATTTACAACAAAATGGTGGGATTTTGATAAGATTATACAGAGTGAAATAAGTAAATTAGAAAAAAAAAACAAGAACTGCATTATTCCATATGTAGGTGGGACATAAAAATGAGACTAAGAGACATTGATAAGAATGTGGTGGTTACGGGGGGGAAGGGGGAGGGGAAGGGGCACAAAGAAAACTAGATAGAAGGTGACAGAGGACAATCTGACTTTGGGTGATGGGTATGCAACATAATTGATCGACAAGATAACCTGGACATGTTTTCTTTGAACATATGTACCTTGATTTATTGATGTCACCCTAGTAAAATTAATAAGAAAAAGAAAGGGGCTAATCTAAAGAAGGGAGCAGGGGCTGAGAAAGAGGGTCTGCCTATAGGAATCGTCATTGACTAGGAAGGAAAAGTCAAGTTGGGCCAAGAAGCCTGGGCACAGTCTGGGAAGGGTTAACAAGCTGAGACGGGCCTGGGGAGGGTTGCTGCAGAAAGGGGTACTGTGGAATGCGGCTGGGCTGGGGAGGAGGCATAGGTGGGTATAAGGGAAGCTTGCTGAGCAGAGAATGGAACTGGCTTAGGCTGTGGAAGGGGACCTTCTGGAGAGGAAGGCATAAATGATTTAAAGAGGGCGTGGCTGGGTGCCCAGTACAGGCAGGTTCTGGTAGGACAAGAGTCATCTGCTGGGGCAGGCTGTGTGATGTGGGGAACAGAGACCACCTGGAAAAGGAGACCTGGCTCTAAGCACGGAGAGACTGAGAAGCAGGGTTAGGGAAGTGGACATGGCTGAGAAAGGCGGAATAAGCTGGTGACAAGGGCCAGGGACCTGGCTAGTACAATGTATAAACTGGTATAGGGTTAAAAAAAAGGATTCCTGGATGTTGAAAGGTGAAAAGCTAGGGAGTAGCATGTGGCTAGGGGAGGAAGTACTGGCCGGGGAAAGGGTCCTGGGGTGGTCTTCACAGAGAGGACGTAGATGGCTGATGGCCATAAGGCAGCTGCAGGTGAGGGGTGCGCTGACTGAGGGAGGGGCACAGGCCCTGACTGGGGCAGAAGGCACTGCCTGGATAACTGTGGGCCTTGCTGGGAGTGGGGGGCGTGGCTGGGGCTACTCAGGGCAAAAAGACCAAACAAAGACAGCAGAATCCTGTTTTACAGGCTTGTCCCTGAACACAAAAGAAATAGCTGTTCCAGTCTTGAGAACCCTTAAGATCTCACTGGGCCTGTCCCGGTTGCCTCCACGGGGTCTGCCTTCAGCTGCAAGGAGAGGGAAGAGTTAACCCAGGCTGGATTTGAACTGGGCCAGGAGCATTAACCAAGAGGGGCCTTTGCCGTGGGGTCTGGCAAGATCGGAGGGATTTGCAGTCTGTTCCATTTTGTACCAGTGACTGCAGTCACTGAGGATAATGACTATTTTCGGCAATTTCTTGTACAAAACCTATGAGGCACTGTTCCCAAACGGATCCAATTCCAGGAGCAACTTTCATTCATTTACTTATTATTTTTCATTTACTCATTACCCTGTCTTTTCCCTTTTTGCTATAGAAGCCAAAGGTACTTCTGTATGGGTTTTAAAACCAACTCCTCTGGCCCTGGCCAGTTGGCTCAGTGGGTAGAGCGTTGGCCCGGCATATGGACATCCTGGGTTCAATTCCGGTCACGGTACACAGAAGTGACCATCTGCTTCTCTTCCCTCCTTCTTTTTCTCTCTCTCTTCCTCTCTTGGCAGCCAGTGGCTCAATTGGTTCAAGTGTGGCCCCAGACACTGAGGACAGCTCAGTTGGTCCCAGCATGTCAGCATCAGGTACTAAAAATAGCTCAATACTCGAGTATCGGTCCCAGAAGGGTTCCCGGGTGGATATCTGTCAGGTTCACGTGGGAGTCTGCCTCACTATATCCCCTCCTCTCACGAAAGAAAGAAAGAAAGAAAGAAAGAAAGAAAGAAAGAAAGAAAGAAAGAAAGAAAGAAAGAAAGAAAGAAGGAGGAAGGGGAGAGGAGGGGAGGGGAGGGGAAGGGAGGGGAGGGGAGGGGAGGGGAGGGGAGGGGAGGGGAGAGGGAAGGGAAGGGAGGGAGAGGGAGGGGAGGGATGGAGGGAGGAAGAAAGAAAAGGAAAAAAAAAGAAAAGAAAACCAGCTCATCTACCCACTACTAGTTTTTTGACTTGGATAAGTCAGCTCATCTTTCTGGGCCTCATCTTTCTCATTGATAACATGGAGCAGTTCACCTGTCTTAGAGGTATCTCTTGGAATGTTAGATACATAAAATAAAAATACAAATAAAGTGCCCAGTAAATATTAGCTACCATTAGTATCATTATCTAGGAGTCCAAGAACATAATAATACCATTAGCTGTGGCAACAACCATGCCCTGATTTTGTTTACAGTGACTTAGGGCCACCTGGCCTCTTCCCATAGGTTCCGCAGGGGAAGCAGAGCCTGTCCAAGGGCCGTCCATCCCAGCTTCCTGGCTAGAGTGAAAACAGAAACCACTGGAGCTCACCCAGAGTGCCTTCTGGGCCAGGATGGCCTTCATGCAGGGACTCTTCAGGCCTGTCGGTATCTTCCTTTCTGGCTTTTTCTACACAAACACATGTTTCAAGAAAACAAAATTGGTATCGTTTTGTTGAAGCTATTTTTTTTAACTTAATACATTATAAGCATTTTCTTGTGTTCCTTAAACAGTCTTCAATAAGGTTATTTTAATGCCTGCATTCTAGCCTGTACATGTGCCATAATTTACTTATCCTAGTCTATTATTGTACATGTAGACTGCTTTCAATTTCACAGTACTATAAATATTCCACTGTAATATCCTTGTAGCTGAATCTTTGTCTGTATTTCTGATTATTTCTTTTTGATAACATTTATAGAAGCAAACTAGGTCAAAAGGAGAGGCTTTTACAGCATACTGATGCATTGCCCTCTAGAAAGTGTGCCCAGTTTACACTCTCGGGGTTTGAAAGTGTTACTTTCCCATATAGTTGCCAACACTGAAAATGATCATCTTTGTTAATTTTTTAGATGAAAAATGTTGTATTAGTTGATTACTGGTGAGGTAGAATATTCCTCTAAGTGTTTACTAGCATGTCTATTTTATTCATGCTGAAACATGATTATTTATTGCCTATTCCTGAACTTTGATTAATTATCTGTGGGTAAGTTTATCTTTTGCTTATGGATTTATTTTAATTTTTTATTTATTGGTTTTAGAGAGAGAGAAAAGGAGAGAGTGTGAGAGAAACATCGATTTGTTGTTCCACTTGTTTATGCATTCATTGGTTAATTCTTGTGTGTGCCCCGACCCGATTGAACCTACAACCTGGGTGCATTGGGACGACATTTTAACCAACTGAGCTACTCAGCCAGAGCTCTTATGGATTTTTAATGGATCCATTCACTTGTCATTCGAATATTTTAAAAATTAATTTTTCCAGTACATTATTAGCTTTTCAGTTGTTTCTGACCTTTGTACATGATACTGAAGTTTAATATTGTACTGGACTCTCTCTATTAATGTTTTTCTTTATGGTTTCTATCTTGTTATCATGTTTAGAAAATGTTTCCATCCTGGGGTTGGATTTATATTTGTGTATACTTTCAGTTTTCTTATACTTTCTCTTTATATAAAATATATTTAATATATCTATTTGGAAGATAAAATAAGGATATAAAATAAGGACATAAATTGATTTTCCCCAAATATAGCAATTAACCATTTAGCCCAACACCGTTTATTGAATAATCCAGGGATGTGCACTAAAGATATACATATAACATTGTATTTCAAGGATGTTCATTACAGCATTGTTTGTCAAAGCAAAAATCTAGATACACCAGTGCTAAATGCCCTCTTGGGAGAAGGATAGAAATGGGTGGATAGAAGGAGGAAGATGGTGAACTTTAATTTATTTTTATTTTTTTAATTCTATTTTTCAATTACACTTGACATTCAATATTATTTTTATTAGTTTCAGGTGTACAGCATGGCAGTCATATAATTATATACTTTACAAAGTGGTCCCCCCCCCTCAATAATTTAAGTACCAAGCTGGCACCATACATAGTTATTACAATATGAATGACTATATTTCCTGTGCTGAACTTTATGTCCCAGTGACTATTTTGTAACCTCCAATTTGTACTTCTTGGCTCTCCTTCCTAGAAGCACCCCCGCGCTCTCCCACTTCTCCTCATCTTCCCCCCAGGCATATTACCTTTACCTTCTCTCTCCTAAGCTTCAAGAAGGCCCTATCTTCTGTCTCCGTAGCTTGTTTCCTAAGCCCATTTCTAGGGCTCACCTTTTCTATCTCCGTGACATTCTAAATGAACTTTCACTTATAGTTTGAAAAAAATTGTTGTGCTTCTTAATCCCTTCACCTTTTTCACCCAAATCTACCCCCTTCCCCTCTGGATAACCATCAGTCTATTCTCTGCATCTGAATCTGTTTTTATTTTGTTTGTTCATTTATTTTGATTTTTAGATTCCATCTATAAGTGAAATCATTAGGCATTTGTCTTTCTTTCTGACTTATTTCACTTAGCCTACTACTCTCCAGGTCTTACTATTGCAAAAGGTAAGATTTCCTTCTTTTTTATGTCTAGGTAATATTCCATTGTATATATGTACCACATCTTCTTTATCCAATTGTATATTGATGGGTTGCTTCCATAGCTTGGCTATATAAATAAACATAGGAGTGCATATATCTTTTTGAACTAGTGTGTTGGGTTTCTTTGGATATATTCCTAGAAGTGGAAACACTGGGTCATAAGGCAGTTCCATTTTTAATTTTTTCACGACCCTCCATGCTGTTTTCCACAGTGGCTGCATCAATTTACAATTCCACCTACAGTGTATGAGGGTTCCCTTTCCTCCACATTCTCCCTTCACTTGTTTGTTGATTTATTGATGAAAGCCATTCTGACAGGTGTGAGGTGATAGCTCACTGTGGTTTTAATTTGCATTTCTCTAATGATTAGTGAAGTTGAGCATTTTTTCATATGTCTATTGTTCATCTGTATGCCTTCTTTAGAGAATTGTGTATTCAGGTTCTCTGCCCATTTTTTAATTGGATTTTTTGAGAGGTGTTGAGTTTAATGAGTTTTTTATACATTTTAGCTATTAACCGTTTATCGAATGTATAATTGGCATATATATTCTCCCATTCTGTGGGCTTTCTTTTCTTTTTGTTGATGGTTTCCTTTATTGTACAAAAACTTTTTAGTTTGATGCAGTCCCATTTGTTTATTTTTTTTTTGTTTCCCTTGCACCAGGATTTATAGAAGAAAAAAATATTAAGAGAAATGGTGAGCTTTCATTTTTAAACTAGATAAGTCTATATAGTTCTTTTTATTGTGGAAATATATCTCATAAAATTTACCATTTTAACTACTTTTTAAGTATACTGTTTAGTGGCATTACATACATTCACATTGCTGTGCTACCACCAGCACTACCCTTCTCCAGAAGTTTCTTATCTTCTCAAACCAAAACATATCCATTAAACAATAACCCCATTCTTTCTCCCACCAGCTCCTGGCAACCAACGTCTACTTTCTGTTTCTCAATTTGACTTCCTTAGGTACCACATGTAAGTGTGATTACACGATATTTGTCCTTTTGTGTCTGGTTTAGGTGACACATAGCACAGCGTCTTCAAGGCTCATGCATGTTATAGCATGTGTCAGAATTTCCTTCCCTTTTAAAGCTGAATAGTTTTGCATTGTGTTTATACATCACATTTTGTTGATTATATTGTTGAATTTTTATCTAGAAAAATTTAAATTTAGTTTGTATTTTAGCTAAAAATAGGAAAAATAATTTTAAAAAGTTAGAACAGTTTTCTTTCTTCTTTTTGCTCTGGAATAATTGAAATGACATAGGAATTATCTGCTCTTTGGAAGTTTGAAATAATCAATTAACTTGTGAAACAGGGCCTGGGCCTTTTTTGAAGTGAGACTCTGACAATCAGGTATAGTCCTTGGAAGAAAAGCTAT
This sequence comes from Saccopteryx bilineata, assembly GCF_036850765.1. NCBI lineage: Eukaryota > Metazoa > Chordata > Mammalia > Chiroptera > Emballonuridae > Saccopteryx > Saccopteryx bilineata. The sequence continues at coordinate 75,790,333 of NC_089502.1, forward strand.
TCAATGTAAAGAAATCATAATTTATCTAAAATATATAGGAACACAACTTGGAGAACTAAAAAACGGGAGGTAAAACTAAATGTGATAATTTTCTTATGTCACAGAGGGTGAGTCAAAGATACCATTTCCCTTTTGAAGTTGAAAAATTGAGAATTACAGGCTGAAGAATAATGCTTAACATGATAAAAATAACCACCAGTAGAACTAAAGACAGGCTGCCTTAGCTCCCATTTAGAAGACTTAAAAAGAGAAAAACAAAGAAAAAATAAATCTAGCCCTTGGAGCAAAAGATAGAAAACAAAGGAAATAGAAAAAACTATTTATTGTTCTGTTGTCCTACATGGAAGGAGCAGAGTAGTTTATGCATTTTTCTTCTGATGTCTTGTTTTTACTTTTGTTTAAATTATACATAGTTTCAGAAAGAAGATTTTTTTTGTGTGTATGTGTGAGAGAGAGAAAGGCAGGCAGGAAGGGAGAAAGATGAGAGGCATCAACTTGTACTTGAGTCACTTCGGTTGTTCATTGATGTTTGTCACATGTGCCTTGACCAGGGGGCTACAGCTGAGCCAGTGACCTCTTGCTCAAACCAGCAACCTTGGGATGAAGAGAGTGACTTTGGGCTCAAGCTCGTGATCATGGGATCATCTCCATGATCCCACGTTCAAGCTGGCAACCCGACACTCAAGCTAGCAAGCCTGTACTCAAGCCAGATGTTCGTGCTCAAGCCAGCGACCTCAGGGTTTCAAACCTGGGACTTCAGTGTCCCAGGTGGATGCTCTATGCACTACACCACCACCAGTCAGTCTAGAAAGAAGGCATCTTATCTCTTTTTGTTTCCTTTTTATTTCAATGGGTCTTTCCTACAAAATTATGCAAATTAATATTTACTCAACCATCAAGTTTAGACTTCACTTTGAATAGGAAAAATGTTCCTTCTAAATATGTTTATTTCTCCCAAACTAATCTTGCCAACAACCTCATCAACCACTGACCTAGATACAGTAATTTCTGTGGGCCCTATCAGCTCCCTCTGTGTCTTTCTGTCTCTGTTTCTCTTTTTGTTTGTCTATCTCCCTGACTCTGTCTGTCTGTCTCTCTTGCTCTCTCTCTCACATACACACACAAGCATACATACACACACACACATACACCTAGGACTTGTCTTTGCATGCATTTTATGTGACCCCACAACACCACAAAACAGAAGCAATAAGGAAGCAATTTTGGTTTGGCATAAGAAGGAATGTTCTGATAATCAGGGATATTGAAGATATAAAGAACCATCTCACCAGCTGGAATTGGAAGTGTGTAAGTGCAGGCTGCACAGCTACCCTCTCATAGAAGTTTCCAAGCTATTCAACCATCTAATGGGAATTAGAAGCTTTCCACCTCACCTGGGCAATTAGAAACCAAGAGATTTCTTTTGCTTGGAGATGGAGAATAAACTGCTAGAGAAGCACAAAAAGTCACAGGACGTGAGTCAGTCTGGCCTAGGAGCTGGGAGAGCACTAAAGGAAGTTTGGTAGCCCCTTTTACCTGGTTCAATCCTCTTTCTAGAACCACAGAAACTTGAATCCTTCCCCAGGCCCTGATCAGTTGCCAGGAGCCTCGATACACACCAACATTGTTGAGCCTTAGGAGTAGCCTGACATAGAGACAACACCATTGCAATGTTGACTCCAGCCTTTGTTTCTTTAAGTGCAAAACAGCTGTGCCAGCCACAGTTTCTCAAGGAAACTGTTTTCATTAATACTCTAGAATAACTGTAACATTCTGAATTGTGTAAACATGTTTATGAAACATTTGAGGGGGCTTAGAAAAACAGTTTGTTCCCTTAAGTGTCCTATTCAGTTTAAACAAATATATCAATATATTTAATAGCAGACACTGCCGGCTCGCTTGGTAGGGGCCCAGGAAAACCAAACCAGGAGCCCCAAAATAACTAATACTGAGGTTGCACTTTCCAAAGTAGCCTCAGGGAAGTGAGACCCACACAAACCCAAGTGACCATCATCCAATTCCCACCAGTAAGGGCTATGGTCCACTAAGAAGATGAAGAAATTCAGTGGGAATGCTCTTGTCCAGCTTAGGGCTGACTGGAGCAGGGAGGAAGAGGGTGTGTGCAGCGTTGAAGGGTCAGCTTAGATTCAGACAGTCCTGAAGGGAAGAGCGGGCCAAGCTGAGAGGGCTCCATTAGTCAAACACACAGAGGTGGCACTGGGCGAGGTGTCAGTAGAGAACAGTTGTTCGCACCTCCAGCAATCTGCCTCCATTCCCACAAAATTCTCCACCTTTCTTTTGGGGTGCCATCCCCTCTATCACTTTCTTGGGGTGAAAATGTTCAATGCCAGTGCCCTCCCACTTCAGGCCTGCCAATCAAAGCACCACTTATTAGGTGAGTGGTTCCAAATGAATTTGTGGCTTAGTCTCGTCCAGAGCGTAAACCAAAATTTGGTGAACAAAGGTGTTTTGTTGCTCTTTTGAACATGTGAGTAACAGGATGCGGGACCGGAGCCATCTTGCAACTGTTGGGGGACCTAGGTGGGGTAAGGGGCACAGGGGCTGTAGTTATAGGAAAGTACCAAATTAAATCAGCTTCTAGGAAGCGGTTTCTAAGATCTTCCTGGAATCACAGGTGAGTTCAAAATTCTTGGATAAAATCTCTACTGAAGAGTTAGAATGCTACTCTAGAGGCAGTGGAATCCATTAAAAGCTTGCTTTTCAGAAGGAAAGAGCTATCACAGCTACACTTTAAGGGTAAGGAATCTGATGGCATTTGAGGGGAAAGGGTGGATTGGAAGGAGAGATATTGGATGTGAGAAAATGATTCAAGAGGTTTTTCTTTGTTTGTTTGTTTGTTTGTTTAATTTATGGAGGATGATGCTGACTTGGCCTGGGTTGTGGCTGCAGGGAGAGAAGAGGGGACCAGAGTGATGGACACTAGGAGTAGAATTAACATTTGTTTTATGTAGAGAGTAAACACAAAGTCAGGAACCTGGCTTGTGGTGGCGCAGTGAATAGAGCGACAACCTGGAATGTTCAAAACCCTAGGCTTGCTAGGTCAAGGCACATACAACAAGCAACCAATGAATAGCTAGAGTAAAGCAAGTACTTTGAATGTACTACTTATTCAAAATATATAGTTTAAATTTTTAAATACAAAATTAAAATTAAAAAAAAAATAAAGACGGTAACAAGGCAAGTATATGTAAACAGTCACACAGCAATAACTCTCAACAGTGTAGCCACACAACTCAGAATTATTCAGTTGCTAATAATGAGACAGGAGCTGGGAGGGCTCTCTGAAGGTATAATTTGTTCTACCTCCTTCTTCCTGCAGTTCCCCAGTAGGTACCTATGTGACCAGTGTCCATAGCTTCTCTCTCTGACACTCACACATCCTAACCCTTTGAAGGAAAACAACGATTCTCAGAGATAATGAAGTCTAATTCCACATTTTAAAAGCAATATAATTTTTTCCTGAGTTCAGGCCCACAGTGGATTTTGAGTTTGGCAGAGCACTTTAATGTTTCTTCTTCTACTACTGGTGTACAGACCTAAGGCCCACTACAATGCCTTGCCCTAAAGCAGAATCATTGAATCCTGGTGACAATGAGAAGATGTAGCAGAAGCTTTGAGATTCAACGTTTTGGTTTGCTTTGTTATTTTGTTTTGTTTTATTTTTATCTTTTTGTTTGTTTGTTTGACTTTGAACCAGGTCAAATTTTTGCCTTGGTGTATTCCCCTCATTGATCTTTAAAGGTAGAAGAAAAGTTACCAGAGGCCAAGGCAAGGAGGGTGATAGGCAGACAAGATGGTGAGGAGGCACTCCTACAGTTTCATTTGCATAGAATAAGCAATCAAGAATAGCCCTGGCCGGTTGGCTCAGTGGTGGAGCGTCGGCCTGGCGTGCAGGAGTCCTGGGTTCGATTCCCGGCCAGGGCACACAGGAGAAGTGCCCGCCTGCTTCTTCACCCCTCCCTCTCTCCTTCCTCTCTGTCTCTCTCTTCCCCTCCCGCAGCCAAGGCTCCATTGGAGCAAAGTTGGCCCGGGCGCTGAGGATGGCTCCTTGGCCTCTGCCCCAGGCGCTAGAATGGCTCTGGTCGCGACAGAGCGACGCCCTGGATGCGCAGAGCATCGCCCCCTGGTGGGCGTGCCGGGTGGATCCCAGTCGGGCGCCTGCGGGAGTCTGTCTGACTGCCTCCCCGTTTCCAGCTTCAGAAAAAAATAAATAAATAAATAAATAAAGAATAGACACCACTGTGTTAACAGAAGATTTCGACCAGTGGAATTATAGGTGAATTTAATTTCTCCAGATTATTGACAGTAAACATATATTACATTTTATTTTACGTTGTATTTCAATAAAAGCAAGTAAGTATAAAGATTCCTAGATACTTATGAGACTCGTTTATATGATTTTGTAGTATTTTTGTTGTAGGCTAAATACCTTTCTCTTTAAACAAGAAGAAAATAATTTAAAATTACAAATGCTTTCCTTTTTTGTAATGGAAAAACGATCAAGTTGTGATTTTTTTCAAAGAAAACAAGTTTCTCAAACAGGCTTGCTCTAAATGTTAAAAATTTTTAATATTTCAGTGATGTAGTGTGCTAACTATACACACAGCTAACACGATTAAAAGTTAGTCTTTCTTTAAACACTGAAAATAATTATAATGAATAATTCAAATTAAAAAATTTAAAACTCAGTGTTTTTCTAAAAACAGTGTCATATTTTAAAACTGTATTAGAAAAATGAAGCTGCAAAATAATTTGTAAAATAAGACCATACAAATAAATAGGTCATTTATGATAAAATGAATGGTCCTTCTAAATTTTTAGGTAATATATAAAAACCATAAATGTTAAAAATAAACTTTTAAAGGCTCTGACCAGGTTGCCCAGTAGATAGAACATTGATCCTCGGTCAGGGAACATAAGAGAAGCAACCAATGAGTGCACAACTAAATGGAACAACTAAGTGGAACAATAAGTTGATGCTTCTCTCTCTCTCTCTCTCTCTCTCTCTCTCTCTCTCTCTCTCTCCCTCCCTCTCTGTCTCTCTCTCTCTCTCACTCTCACTCTCAAATCAATGCAAAAATTTAAAATAAATAAATGATAAATTTTTACAAGGAGGGAAGTGACTGAGACAGCAAAGGGAGTGAGGCTTCTGGGAGTGATAGTGTACTGCTATATTTCTTGGTCTGAACACTGATGATACAGGTATATTCACTGGAAAAACTCATGGAGTTATAACCTTATGAAACAAGCTTTTTTTTGTATATGTGTTACTCTTCAATAAATAATATTAAAAACTAAAAAGAAGGAGAAGTCAAACGGAACTGAAAGTCACAGAATTTCAGGATGAGGACTAAGACTAGGTTGTTAGATATTGTGAATTATAATAATAGCTAGCATGTATATGGATAATGATTATTATAATGCACATTTATTATGTGCCAAGAATTACTCTAAACACTTTGTATGTACAGGCCTACCTCAGATATATTTAAGGTTCGGTCCCAGACCACCAAAATAAAATGAATATCACAATAAAGCAAGTCACACAAATTATTTAGTTTCTCAGTGCAGTGCATTTAAAGTAATGTTTACACCAGGGGTCTCAAACTCAACTCAGCATGTGGGCTGCAGAGCAAGATCACAGCTGTTGGGTGGGCCGCACGCACTAGGTCTACAAAAGGCAACTGTTACGCAACACTTTTCTCACTGCAGTTGAAAACAAACAAAAAAAATCAGTACAACAAGCACAATCGTACATGCAGTTTACTCAGTGTCACAAAACGACCAGAAACTGTAGTTCGCATCACAAATGCTGTTAACTAAGCTAATATCTAGCTAGGATGCTAGAGAAATGAAAAATACAAGTAGGCCCCTAGGCTTACTTAATTTTATCCAAAATATTTTGAACTTTGTGGATTAGTCTGCGGGCCGCACAAAATTGTTCGGCGGGCCGTGAGTTTGAGACCTCTGGTTTACACTATACTATAATCTACTTAGTGCATAATAACATTATGTCTGAAAAACAATACAGATATCCTAATATTTTAATATTTTATTGCTAAAAAAAGTGCTAACCATAATACGAACCTTCAGCGAGTTGTAATATTTTTGCTGGGGGTCTTGATTCAATGTTTATGGCTACTCACTGATTATAGTGGAAGTTGCTGAAGGTTGGGGTGGCTGTAGCAATTGTTTATGACTGGCTCTTCCTTTTATGAATAACATCTCTGTAGCATGCAAGGTTGTCTGTAAGCACTTTACCCACAGGACTTTGAAAATTAGAATCAGTCCTCTCAGACCCTGCTGCTGCTTTATCAACTAAGTTCATGGAATATTCAAAATCCTTTGTTGTCATTTCCATAATCTTCACCAGGAGTAGATGCCATGTCAAGAAACCACTTTCTGTGCTCACCATCAGAAGTAACTCCCCACCTGTTACAGGTTTATCCTGAGATTGCAGCATTCAGTCCCATCTTCAGGCTCCACTTCCAGTTCTAGTTCTCTGGCTATTTGCACCACAACCACGTCTGCAGTTATTTCCTCCACTGAAGTTTTGAATCCCTCAAAGCCACCCATCAGGATTGTAGTCAATTTCTTCCAAACTCTTGTTAATGCTGATATTTTGGTCTCTTCCCATGAATCACAAATATTCTTAATGGCACCTAGAATGGTAAATCCTTTCCAGAAGATTTTTAATTTACTCTGCCCAGATCTATCAGAAGAATCACTCTCTGTGTCAACTATAGCCTTGCAAAATGTATTTCTTAAATAATAAGACTTGAAAGTTAAAATTACTCCTTGACCCATAGGCTGCAGAATGAATGTGGTATTAGCAGGCAGGGAAACATCACTAATCTCATTGTGCATCTCCATCACCAGGTGCATTGGGTGACCAGGTGCATTGTCAGTGAGCAGTAATATATATATATTTTGTGTGTGTGTGTGTGTGTGTGTGTGTGTGTGTGTGACAGAGAGAGACAGACAGACAGACAGACAGGAAGGGAGAAAGATGAGAAGTATCAATTATTTGTTGTGGCACCTTAGTTGTTCAGTGATTGCTTTCTCATATGTGCCTTGATGGGGGGGCTACAGAGAGTGAGTGACCCCTTGCTCAATCAAGCTAGCGACCTTAGGTTCAAGCTGGTGAGCCTTGCTCAAACCAGATGAGCCCGTGCTCAAGCTGGCGACCTTGGGATTTCACCCCGAACCTGGGTTCTCCACGTCCCAATCTGATGCTCTATCCACTGCACCACCACCTGGTCAAGCTCAATGAGAAGTAATATTTTAAAAGGAAAGTTTTTCTGAGCAGTAAGTCTAACAATAGTCTTAAAATATTCAGTAAACCATGTTGTAAACAGATGTGCTGTCACCCAGGCTTTGTTGTTCCATTTATAGAGACAGGCAGAGTAGATTGAACACACTTCTTAAGGGCCATAGGATTTTCAGAATAGTAAATGAGCATTGGCTTCAACTTAACATCAACAGCTGCATTAGCCCCTAACATAGCAGTCAGCCTGTCCTCTGAAACCTTGAAACCAGGCATTGACTTTTCCTCTCTAGCTGTGAAAGTCTTTGGTGACATCTTCCAATATAAGGCTGTTTTGTCTACATTGAAACTCTGTTGTTTAGCGTAGCCACCTTCATTAATTATCTTGGCTAGATTTTCGGGATAACTTGCTGCAGCTTCTACATCAACACTTTCTGTTATACATTGCACTTTTATGTTATGGAGATGGCTTCTTTCCTTAAGCCTCATGAACCAACCTCTGCTAGTTTCAAGCTTTTCTGCCTCACTTTTCTCAGCTTTCATAGAATTAAAGAGAATTAAGGTCTCGCTCTGGATTAGGTTTTGGCTTAAGGGAATGTTGTGGCTGGTTTTATCTTCTATCCAGATCACTCAAACTTTGTCCATATCAGCAATAAAGCTGTTTCATTCTCTTATCATTCATGTTCAATGGAGTAGCACTTTTAATTTCCTTCAAGAAAGTGTCTTTGCATTCACAACTAGGCTGTCTGGCACAAAAGGTCTACCTTTCAGTCTGCCTGAGTTTTCGACATGCCTGCCTCACTGAGATTAATTATTTCTAGCTTTTGATTTAAAGTGAGAGATGTGCGACTCTTCCTTTCACTTGAACGCTTAGAAGCCACTATAGTGTTTACTAACTAGCCTAATTTCAATAATGTTGTGTCTCAGGGAATAGGGAAGCACAAGGAAATAGGTTAATGGTCGATCTGTGAAGTAGTCAGAACATACACTACATTTATCAATTAAGTTCACCATCTTATATATGGGCATGGTTCATGGTGCCCAAAACAATTACAATAGTAACAACAAAGATAACTAACTGATCACAGATCACCATAAAAATACAATAATGATGAAAATGTCTGAAATATTCTGACAATTACCAAAACGTGACACAGAGACACGAAGTGAGCAAATGTTTGAAAAAGAAGGCATATAGACAGCAATGCCTCAATGTCTTTGATATTCCCACACACAGATTTCTGAGTTGGCATTTATTTTCCTGAGTGATCTTTCTCTCCCATACAAGAAATTTACCTGCCTGAAAAGTGCAGTTCTTAGGCTCAGTTCTTGGGTATAAGTCTGTCTTCAGTGAGTGTGAACACTTTATTTCAGGGTCAGGTGCTGGAAGTTACAATGCCCTGTGAAATATTGTTCTTTCACATAAGGCCCATCCAGTAAGAAAAATGATAGGAGGGAGAAAGACTTAAGCCCAGGTTTTTAATCATAAGTAGGAAACGTGATTTCCTTTGGGAAATGGCATTGGAGAGTCAAACCCAGTACATTCTACAGAAGAGACAGGACATTGTGGTTCGTTTTCTCACACCCCAACACTCTTTTATAATAGAAGCACAAATACTGCTCCAACAGGAATTGTGCTACATTGCAAGAGTGGGAAGCCCATCATTGCACACAACCTGGTCACAGAACCAAATGAGCCAGGAGTTGGAAACACAAGAAGGGGAAAGGGCTTGGAGAACCAGCTGCCTTCCATAGGGAGTAGGAGGAGCTGCTTCCAAGGCTCCAGGTCATTATCTCTCTCACACTAGGCTCTGGAAATGTGGAGGGAGTCTCACCCCCAGAGGCACCAAATTAGACCTGTATCAGCCTCTATCAGCTCCCTCCCTCTCACATTGCACCCCTATGTGGATCAATCCTCTGCCTGGCTGAAATTTACAGGAACCAGAGTATCTGCCAGCTGGCCCTTCATAGGTGTGATGGGACTGGTCATAGTAACCCCAGCTGGAGATGAAGGTAAGCCCCAGGATGGGTAACTAACAGGACCCAGTGGGGTCTGCATCCAGACATACCACTGCTTGGGAGGAACATCACAGCTGTCACATGGAGGCTGTGTTGAACTTGCAGGAAAAGCTTACTTTGAGAATTCATCTCATTAGATTGGAATTCCAGCTTCCACACTTTGTTTTTTAGATTTTATTTATTTATTTTTCAGAGAGAGAGAGAAGAAAGACATAGAACAGGGTAAGGAGCATCAACTCCCATATGTGCCTTGACCCGGCAAGCTCAGGGTTTCGAACCAGCGACCTCAGCATTCCAGGTCGATGCTTTATCCACTGCGCCACCACAGGTCAGGTGCACATTTCCCACTTTCTAGCTCTGTGACTGGGCAAGTTATTTCACTGCTTTGTGCTTCAGTTTCCCCATCCATAAAACTAAAGAGGTACCTACCTATCTCTTAAGTGTACTGAAATATTTTAATGAAGTATTTGTAAAAACACTTCACACAGAGCATGTGCTCAATAAATATTTCTTCCCTTCCCTTAGCTTGGCAAAATATGTTTACTAAAGAATGTCACTATACACAAAGTCCAGCCCTATCCCTTGGACTGGTGCCAAATTGGAGGCTTCCAGATGCCATGCCCAAGAAACAAAAATAAGAAGGTTAAGTAAAGCTGCTCTCTGCTTGCCTGTACTATCCATCAACACATAACTTATCCTCCTGGCCCATGGCTGTGTTTCTGCAAGAGGGGGGCATATCTCTACACCAGGCTTGCCACAGTCTAGTCCTGTTACGACCAAAAGTAGTTATTTGCAAGACAGCTGGCCTAAGAAACAGTTTTTCTATGTGAAACTAATGAGTCTATGAAGTATTTTGAACTTTACTCCCACCTGCATTGAACCCTCACAAATCCCCATCCCCCATCCTTAGCCTGGCACATTTCTCCTCCTGCTGACCTCCACCTTAAGTAGTAATTCTTTTTTATTATTAATTGAATTTATTATAATGGTACTGGTTTGCAAAATTATACAGGTTTCAGTGTATAACTGAATAAATTGCCATCTGTCCACTGCATCATGTGCTCTCTATCCCAAAGTCTCTTTCAGTTTCCATCCCCCCCTTTGCCCACCTCCACCTCCACCTACCCCCTTTTCTCTCTGGCCGTTACCACACTGCCGTCATTGTCTATGTGTAATATATGTAGTCCCTTCACTTTCTTTCATCCAGTCCCCCCGCCCTCCTCCCCTCTGACAGCTATAAGTCTGTTCCATGTGTTATGTCTCTGTTTCTGTTTTGTTTGTCAGTTTATTGTGTTCATTAGATTCCACATATAAGTGAGATCATAGGGTACTTGTCTTTCTCTGCCTGGCTTATTTCACTTAGCATAATACTCTCCAGGTTCACCCATGCTGTCACAAAAGGTAAGATTTTCTTCTTTTTTATGGTCATGTAGTACTCCTTTGCGTAAATGTACGACAGCTTTTTTACGCACTCGTCCACTGATGGACACCTGGGCTGTTTCTAGATCTTAGCTATTGTAAATAATGCTGCAGTGAATATAGGGGTACATATCTTTTTTTGAATTAGTGTTTTGGAGTTCTTAGGATTTGGTCCTAGAAGTGGGATAGCTGGGTCACAAGGCGGTTTCACTTTTAATTTCTTGAGGAAACTCCATAGTATTTTTCACAGAGGCTGTATCAGTCTGCATTCCCACCAGCAGTGCACTAGGGCTTCCTTTTTTCCACATCCTCACCAGCACTTGTTTGTTGGTTTATTGATGAAAGCCATTCTGGAAGATGTGAGATGATATCTCACTGTGGTTTCTATTTGCATCTCTCTGATGATTAGTGACGTTGGGCATTTTTTCATATATCTGTTGGCTATCTGTATGTCCTCTTTGAAGAAGTGTCTATTCAAATTCTTTGCCCACTTTTTAATTGGATTGCTTGTCTTCCTGGTGTTGAGTTGTATAAGTTCTTTATATATTTTGGAAATTAACTCCTTATCAAATGTATGATTGGCAAATATATTCCCCCATTCAGTGGGTTCCGTTTTCATTTTGTTGATAGTTTATTTTGCTGTGCAAAAGCTTTTTAGTTTGATATAGTTCCATTTGTTTATTTTTTCCTTTGTTTTGGCAAAAGTATTGCTCTGAGAGATGTCTGACATGTTACTGCTTATGTTTCTTTTAGGATTTTTGTGGTTTTGCGACTTACATTTAAGTCTTTTATCCATTTTCACTTTTTTCTTGTGTATGTTGTAAGTTGGTTGGTCTAGTTATATTTTTATTTTTTTGTACCTGCACAATTTTGCCAACACCATTTATTGAAGAGACTGTCTTTACTCAATTGTATGCTCTTGCCTCCTTTGTCAAATATTAATTGACCACATAGGCATGGGTTTATTTCTGGGCTCTTTGTTCTGTTCCATTGATCTATATGCCCCCTCCTATGCCAGTATCAGGCTGTTTTGATTACTATGGCCTTGTAGTATAATTTAATATCAGGTACTGTGATACCTCCAACTTTGCTCTTCTTTCTCAAGGTTACTAAGGCTACTTGGGGTCTTTTTTTGGTTCTATATGAATTTTTGGAATATTTGTTCTAGATCAGTGAAATATGTCATTGGTGTTTTAATAGGGATTGCGTTGAGTCTATAGATTGCTTTAGGTGGTATAAACATTTTAATGATATTAATTCTTCCTATCCATGAACTTGGTGTATGTTTTCACTTATTTGCATCTTCCTCAGTTTCTTTCTTCAATGCCTTATAATTTTCTGAGCACAGATCTTTTACCTCCTTGGTTAAATTTATTCCTAGGTACCTTATTTTTGTTGTTGTTGTAATAATAAGTGGAATTGTTTCCTTGATTTTTCTTTCTGATAGTTCATGATAGGTATATAAAAATGCCAGTGATTTTTTTTTAATAAATAAATTTTTATTTAAATGGGGTGACATCAATAAACCAGGGTACATATATTCAAAGAAAACATTTCCAGGTTTTCTTGTCATTCAATTCTGTTGCATACCCATCACCCAAAGAGAAATCGTCCTCCGTCACCCTCTATCCAGTTTTCTTTGTACCCCTCCCCCTCCCCCCTCCCTCCATCCCTCCCCCCACCCCCCGTAACCACCACACTCCTGTCCATGCCTCTTAGTCTCACTTTTATGTCCCACCAATGTATGGAATCCTACAGTTCTTGTTTTTTTCTGATTCGCTTATTTCACTCCGCATAATGTTATCAAGATTCCACCAATCTGCTGTAAGTGATCCGATGTCATCATTTCTTCTAGTTGACTAGTATACCATGGTGTATATGTGCCCCATCTTCTTTATCCAGCCTTCTATTTTTTTTTTTACAGTGATTAAAAGCCTTTAAGCACACTCTTGGCCAATACAGCAAGAACCATAAAAGAGTAGTGTCCTTAACATGTTCACCAAGTCCAAGTTGGCCCCATTACCATGTCAAATCCCTGAAAAATGCAACCCAACCACAGTTCAGTCTGTTAGGATCTGTCACAAGGAGCAGGAGTCCAGGAAAAGTCCACATCCAGGAAAAGTCCGCATGGCACTGGAATTGTTGTCACCATTCTATACTTTGCAGCTCATGTCCAAGTCCCAGTGACCGCTGCTTCTAGCTGGTAATGATTCAGGTAGACTGGAGAGGCCATTTGCAGCATGCGTGGATATGGAGCTTCTGTTTTCCTCTGCCAGTCTCGGTGTGAATACCAGTGATTTTTTGCATATTAATGTTGTATACTGCTGATCTAGTGGAGTCTTTAGAATTTTCTATGAACAATATCATGTCATCTGCAAATAATGACAATTTTACTTTCTTCTTTCTGATTTGAATGACTTTTATTTCTTCTCCTGTCTGATTGCTCTAGCTAAGACTTCCAGTACTTTGTTGAATCAAGGTGGTGAAGGCAGACATCCCTATCTTGTTCCTGATTTTAAGCAAAACACTTTTAGTTTTTACCCATTGAGTATGGTATTGGTTTGTCATATATCGCCTTTATTATGTTGAGGTATGATCTTTCTATTCCCACTTTGCTGAGAGTTTTTATCAGATGTTTTTTCTGCATCTATTAATATGATCGGTGGTTTTTATCCTTCATTTAATTTATGTGATGAGTCATGTTAATTTCTGGGTGTTGTACCAAACTTGCATCCTCGGAATCAATTCCACTTGATCATGATGTATGATCTTTTTAATGTATTGATGTATCTGGTTTGCTAATGTTTTGTTGAGAATTTTAGCATCCATGTTCATCAGGGACATTGGCTTATAATTCTTTCTTTTTGGTGTATTTATCTCATTTGAATTTAGGATAGTGATGGCCTCATAAAAATGAGCTTGGAAGTCTTATTGAATTTTTTGAATAGTTTAGGAAGGACAGGTGTTCTTTAAATATTTGGTAAAATTCTCCTGTGAAGCTATTCTGTCCAGGACTTCTGTTCATTGGGAGGTTTTTGATTACTGCTTTAATTTTATTGGTTGTAATTGCTCTATTCAGGTTTTCTGGTTTTTCCAGATTCAGTTTAAGATTGTATGTTTCTAGGAATTTATTCGTTTTGCCCAGGTTTTAAAATTTGTTGGCGCCTAACCAGGTGGTGGTGCAGTGGATAGAGCATCAGACTGGGATGTGGAGGACCCAGGTTCGAGACCTCGAGGTCGCCAGCTTGAGCACGCGCTCATCTGACTTGAGCAAAAAGCTCACCGGCTTGGACCCAAGGTCGCTGGCTCGAGCAAGGGGTTACTCGTTCTGCTGAAGGCCCGCAGTCAAGGCATATATGAGAAAGCAATCAATGAACAACTAAGGTGTCGCAACGAAAAACTGATTGGTGCTTCTTATCTCTCTGTGTTCCTGTCTGTCTATCCCTCTCTCTGACTCTCTCTGTTCCTGTAAAAAAAAAAAAACATTTAAAATTTGTTGGCATAATTCTTCATAGTATTTTCTTACAATCCTTTCTATTTCTGTGATATCAGTTGTTAGTTCTCTTCTTTCATTTCTGATTTATATTTATTTGGCTCCTCTCTTCTTATTGTTGAGTTTGCTTGAGGGTTCATCAGTGTTGTTTATCTTTTCAGAGAACTAGCTCTTGGTTTCATTGATATTTTGTATTGTATTTTTGTTTGTTTGTTTAGTCTCTTGGCATTTATTTTTGCTCTGATTCTTATTATTTCCTTCCTTCTGCTTACTCTGGGCTGTGTTTATTGTTCTTTTCCTAGTTTCTTTAGTTGTAGGGTTAGATATTGTATTTGAAATTTTTCTTGCTTGTTGAAGCAGGCCTGTAATGCTGTGAACTTCCCTCTCAAGACTGCTTTCACTGTGTCATATAGATTTTAGGTTGTTTTATGTTCATCTTCATATTTTGGGTGCTTCCATTTCATTTAATTCTTTTTCTGGGGACTTCTCTTGTTCTTTTTATTTGGGGTATATTTCTTTGTCTCCCCATTTTGTTTCTGTGCATTAGGTATATCTTCTATGTCTACTAAACTTATTATGCTGAAGGTGTCTTGTTGAGCTCAGTGGCACAATATTCCAATTCACCTGAGCTCTGTGTTCCACATCTCCACCTTCCTTACCAGTCTCTAGGTGGCTTCTGTGAATCCTTGGTTATAATATTTCAGTTCAGCTAGTCTGCAATTGGTTATTCAGATTAATTGCTCCATAATTTAGTTGTAAATCCAGTTTGGGGCCAGGAGCAGGTGAGTATAGCTTCTACTTACCCTGCAGCCATCTTGAGATCTTAGGTACTAATTTTTCAGGGAAGCCTTCCAGACTACTAAACTAGGCCTAAGCAAGTACCTGTACTTTGTCTGAGCACGTCACACACCTACAAAGAATGAAGTGATTGCACATTTTGGCATAAGGACTTTTCCTAACTGGGTTGGAACCTCCTGAGGGAAGCACAAGGCCTGTTTTGTTCAGCTCTATAACACTTACACATAGCGTGCTGCCTGGCATATGGTATGTGCTCAAAGTATTAAGATTTTAGCTTGGATCACACAAGGCAAGCTGTTCCTATATAACCTCCAATAGCAGCACCACAGCTAATTAACTAGAGCCTATTCTGAGGAGGGTTTGGGACACCCTGAAATGAGACATCTCTTTTTTCCCCCTCTTTTTCTCTCCTTTCTTATCACCATCCCTAATGAGGTGGTGAAAGAATCTTGAGCAGCCATTCAGCCTCCACCATAGTGGAGAAGGAGAATTAACAAGCAATTCTAACAGCTCATTTGTGTTCTGACAAAAGAGAGCAAGGCAGAATGAACATAGCATCAGCCCTGATTGCTTCAGATCTCAGGATAAGGTTTACAGTCCTGGGTGACAAAGACAAAGTCTCTAACTGCCTCATCCTGGCATGCAGTCTGAGGCTGGCAGATGTGTAGGAGAACCCTAGATCAGGGAGTTACCATAGCCCAGATTCTGACTGCCAAGAGAAATATGTTTTCTGGAGTTGGGGGTCAGGAAGCTTCCCTCTTGCTGAGTGTTGGATAAGAGTTTCAGAATGAACAAGAAGTACAAAGAGAGTGGCAGCCCTGAAGGAGCCATCCATCAGAAGCTCAGATTGCAAGTGCTCTTCTGTGTGTTGGCTTAAAAATCAAATTCCATTCTAGACAAATTTCCTTATTGCATGCAAGCTGCTCTAATTTCAAGAATGTCAAATACACGGCCAAATGCAATTACATTTTAAGCACAACACTCACTTGAAATATAGCACAAATTTCTAAACCAATTTTAATCACATTACAGAGAGGGCAGACATGCTCAGCAATCTGAAATTCTACCTTATCCAGAGAACTTTTCCTGATTAGTTAGAAGAGTGGCCAATTTGCTAGCTCTGCCCTGCCTGTTCTATTCACTCTCTGATGTCAGGTATGCATTTATTCTTATTCTTGTAAGTAATGTAGATGTGTTTATTGATTATTCATTCTGCCTTGGTTTTCTGTTCGCTTGGTTAATCACATGCCCTTTGTGTCTGAGCAGCCTTTTGGCTGTTTCTTTGTGGTATCCCTCTGTGAGTATAGGGTTGGCCTTGGATTCCTCTCATGCAGACCTTGCCCCAGCCTCACCCTTGTGTAGGTGCTTAATAAGAGTTCTTTGAAAATGAAAGCTCATGGAGCCATAAGTCAAAGCTGGTGGTTGCTGTATGTGGCAACAAGTCCAAGATCCCCCAGAATTTAAACATAGGTGATTTTAATATAGGAAATGGGTCTAAGTGCCTTAGCATCACTCTGATCTGGAAGACTGGCACATTCCTTGCAGGATAACATCATCAAAGATGTGTGCATATATATACTTATATATTCTTGACATGGCATGGCTGGAGAAATGACTGTCTAGGTGCTCCCTGTGATACTCAGCTTGCTAACCAAGACCTGGGGGAACCACTTTTGGAGTCAGCTGATAAGAGGGAAACCAGAGTCTGGCTACTTACAGGGTCTACAGTGACTAGCCTTTAGAGTTCTTCCTGTAGGAAAGTCTAGGATGTTGATCTCTTGGTTGTTCCAAAAGTCTTCAGGACCACCATTCAGGTGGGAAAGGATTTCAGGTTCCACAGACAGCCTGAATCTCATGCTTTCCCTTGCTGGTTTGGGTATCTGTCTCTCTGTCACTGTATCTCTCTCTTCTCTCTGTTTCTCTGTGTGTATGTGTTTCTGTTTTGGTGTCTCTGTGTCACTGTCTGTATTGGTTCTCTCTCTTTCTCTCTTTTCCACCTCCACTCACTCCTTCCAGTGTCTCCTCTTTCTCATTCTTGCCCTCGTCTCTCTTTTTGTCTCTGTCTCTCTCTCCACTCTCTCTGAGTGTGTCTCTCTTCTCTTTATCACTCTTTCTTTACTGCTCACTCTACATGCCAGATACAGAAACACCTACCGTATTTTTCGCTCCATTAGACGCACTTTTTTCCCCAAAAAAGTGGAGGGGGAAAATGCCTATGTGTCTTATGGAGCAAAAAATATGGTATTTTTTGTATTTTAACAGACCATTTGGTTCAGAATATTTTTTTTCTTATTTCCTTCTTAAAACTCTACATGTGTCTTATGGTCAAGTGCATCTTATGGAGCAAAAAAATACAGTACTTTTTTCCCTTTGACAAACCCACAATATAAAAAGGTCATTTTACTTAGAAATGAAAGGAAAAGAAGTGTCCTGGAGCAGAGATGTTTGTCTCAGTTAGGATGCTAAACCAAGCCCCTGTGCTCTTCTTCTGGTGAGGGTTGAGGTGGGTCACAGGGCTCCAGCCCCTCTAAGACCTGCTGTCCTCCTAGAACCTGGCTTACTGGGATATTTAGGAATTGGATGACAACTTCTTCGGCTTTAAGCATCCGACTGAGGAGTTAGGTAATCAAGATGGACTTGATGGAGTAAGTAAATGATTTGTGTTATTTTTTTTCAATTAGTTGACATTCAATATTTTTTTTAGTTTTGCCTGACCTGTAGAGGCACAGTGGATAAAGCATCAATCTGTAATGCTGAGATTTCAGGTTCGAAAACTCAGACTTCCTGGCCAAGGTACATGTGAAAAGCAACCACTACAAGTTGATGTTTCCCACTCTCACTGCGCCTGCCTTTCTTGCTCTCTCTCTCCTCTCTAAAGTCAATAAATAAAATTTTTTAAAAATATATTAATTTCAGGTGTATAGAAAAGTGATTAGATATCTTTATAACTTATGAAGTAATCCCCCCAATAAGTGCCTATCTGGCACCATACATAGTTATTATAGGATTATTGGCTATATACCCTGTACTGTACTTTACATCCCTATTTCTGTTTTGTAACTACCAATTTGTACTTCTTAATCCCTTCAATTTTTTCGCCCAGACCTCCTCCCTTCTGGCAACTGTTTGTTCTCTATATCTATGAGTTTATTTCTGCTTTTGTTTGTTTGTTTTGTTTTTTAGATTCCACATGTAAATGAAATCATGTGGTATTTGTCTTTCTCTGACTTATTTCACTTAGCATAATACCCTCTAGGTCCATTCATGCTGTTGCAATAATAAAATTTTATTCTTTTTTATGGCCAAGTAATATTCCATTGTGTATATGTACCACACTTTTTTTATCCACTCATCTATTGATGGGCACTTGGGTTGCTTCCAGATCTTTGCTATTATAAACAACACTGCAATGAACATGGGCATGCATATATTCTTTTGAATTAGTGTTGTGGGTTTCTTTGGATATATTCTCAGAAGTGGAATCACTAAATTATAAGGCAATTCTATTTTTAACTTTTTCAGGACCCTCCACACTGTTTTCCCTAGTGGTTGCACCAATCTGCATTCCTACCAACAGTGCACTGAATTTTTATTTATTTATTTGTTTATTTATTTATTGGTGTTGAGTTGTATAAGTTTTTTTATATAAATTTGTGATTTTAACCCCCTTATTGGATGTATCACTGATAAATAAATATCCTCTTCTATTCAGTAGGTTGTTTTTATTTTGTTTTGTTTTGTTGGTGGTTTCCTTTGCTGTGCAAAACTTGTTAGTTTGAGATAGGCCCATTTGTTTATTTTTTTCTTCAGTTTTTCTCTCCTGGAAAGATACATACAAAAATATTACTAAGAGCAACGTCAAGGAGTTTACTGTCTATGTTTTTTTCTAGTAGTTTTATGATTTTGGGTCATATATTTAAGTCTTCATTTTTAGTTTACTCTTGTATATGGTGTAAGAAAATTATATAGTTTCATTTTTTTGCATGTATCTATCTGTCCAGTTTGTCCAATGCCATTTATTGAAGATTACGTTTACTCCATTGTATGTTCTTTCCTCCTTTGTCATAGATTAATTGACCATATAGATGTGGGTTAATTTCTGGGGTCTGTATTCCATTCTATTTCTTTATATGTTTGTTTTTATGCCAGTATCATGTTGTTTTGATCACTTTAGCTTTGTAGTATTGTTTGATATCAGGTTGATACCTTTATGTTTTGAGAAAAATGACTTTTAAGGTCTGTCCCCAATGTAAGATTCTGGGGTTCTGAGATTTTACATTTGTGATATACTTGATCCTGAAATGACTAGATAGTGTTCAGTTCTAAGCCTCTTAAAGTAAAGAAAAATGACTATATTATATCCAAGGGAGAATGAGTAGAATGGATCAGGGACTGGAAACTATGTAACTGTTTCACAGCCAGCATGAATTAAGTGCCTACTGTGTGCCAGACACTGAACTAAGCACTGGGTATACAGAGATTAATAAGGCACAGCCTTTTTATTTCAAAGAATGATCAAATCTTGAAATACAAATTTAATAATAATAAGCAACATTCACCGAGTGCTTACAATATGCCACATACTATTACAAGACTTTTACCTGTGTCATCTGGTTTAGTCCCCATTTTACAGATGAGGAAACTGAGACACAGAGAGGTTACATTTCGTGACAGTTTAGTAGCATGAAGACTGATTGAAAGGGCTAAGGCTGTCTAGCCTAAAGAAGACAGGATTCAAGAGAGCGTGGGTCTCTTGACTTTAGACTAGTGTCAGAGTCCAAGAGAACAGATGTGTTTCTGTGTGGCCCCAGAGGGCACAACTAGAATCTAAGAGTGGAAGGAGATTTAGACTCAACACAAGGCAAAAAAATCTGTCTTTGGAGTCAGAGCTATCTATGCCTAGAACAGGATTTTTGGAGAGAAAGGAATATGTGTAAGCACAAGCTGCATGACAATTCAGGAACCAGGGAAGAGAAGATGTGCTTAAAAGTAGTTTAGTCTTATAGTTCTAATGGGCTGAGCATCTCCACATTCCGGCTGCACACTGGCTTGAAGACCTAAACATGACTCCTTTAAAGTCCTCTGAAGATCCACACTTCAGCTGCCAGACATAAACATGTCAACCTCTGGAAACGAGAAGCCCCTATGGCCTGCTATGCTCATCCTCTTTCACATATTTCCTAATTCTCTTTTCTTTTCTCCTCCCAAGGGGTTCTGGGCCATGCCTTGCAAAAGAATCACACCCACAATCTTTCCCCCAGTTTCCTACTCAGGTCTTGGGTTGATATTGTGGCTGTGGAACTGCAGACCAAAAGCCAAGCAATGGCTCTTTTTCAGTAGGGTGGTCAAGCCACAGCAGATGACCAACAGACTAGTCATCACCAGGCAGGTACACATAGCCCAAAGACCCTCATGCCTCATACTGGGTGAACTATGATCACCCATAGTCAGGCCCAGGAGCCTTTCTGACTGCCAGGATACATACTCTGGCTCTAAGCAAAGCATCTAGCAGTGGAGAAGATTGCTAGAAATATTCAAGTTTGTGAGGTGGCCCAGATGCTTCACTAGGAAGCATTCTTAAAGGGCTGGAGGGGGCTCTTGTGAGGGGTACCAGCCTTGTGGCACCATGCTTCCAACATAGGTGCAACTACTTGCCCCCCACAAGCTCACAGCTTCTAGCCTTGGCATACTCTCAAGTAAATAGCTGGGCAAATACTGAATAGTATTGTTCTAGAGATCCATAGATATCAAGGGAAGAAGTACAGTAGAGAAGGAGGGACTGGTGATGCCATAGGGCAGTCATCAGTCACATTCTGGAGACAGTTCTAGGCCATGCCAAGGTGCTAAAGGGCAGGAAACCTACCAAGGAAGTCTTTTGAGAATGCTATCTACTTAGGTCAAGTGGGATAGGCCAAGATAATGCTATTTAGATAGAATGTTATATCATGGCCATTCCCAGTCAGATTCCACCTCTTAGTACCAACAAGCAGCTTCCTAAGCTGAGGTTAGGGGATTTGATTAGGAGCTGTCAGAGAGGTAATGACAGAGGAGATGGTATTGGGTGGGGAGAAGGGGGAAGGTACTCAGACAGCTATGACTGAGGTCTAATACCTGATACTGGTATGCCCTTAGGACTCAAGAGGAGTTCTCACAGGCTGAGGGGGCTGGAGACAGAGATGTTGTGAAGTGTTCTTGGTCAAGCTGAGTTCCTACAGCAGGAGAAAACCAGCAACTTTCGAGAATGTAGTTGTTGTTCAGGTTGATATCCAGTAGTAAAGGGGATCCAAGAAAGTGCCTCAGAACAAGTGAATCATCTGGTTGTCTGAGAGATGTAGGGTCTCTCAAAAGTCTGAGTTTGGCAACCTAATAAGCAGCCATGTCACTGTCAAGGCAGTTGACTAAAGGGTCCAGACCTGAGGGTGACACAAGATCTGGAACACTGTGTTGTCAGCCAGATGGTTATAGTCCAGAAGGTTGTATGCCAGGGTGAGGGAGCAGAGCCAAGCGAAACTAGTGGAGGGCCTCTGAGGCCATAACCTCCAGCTGCTCATTCTAAAGGGCCAAACCTCAGTCTGGCCTCAGTTGCGCCATCCCCCTGGGGCTTTTAGAAGATTGTTAGGGAGGCAGAGCTGTTTCACACTCTATGGGAGCCCTACCAGCCAAGTCTGGAAGCTGAGGCCCTGACAGGAAACACTCAGCCTGGCTGTCAAGGTTAGAGAGAGAAAAGAGCATACTGTGAGCTGAAGAAGGTAGGGTGGAGTTAAGGAGGAAGAGCCAGACCCCATGCACTGATAAAGAAAGGTCTCAAGCACACCCTGTGTCACTGTCACATACATCACCTCACTCCAAGAAGTAAGGGTTGTTGTTCCTGCTTTATAAGTGATGAAAGGATCTCAGAGACGCATAGTGAACTGCCTAGTGTATAGGGTTTTAACCCAAGTCCAGCTGACTCAAGCCCCGTACCCTTTCCACTATTTATCTTGTCTCCTTGAGTATTATTTTTTTCTAATTCAAAAAGCCTTTGTTCTCTATGGCAACAGAAAAAAAATGTTTCTATCCATGAATGAACCAGGCAATCCTACTACACAATATAACCAATACAATCTTTGAATATAAGAGCTAAAAGAGATCTGAGACTCATTTTAAAGCTGAAACAACAAAACGTTTACAGAGGAGGAAGGGCTTGTCCAAGGGTGAGCTTGTCCCCTCACCCTGTGTCCCAGGGTCTCAACAAGGTCACAGTGAAGAAAGGAGGGAGAGGCGGCAATGAATCAGTTTCTGGGTTCCTCAGGTAGGCACTACCTATCCCTAGTTACTCTTACTTGCAGATGGGACACCCACCCAGGACAGAGGAAACTTATCTGTAGCTCTTTCCCTTGGGAAAACGGTCGACCAGGGAGGTTCTCCTTTCATCCCACCCCCTTCTTGTTGTCTACCTCCCCCCATTCCAAATGTAACCTACTTGGTAAAAATGGATTTTGAGGTAAAAACACCTGGGTTCAATTCCTGACTTCACCACTAAGTAGCCTAGTAATCTTGGGCAAATATTACAATTTCCCTGAGCCTCACTTTTCTCTTCCATAAAATAATGATACTAATTCCTCCTTCATAGGAAAGTTGTGGAGATGCAACACGGTGACATTTATAAAGTACTTGACAAAGTACACATCTGTAACTATTCATCTGTCCCTTTCTTATCCATCACAAACCCCCATATTTTACCCCAGACTGGCTGAGAAGGCAAAAGTAGCAGCCTTGGGGCAGAGGCTGCAGAATTTCTACTGATGCTCATGAGCTGCAGAGACAGCAAGGCCAGGAGCAGGCTGAGTACTGCTTGGTTCTTGCTGTTGGGCTCCTTCAGTTTTTCTCCAAACCATGAATCTGCACTGGACTTTGTGCACTTTTAAATAGATCACACCAGGGCAAGAAGTAGCAACATAAAACGGGGAAAGCAAGAGCCAACAATTTTCCCTGGGGAACAATAGGCAGAAAAGGCAAGGAGGGAGATGAAAGCCTTTCAAAGTGAAAAGGAAATAAATGAGAGTTACTGGGCTTTTCTAACATCTTGAGGTGCCAGGAAATGAACAAATTGGGATACCTTCCATAACTGGCTTGTAAGTTTGCCTCAGTCCTTGGGGACTGGTAAAAGGAAATCCTTTCCCTGGAAGGGAAATTCAAGCTCTGAGTAAACTGGCCAGCCTCTGAGTCTCTGTGTCATGGGACTCTGGCTCAGACATGAGAGGGAAGTCAGAGGATGGGGCCAGACTGAATGTGGGATAAGCCCTACTACTTAGCAGGTATTGTGCTGGGTACCCTGCTCTTTCTTCGCATTCAATTAGTGTCAGGCCTTGTGGGAAATAGAAGAGCCTCAGGTCTCACCCATATTAAAAGAAAAAACTGTACCATGAGTTACTTCTTTGGCCCTAGCTTTCCTTCCCTTTTCAGGCAAACTCTAAAAGAAAATTGGTTGCTGATTTCTCTCTCTGAAACAAACACCATGGACTCATCCCTTGGTCTCTACTCCCACTACAATTTCTTTAATCTAATCCCAGTTCATCTCTCACCTGCCTCCAGCCTCCGCCCTCCTTCAAGGCAGCTGGACCTCCAAGCCAGCAATTGTAACCATCCACTTTCTTGCCATAAACTCTTTGATGGCTCTGCCATAGCTGACAGATCAAGTCTAGCCTCCTTCACCTGGCACGTGAAGCCTTTTGTGATTTGGCCCCTGTTTATCTGTTTTTGTATGTTGTCACTGCCCCCACAAAAAGACAAGCATTTCAGTGAGACTTAACTACTTACAGTTACTGGAATACACCTACACTGTTTCACATCTCTATTTGTGCATTCTAGTCTTTCTTCCCGGAATGCTTTTTCCAGCAGCACTTTCTGGCAGAATTTGACCTGTCCTACAAGCTGCAACGAAATACAATCTCTTGTGAAGGCTTCCTTGATCTTCCATCTTTTCTTGACTTCAGCTTTTTAGTCAACTGGGCAGCACCCTCCTGGCCAGTTGTTGTTTTTACTGGTCTCAACTGTGTATACCAGGTGCTGTGCTAATGTATACACGTTATCCCATTGAATATTCACACCACCCTGTGAGTGAGTTTGGTACCATTATTTTCCCCACCTTACAACTGAGAAAACTAAGGCTTAAAGAATCTAGGTCATTTATGCAACATCAGCCAGGATACAGGATTAATAATCAGCACAGTAGAGATCCAAACCCAGGTGGACTCAAAGGGTTAACCCTGGTACTTACTGTACCTAGCCTTTACTGGTTTAAGGGGTGTAGTAACTCTGGGACAGGCTTGCTAAATCTAGGAAGAATTAGAGATGAAATTTCTTAGGTCCATGTTCCCTAATATCCTAGAAGATGCAGTGATCTTGGGGCAGCCCAATGGCCAGTATCTGTGTCTTCTTCCATTTGAGAAGAGCACAGTGGTACACGAAGGAAGCTCATACCTTCCAAGGAGAAAATCAAGCAAAGTTTCAGGTACTGACATTGCCTGCTTCAATAGCTTACATGAAATCCCCTGGCCATGCCGAGACAGAGGTCAAACAGCCCTGGACAAGACTATTGACAGGTGTCAGGGAGAAAGCTGAGGAGGAGCAAATGAAGCCAGAGTTCAGGCTCCAACTGCCACCTGGTGGTGAGCCTTAGAGAGGCACAAACCAAGGGTATAGAGCAGGGGTTGGACACCTATGGCTCACGAGATATGGCTCTTTTGATGGCTGCATCTGGCTCACAGACAAATTTTTAATAAAAATAATAATAACATTAAAAATATAAAACATTCTCATGTATTACAATCCATTCATTTCCTACCGCTCATGTTCATGGTTGCGGGTGGCTGGAGCCAATCACGGCTGTCCTCCGGAACAACACCAAATTTTTATTGGATAATGCATAATGTACACAGATCGTTGTATGGCTCTCACGGGATTACATTTTAAAATATGTGGCGTTCATGGCTCTCTCAGCCAAAAAGTTTCCCGACCCCTGGTATAGAGCCTGCTTAGGTGAGCAGGGCCACAGCTGACAGCATTCACTCATTCATTCATCCATCCATCTACCCATTTATTTCTTCATTCATTCAACAAAGGTGTTTTATATCAGGCAGGCATAGTCTAGGCACTTGGCATACAACAGTGAACAAAACATATAGGAGCAGTTCGATGTTCTTGTCTCTCTCTCCCTGCCTCTCTCAAAATAAATAAATAAATAAATTTTTTAAAAAACTCTCACAGTACTAAAGCAATTCAATGGAAGGACAGTCTTTCCAAAAAATGGTGCTGGATCAATTGGACAATTAGGCAAAAATAATTTAATAAATTAATAACCCTTGACCCAAACCTCACATATTATATGAAAGTGAATTCAAAATGGATCACAGACTTAAATGTAAAACATACAGTTATAAAACTCTTAGAAAAAAATTAGAACATCTTTGTGATTCAGGGCTAGGAAAGGGAGTTTTTAGGCTTGAAACCAAAAGTACAATTCATAAAAGGAAACATTGATAAATTGGACTTCATTAAAATTGAAAAGTTTTTCTCTGTCAAAGACATGTTTTATTTGCACACACAAAAGAACATGAATGTTCATAACAGCTTTATTCACAATAGCCATAAACCGGAAACAACACAGAAGTCCTTCATCAGGTGAATGGCTGAACAAATTGTTACATCCATACCATGAAGTACTCAGGAATAAAAAAGAATAAACTATTTATACATGCAACAATTTGGTTGAATCTCAAGAGAATTATGCTGAGTAAAAAAAGTCAATTCCAAAAGGTTACATACTACAGTAGGTCCTCTAATAATGTAATTTCCTTCAACGACAATTAGTTGTAACATTGATGAGATGCCATAAGAACTTAACTTTTGGCCCTGGCCTGTTGGCTCAGTAGTAGAGCGTTGGCCTGGCGTGCAGGAGTCCCGGGTTCGATTCCCAGCCAGGGCACACAGGAGAGATGCCCATCTGCTTCTCCACCCCTCCCCCTCTCCTTCCTCTCTGTCTCTCTCTTCCCCTCCCACAGCCAAGGCTCCATTGGAGCAAAGTTGGCCCCGGTGCTGAAGATGGCTCTGTGGCCTCTGCCTCAAGCACTAGAATGGCCCTGGTTGCAACAGAGCAACACCCCAGATGGGCAGAGCATCACCCCCTGGTGGGCGTGCCGGGTGGATCCCGGTCGGGCGCATGCGGGAGTCTGTCTGACTGTCTCCCCGTTTCCAACTTCGGAAAAAAGAAAAAAAGAAAAAAAAGAATTTAACTTTTGTTTATATCAATTTGCCTATGGTAAAATTGGTTTCATTATCTGTCATTTCACTAAAAGTCACAGAACCTATTGAAAATATTAAGCGAGGGCTTAATATGGTTCCATTTTAATAACATACTGGGAATAAAATTAGAGCAATGGAGAACACATTTATGGTTTCCGGGGATTAGGGATGAGGGGAGGGAAGTAGGTGAGTGTGGTTATAAAAGGACAACACAAGAAATCCTTGTGATGATTGAATAGCTCTGTATCTTGACTGGGGATATGGATACATGAATCTCCATGTGATAAAAGTGCATTAGAGCTATATACATGCCCAAAAATGGGTTTATGTAAAACTGGTGAAATGTGAATAACCTCTGTGTATTGCATCAGTGTCAGATGGCTGGTTTTGATGTTGTACTATATTTATATAGCATGCCAACATTGGCCAAGTGGGGTAAAGGATGCTCGAACCTCTTTGCAACTTCCTGTGAATCACTTCAAAATACAACTTCCAAAAACAAAGCAAAAAATCTTAGAAGAAACCATGGGAGATTCTAAACAATAAACGTAGAGTGTTTGATCCAAAAAGTTTGGATACTTCCACTGTGTCATAAAACAAACAAACACCTGAACAAGTTTTACTCTAGCATTCATACCTGAAAAATCAGCTCCTCAGTGAGAAGATCAGAACTACTTTTGATGCCACATTAAAAGGGAATATTCAAGATGACAATTAGTACTACACACTTATTTTACAGATGGGCAAAGGGAGGCTCTGGTTTGTGGAGTCATGTACTTAAAACCTATATGGTTTTGCAAGCCAATGTTATCACAATAAATTCAATGAAAAAAAAATGAGGGGGATGGAGGAAGACAGGAGGCTACTTGTCCAAGGTCATACAACAAAGGAGAATAGTAGAAATAGAATCCTCTTAGGCCCTGGCCAGTTGGTTCAGTGGGAGAGCCTCGGCCCAGCGTATGGATGTCCCGGGTTTGATTCCCAGTCAGGGCACACAGGAGAAGCACCCATCTGATTTTTTACTCTTTCCCTCTCCTTTCTCTCTGTCTCTCTCTTCCTCTCCTGCAGCCAAGGCTACATTGGATCAAAGTTGGCCCAGGCACTGAGGACGGCTCCATGGCCTTACCTCCATGCTAAAATAGCTCAGTTGCTGAGCAATGGAGCAGCAGCCCCAGATGGGCAGAGCATTGCCGCCTAGTGGGCTTGCTAGGTGGATCCTGGTCAGGCATATGCAGGACTCTGTCTCTCTGCCTCCCTGCTTCTCACTTAAGAAAAAAATAATAATAATCCTCTTGGCTCCCAGTTTCAGTGAGATGATAAGGTGTTCAGCTGGGGAAATAAGGCCAAGTGCCTTCACCTGTGTGAGCCTGCCTTCCTTAAATTCCATAAAATGCTTATAATTTGGAGTATGTAAAGTAACTAGCCCAGTGCCTGGCACATAATTGGTACTCTATAAACTGTAATTTCCCCTTTGTTGAGAGAAGGAGAGGAGTCACCATGCCTTCAAAGCCAGAAGGGTCAGAGACAAAGATTGCAGCCACGGCAGGGAGCCACCCTCACTTTCTTTCCAGATCTCTCTGAGCTCTAGACTTATAGTAGGGATTGATCTTAATGATATCCTGGGAGTAGGGCTGAGAGTCATCATGGAGATGACTGGGGGGGGGGGGGACAAGACTTTGTTTCTAAGGTGACAGCCTGACAACCAGAATGTGATTTGGAAGAAAGGTTGAGGAGCATGGAGTTCTTCTGATATACATGGGGAAGGGGCTCTCTGAGGCTCACCTAGAGGTGAAAGTAGGGGGGTAGGAGAAATGTAGCCACTTATCTCCATGGTGACAGATGGAGAAGGGGTATAGTCACCTCTGGAATAGCAGGAGGTGAAGCTTTCTATCTCTCCTGCTAGAAGACTGCTAGAAATTCCCCTAGAACTACTTAAATGTTTTAAATATTCCTCCATGTACCACGTAAGTTCATCTCTCATATCACCAGTATATGTTACTGCAGGTTCTCAAATAATGAATAATGTGGTTTTGTTTCCTTTCAAAGCTGATGAGATGCCATAGCAACTTAACTCTTGCTTATATCAATTAGCTTGTGGTAAAATTAGTTTTGTTTTAATGTTTAGCTTAAAGTCACAGAACCTATCTATGATGTTAGGTGAGGACTTACTGTATCGTCTCTCTCAGAACTATTATGGGGTGCAGTTAAGACATTGTTTAAGTTCTTTGGGGAAAATGCTACCCAATTGGGCATGCAGTAGCCCCTGCTTGTCTTACATGATCCATGAGGGAAGGACTTTTATCTGTCTCATTTGCTGTAGTGTCTAGAACAGTGTCTTGCACACAACAGTCATTCAATAAATAGATGTAGAATTAATCACCTATGTCTTGTTGCCTCCAACTCTAAGTTCCAATAATGTTGAAGTGCTTCCAGTTTCCTACACATGCTAACACGCTTCACGACTAAGTTTTGGCATCATCTCCTTTGAGAAAAACTTCTGTGAACTCCCTGGAGAGGCTTCCTTCCTGGGTGTTTCCATCATACCCTCTGTGTATCACCATAACATCCGTTGTCTCTCTCCCTCACCTAGTATTAGGTCTTTTGGAACAAAGACTGTGCAAATTTCTATCCCAGCAACTAGCACAGTGGCTGGCACATAATAGGTCCTCAATAAATATTTAGATGCATCAAATGCCTCCCTATTGCTTATAGCACATCAGGTCTGCACTCTTCCGGCTGAATGCCCACCCTCCCTAAGGTGGGCGAGACTACTGATTCAATCTTTGTTCCTTTTACTTTTTGGCACAAATCTATTACATGTCCATTCCCTCTTTTGGTCTTCAGTAGGTCTGGAATTTTCTCCTCTTTTGTAGTATAGCTTAGTGGTTAAGAACACATGCTCTGGAATCTATATTCAATGGAGTTGGATTCAAATCCCAGGATAAGGGAGGACTACTGGAACAGTTACTTTAACGTCTCTGAGCCACAATTTCTCATCTGTAAAACAAGGGTAAAACAACACCTATTTCTTATGGCGTTTGTAAGGATTAATAGAGAAAATGCACTGAAAGTACTTAGTATAGTCACACCGCAGGAAGTGGCTACTCAGAGAAGGTTATATATTATGATCATGTTACATTGTTCATTTAACATTGAGTCCTTACTTAACACTGTGTCAGGTGCAATGCTGAGGTAAACAAGGACTTAGAAGACACCCTCTCTGGCCTCAAGCAGCTGTCAGTCTAGTGAGAGACAGCTGCAAATTAAGAAAACCATAGTCTACTACTAGCAAAAGGAGACAAAGTGCTGTGACAGCTAAGAGGAGGACGCCTCACCTGTAGGAAAAAGATCAGGAACTGCTTCCTGGAGGAAGTGATCTCTGACTCAGATCTTGAGTTATTAATAGAAAATTTCCAGGTAGATAAGGGAGAGAAGAACAATCCAAGCATAAGGCACAACCTATGTAAAGGCATGAAAGTCGAAGAGAATGTAATAGGTTTGGAGAGCTAGGAGAGTTTGTTAAAAGTAGAGTTTAGGTTCGATGGAGAAATAGGGCAAAAAAAGGATGTCAGTATCAGATCAGAAGGGACTTCATAGGTTGTGTATGGAGTTTGACCTTTGTGGATGGAAAAGGGGCCACATGCGGAAACTGACAAACTCAGGAGAGGCCTGCATGGCAGCCTTGCTCTGGGGAGGCCTGCGTGGCAGCGTTGCAAACTCAGAGACCTAAAGTAACCACACAGGATGGTCTGAAATTAAAACTTTCTAACTAAAAGCAGTTTATAGGAGGTAGTAATGTCCTAGGGAGGTATTTTTCTCTAACAAAGGTTCGTGCTTACCTTAATTGAGCCTGTCTGTTGTCTTTTATTTTTGCATCTACCTTATAATATGCCTTTGAAATGTAAAAGTAATCTCCCCCCCACACCCCCTGAAGGCAGTGCCCCCACCAGAGCAGAAACCAACAAACTCTCTCCTTGTTACTATTATCATGTTGTTAGCTATCTTATGCCTGCCTATGTAAAAGATGTTTCAGTATATACATTTTTACTTTTTATCCAATCTCAAACCCCCCTTGCTTTCTCCTGCTTCCCACATCTATTACCAATGGATTTCATGTAACTCCTTTAAGTCTTCCCCTTTGGTTCTGATGTATAAACTAAGTGGTAAAACCACCATTTTCTGAATCCATTGAGATTTTGCTTCCTGACAATTGTCAACAGTTTAGCTCAATTAAACTCATAAAAATCCTTATAGGTTTGGAAGTTTCTAACAGAATACCTCCTCAGTGCCAAAGTTATTCCCTCTATTCTTATCAAATCACTATTGTTTATTTGTTTACCTGTCTCTTCTGTTGAACTATGGGTCCCTTAGGCATTAAATCCTTGTGTCTTGTTCTTTGAATTCCCAGTGCCTAGCATTCAGGTAGCACACAAGGAATATGGAAGGAAGGACCCTGCAAAGTCACACAGCTCTTCAATAGCAGAGACAGGACTTGAATCCGGGTCTCCAGAGTATTTTTAAGTGATGCACCACATTCCTCAGAGCTGGACATATAAGTTAGACTTGAAATCTTTCATTTAATGCAAGTTTCATTGTATTGGAGTTTTTCTTTCCTGGCTTAATGAACTTCTTGACATTGGCCGGCAAATGCAATTATCAAAAATATTTAGTAAAAAGCCTGACCAGGTGGTGGTGCAGTGGATAGAGCATTGGACTGGGACACAGAGGACCCAGGTTCAAAACCCCAAGGTCACTGGCTTGAGCACGGGCTCACCAGCTTAAGCACAGGATTGCTGGCTTGAGCATAGAATCATACATATGACCCCATGGTCGCTGGCTTGAACTCAAATATTGCTGGCTTGAAGCCCAAGGTTGCTGGCTTGAGTCCAAGTTTGCTGGCTTGAGCAAGGGGTCAGTCATTCGACTGTAGCCCCCACCCCTGCCACCGTGAAGGCACATATGAGAAAGCAATCAATGAACAACGAGGTGTTGCAAGGAAGAAGTGATGCTTCTCATCTGTTTCCCTTCCTGTCTGTCTGTCCCTGTCTGTCTCTCTCTGTGTCTCTGTCACAAAAAAATGTAGTAAAAAGAAAATATTTAATAGAGATAATTTGAACACTAAGAATTAAGTTACTATTCTACACACAAAAAAATTGGGAAATTACAGTGACCAGAATTTGATCTCATCTGGTGTTAACACTAACATTGCATGTACAAATATCAGCAGAATATTACTCATGCAAGAAAAAACAGTAGACCCTCTAAAGCCAAACACCACAGAAAGTCTGAACTGCCAACCAAGCACCTTAATTCAGACAGGCAGGAAAAGGCCTACTTTAGCATTTCTCTCATGAATCCCACAATTATCCAACATAACAAATCTGTATTGACATCTATATAGGACAAAAGAACATCTACCATCTCTACTGAAAAGTCATCTCATTTGGCCCTGGCCAGTAGGCTCAGTGGTAGAGCATCAGCCCAGCGTGTGGAAGTCCCAGGTTCAATTCCTGGCCAGGGCACACAGGAGAAGCGCCCATCTGCTTCTCCACCCTTCTCCCTCTCCTTTCTCTCTATTTCTCTCTTCTCCTCCCACAACCAAGGCTCCATTGGAGCAAAGTTGGAGCAAAGTTGGCCTGGGCGCTGAGGATAGCTCCGTGGCCTCCACCTTAGGTGCTAAAATGACTCGGGTTGCAATGGAGCAATGCCCCAGATGGGCAGAGCATCGCCCCCCTGGTGGGCATGCCGGGTGGATCCCAGTTAGGCGCATGTGGGAGTCTGTCTCTCTGCCTTCCTGCTTCTCACTTCAGAAAAAAGAAAAAAAAAGTCATCTCATTTCTACAGTCATGCCTAGCTTAAAATGCTGTTTACTATTCTCTTGGACTCTAGTTTCTCCCCATCCCAACTCACTCTATATACTGTTGCCCAGTTAATCTTCTTAGCTGTGTGACCTTGGACAGGCCACATAAATTCTCAGGGTCTCAGTTTCTGCAACTATGCTAGATTACTGCTTTTTAAGAGCCCTTCAGTCCCCCAGAAAACCTGCTTTGTGGAACAGGGGCCGCTAAGCTGGTTAGGGAAAAGATGGGCTGAGTTGGCAGGCTTCTGTTGAAACACAGCAGCACTTTTAGAAATCATGGCATGTCTAAAACCTGGTTTGGAAAAAGAGTTTTGCTACTACAAAAAGTTTAAGTACCATTATACTTACATGATTTGTAAGGGCCCTTCTAGTTCGTCTAAACTAAGATTTTATTTAAAAAAATCTTCCATACATGACAGAGATGTAATGTGATACAGGGTTTATACACAGGAACACAATAAATAATTTTGATTACATTTTAACCACTTTTTAACCTTGGTATCATCTCAAAATAAGATGCAATGCAATATTTATGACAACTTGAATATATAAATGCACTTTGAAAGTAATTGGCAACTCCCATAAAGACTGTCATTTTGGAAGCCATTGAAAAAATGGCTTACAAAGTTTAGAACCAGGTTAAAATTCTGCATTTTTCCCCTCTTAGACAACAGTAAAGTTAATGTCTTTTAAAAATTTATTTTATTTTATTTTTTTGAGAAAGAGAGGGAGAGGGAGAGAGAGAGAGAGAGAGAGAGGAGAGAGAAACATCAATTTGTTGTTCCACTTATTTATGCACTCATTGATTTACTCTTGTATGTGCCCTGATGGGGAATCAAGCCCACAGCCTTGACCTATTGGGACAACAGTCTAACCAACTGATCTTCCCAGCCAGGGCAAAGCTATGTCTTAATACAATCAAATGCACAGGAACAAATTTTCTTTAGTCTCCCAATTACTCAGTTTCCAAGTCTCTTGCTCATGTATTATAGGTATTTCTTCCTTGCATTGGTGGCCAAGGTTGACTGTAAAACTTCAGTTGACTAGAGTCATTAGAGATGCCAGACAAATCAAACACTAGGTACTTTGCCAGAGCCTCCATTCCTCCCCAGCTTCTAAAGTGGGGGATTGCAAGGGAAAATTTATTAGAATCATCTAGGCAGCGTTTTCAGCCTACACTTAACGTCTCATTCTCCTCTCTCACGCGCAAACCATCATTTTAGATAAGGGCTTCATTCTGCCCCATGTAAAAGGCCCTTTCCTTTTTTTTTTTTTTTTTTTTTGTATTTTTCTGAAGCTGGAAACGGGGAGAGACAGTCAGACAGACTCCCGCATGCGCCCGACCGGGATCCACCCCGCACGCCCACCAGGGGCGATGCTCTGCCCACCAGGGGGCGTCGCTCTGCCGTGACCAGAGCCACTCTAGCGCCTGGGGTAGAGGCCAAGGAGCCATCCCCAGTGCCCGGGCCATCTTTGCTCCAATGGAGCCTTGGCTGCGGGAGAGGAAGAGAGAGACAGAGAGGAAGGAGGTGGGGGTGGAGAAGCAAATGGGCGCTTCTCCTATGTGCTCTGGCCCGGAATCAAACCCGGGTCCCCTGCACGCCAGGCCGACGCTCTATCGCTAAGCCAACTGGCCAGGGCCAGGCCCTTTCCATTTTTAAAAATCCAGTTCAACCTGAGATTGATGGTGTAAAAACATTTGAATTTAGAAGACACTGGCTTTGTCACAACTGGTTGGGCAAGTCACTTAACCTTTCTGATGTCGATTTTTTCCCCGTTTTTTGAGGTCCTCTTCCAAATTTGAAATTCTATGACAGCGTAGTCTGTCTAAGAAGCTTTCTGAGTTCCTAGCATAGAATGACTTGTCATTTTTTATTTTTTGAATAGCCTGTGCAATGTGACATATCCTCTGGTCATATACTGTACTATATTGCCCTCTAGTTGTTTTCACGTGAAAATATTTTTTCTTCTCAAGTATATTTAGTTTAAAAGCTTATTTTCCAGGGCAGGCAACCCTGCTTAACTTAAATCTCCTAGGACACTCGGGTTGTGGTCTAAGGTAATCACTATACAGTATATTTGTATTGATTTCTTCAAAGCAATGACATTCTTGAATTATATTTCTACATCAGCACTGCCCAAGAGAAACATAATGTATGCTACAAATGTGAGCCCGATATGTTTTAAGTTTTCTAGTAAGCACATTTAAAGTGAAAAGACAGGCTTGACCAGGCGGTGGTGCAGTGGATAGAGCGTGGGACTGGGACACGGAGGACCCAGGTTCAAAACCCCAAGGTCACCGGCTTGAGCGCGGGCTCATCTGGTTTGAGCATAGCTAACCAGCTTGAGCCCAAGGTCACTGGTTTGAGCAAGGGGTCACTTGCTAAGGCACATATGAGAAAGCAATCAATTAACAGCTAAGGAGCCACAACGAAGAATTGATGCTTCTCATCTCTCTCCCTTCCTGTCTGTCCCTATCTGTTCCTCTTTCTGTCTTTCTGTATCTGCCATAAAAAGGAAAAAAAAAAGAAAAAAGATACAAGTGAAATTCAACAAAGTAGTCAGTGTAAAAATTACTGAGATATCTTTTATTCTTGTTTTGTACAAATTTTTCGAAATCTGGTGTCCTTCACATTTACAACATATCTCAACTCAAAACAGCCACCTTCAAGTGCTCGATAGCCCCACGTAACTAGTGACTACGTATTGAACAGCGCAAGTTCTGCATAATTGGGCTGCTTTTCAAACCTATCACTCATTTTCCTATTGTCTAAGGACACTGAGCACTTTATAAGTACCAGACATTCGGCTAGCCAGAGGGGTGCAAAAACTAATCAGACCCATTCTGGTAAGGGAGATAGATTTGTAAATCACTAACGGTAATACAGTATTGTAGGTGCTGCCACAGAGATGCACGGGACGTGACCTGGCTGGGGGGCGGGGATGGGTCAAGGGAAGTTTCAGAGGAAAACTTTTGAAAGGAAGTGTGGAGGAGGGTGACGTGAAGGGGAAGTGGCGGGCCAGAGCCGGGTGGGGGGCCCCCCGAGCTCCCGCAGCGGCTGGACCGTAGCCTGAGGGGGGCGCTACTTGCACTTTGCACTCCCGCGCGTAGGCGGGCGGCCGAAGGGCACGGCCCCGCAACCTGGTGAACGGCGGGCGGGTGAGCCGCTCGCCGGCCTCGCTCAGTGCTCAGGCCCGTCCCAGTGGGCGGGGAGGAGCAGGCCGCCAAACAGCGTCCGGGCTTTGGCTGTGTGCTTGTGCTTCACCCAGGCCTCCCCCGCTTGTAACCGGCAGCTGCTCCAGTGAGTCGGTGCCAGCAGTTGCCAAGGCCGCCAAGCAGCCGCGTCCCGGGGCTCCCGCCGCTTCCGTAACAATGGGGCCAAAGCACCGCCCCTTCCGGTTTGGAGGCTTGGGCAGTTTTTGACCAACGTTGCCTTTAACCCCAGAAGTGAGGTCTTCCGGGTTCCTCCTTCCTTCAAGATGGCTGCTGCCGCGGAAGACGAGTCTTTACCGCCGCGGCTGACACATCTGTTCGAGGCCAGCAAGCAGCTTCTGGACGAAGTGGAAGAGACGTCCGAGCCCAGCGGCTCCCGGGCG
The DNA here is from genome assembly GCF_036850765.1 of Saccopteryx bilineata. Classification (NCBI taxonomy): domain Eukaryota; kingdom Metazoa; phylum Chordata; class Mammalia; order Chiroptera; family Emballonuridae; genus Saccopteryx; species Saccopteryx bilineata. Next base: position 75,826,090 of record NC_089502.1, read on the forward strand.
GTCCAAGAGAAGGTGCTGCAAGGACTCTTCCTCCTTAAGACGGCTTCCGAAATGTTATCGCAGCTCGACCTGTTCAGGTATGGGGGGAGGGTGCTTGCTGCCAGCTAAGAGACTCGTGCTTTCCCAGGGAGGAGCCGGTGCGCCGGGGTGGAGACCTTTAAGACCAGGGACCTTCCATGCCTCCCGCCCACTGATCTCGTGCACACTTTTTACATTCTCCACCGCGCCACGCCTCCAAGTAGTTAGACTCCAACAGAGTCCCAGGACTCTGTTACCTTAGATCTGCTGTTTGCAGAGCCATTGGCTGTGGCCGCTCAGCCACCTTCATTGAAGAAAACCAGCCTGTTTCCCGTGCCTCCCCCCTTTGCCTCACTCCCACCCCATTCTTCCCCTTTCCCATTCCCTTTCCCTTCCTCCAGAAGCGAGGGCCACAGTTTGAATGGCCAGCCAGGCTTCACAGCCTCCTCTTTGCTTTTTCCAGCCAAAATGAAGATTTAGAAGAGATCGCTTCCGCCGACCTGAAGTACATGATGGTGCCTGCATTTCAAGGAGCGTTCACCATGAAACAAGTCAGCCCCAGCAAGCGTCTAGATCATTTGCAGTGGGCTCGAGAACACTTTTTAAAGTACTTAACTCAGTGCCGACACTATCATGTGGCAGAGTTTGAGTTGCCCAAAACCACGAACAACTCAACTGAAAAAAACACTGCTAGTTCCTCCATGGCCCAGCCTAACCTCGTGGCCATGGCATCTCAAAGACAGGCTAAAATAGAGAGGTGGGTCAATACCTATCCTTTGAAAACTGCCCAGTGGCAGTGCTTTTGGGGAGGGTGCATGTTTTTTAGGGGGTGGATAATGGTGTATGTCACTCTTTTGGTTTTTATTGAGCATAGGCCTTGATGCAAGCAAACTACTGAATTTTTCAAGAACCCTCTACCTTTATTGAGGTGATCACACCTAACCATTAGATTCTTTGTGGTTGCCAACAGCAGCAGTGGAGTTCAGCAGAGTGTCTTCCAATCTCTCCCACATCACAACATAGCAATATTCATGTGGCACAGTGGGGCAGATTTCTCTGAAGAGCACAGTGTAGTCCACTTATGATCCATTGATTGATTGTAAGCTCTGTTCTAACGATACTGGATCAGGTGTGTAGCATCCTGAACTAGTTTTAATCCCATTACGACATCGTGTGACCTTGAACAAGTTGCTTGTTCTCAGTTTAGTTTTTTTTAAACTGATTTTAGAGAGAAGGGGCAGGGAGGAGGGAGAGAAAGAGAGAGATCGGTTTATTATTCCACTTCTTTATGTGTTCATTGGTTGATTCCTGTACGTGCCCTGACCGGGGATCGAACCCACAACCCTGGCATATTGGGATGATACTCTAAACCAGTGATTTTCAACCTTTTTTTTTTCATGGCACAAACACACACTAATTAATAAGGTCAGTACCCCTGACTAAATACAACCATTTTCATCTCATGGCACAAATAAATTAGTTACTAAGGAAGAAGAAGTCAGGGCCCCTTTTTCTTTAGTAATTAGTTTATGAGTGCGTGAGAAACAAAGGTTGAAAATAACTGCTCTAAACAACTGAGCAACCTGGCCAGGGCCTTAGTTTAGTTTTTTAAAAGTGCTTAAAGAGTACTCATGATGTCTAGGAACTAGACTTGACACTGGGTACAAACTGAGTATGAGTGTTACTGTGAGTTTGGGTGGTCTCTGCCTTGGAGGAGCATACAGTTTGGTGATGACAAGAGGCATAGGGTAGAAACAGTACCAATAGAAAAAGTAGAAAGGTAGGCAAGGTGCTCTGAAAACAGATGGTGGGTACCTAACCAAAGAGGGAGCAGGAGAGAGGAGAACACTCCCTGGAAGAGGTGACTCCTGTGATGAGTTGCTTAAGGATGAATAGTAATATTACCTAGAGGACAAGGAAAGGAGAGCATTAGGCAGCAGAGATAGCATTAGGGGCATTAAAGAGCTGTGCTGGGGTGGGGAATAACTATAAGCAATAGGTGATGTTAGAATACAAACTGGGTAGTGGAGAGGGGGTGGAATGATGCTGAAGAATGTAACGTTCAATCCTAGGAGAGCTTAGGGTGTGTGGAAAGTGAAGGAGCAACTTCATTGCTAAGAATGAAAGGAAGAGGTTTGAGACGCAGCTCCATTATTCAGTCACTCTAACTTTGGATAAGTTGCTTGATCTCTTGGTGCCTTAATTTCCCCAGCTGTAAAACTGGATAACAACAGGCCTTTTCTCCTATAAAAAAAAGCACTTATCACAGTATTTGATGCGGTAAGCACTCAGACTCAGGTATTGTTATATCTTTGTAGCTGAGTATAGGTTGTGGAGTCAGAGACCTGAGTTTGGGACCCAGCCTTGCTTATAAGCCATTGAACTTTGGGTAACTTATTTAACCTGTCTGAGCCTTGGGTGTCTTCATGTAAAAACTAAGTAAGAATGATACCTACCCCATGGGGTTCAGAAACAGAAATAAGATGAAGCATATAATACTGCTAGCAAAGTATCTGGCGCATAGGAAATATTCTGTAAATGGTACTGATAGTCCGTGTTAAAGAGCTTAGACCAGTGGTAGTCAACCTGGTCCCTACCGCCCACTAGTGGGCGTTCCAGCTTTCATGGTGGGCAGTAGCGGAGCAACCAAAGTATAAATAAAAAGATAGATTTAACTATAGTAAGTTGTTTTATAAAGATTTATTCTGCCAAACTTAGCAAAAATCCGATATAAAGTACTTGGTAAGTAATTATTATATGCTTTAACTTGCTGTAACTCTGCTTTATAAATTTTATAAAGTAAAGTTACTTCCCTACTTTATAAATCACCATTACTGTGGAACCGGTGGGCGGTTAGAAAATTTTACTACTAACAGAGATACAAAAGTGGGCAGTAGGTATAAAAAGGTTGACTACCCCTGGCTTAGACTTTGATTGGTGATTGGGATCCACTGGATTTTTTTTTCGGGTTTCTTTTTTAAAAAATAATGTGGCCATGTTTACATTTTAACTAGCATACTCGTAACAGGAAGCAGTGTGAGGGAGAAGATTAGATTGTTAGTTCACAGAGGTGATGAGGCCTCATGGCAATGCGATGGCAGAATGGATGGGAGGATGTGTTTGTTTAGGGGGGTTGAATCTGCAGAAAACCCAGTGATCACTTGGTTGAAGGAGGTGGGCTAGGAGGAAGACGCCCGTGTTCCTGACTTAGGGGGATGGCTTTAGAACTCACTGAAATGAGGAGTAGAGGAGGAAAAATAGGGGAGGATGAGGGAAAAGTGAGTTGGCATTGAGACACGTTGCATGTAAGTGCCTAGGAGACATCCAGAGGGAGGCATCTGCTAGCAGGAGAGACCTGATCTAGAGAGGTGAACACTGACTCATTCATTGACAAATGTTTATTGAGCCTTTCCTGTGTGCCAGGAACCGTTCTGGGTAATGGAAAACCAGACCAAGTCTGCACCCTCATGAAGCTTTTATTTTGGTGAGGAGACAATAAGCTACTAAGTAATAATGCAATTTCATGCGGTCATGGCTATAAAGCATAATAAAGTATGGTTAGGGGCTAGTGAGCGAGAGAAGGATATGTGAAGCAATGGGATAGACTTACCGGAAGTGGAGTTCAGTATCATGTCCTTTGTAAGAAGGTGAAGAGAGCCCACTGGCATATAACGGGTACCTTAAACAGTGAGTTTGGTCTCCAAATAATAATAACATTATATCAAAAAGAAAAACATGATTGCATATATACCATAGAGATAACAGTGTTGTGGAGAAAGACCAGGGAGTGATCACATCTGGTTGGAGGGGCAGGGAAGGTTCTAGAAGGTAACAGCATTGGAGATGAGCCTTGAAGAAGGGTTAAAAAATAGAGATTACAGGTTTTCCTGAATGTAAAAGTAATACTCATCGTAGAAAGTTGGAAAAATAGAAGAATATTTTTTTAATTAAAATGAGCTTTAATCCTAGCACTCAGAGATGATTTTGGTTAAATTTCTGATGTATTTATTTCCAGATATGTAGTTTAGTTAATAAATTTGGAATAATACTGTAAATACAGTGTATCATTTTTTTGACCCAACATTATATTGTAAACATTTCCCAGTGTGTTTTGAAACCATGGTATTTAATGGTTACATAATATTTCATCCCATAATTATACCACAAGTATTTAATCATCTGTTGTCAAATACTTAGACTGTTTATTGTTTGTTTTTGCTATTCTAAGTAATGTTATGAGCAAACATCTTTAACTGCATCTGACACTGTTTCCTTAGAATGGAGTTCTGAAAGGAACAGTAACTAAATCAAAGGTTTTAACTATTTTAAAACTCTTGATGGTAACAACATTGCTTTCCATAATGACCAATTTCAGAATTTGTCCCACTGCACTGGTCTTGGATGTAAATACTTAGAAAATGCATTTGGCCAAACAAAAGTGTCTCATTGTTTTTTATTTCTTTGGCTTGAAAGTTTGACTTGGAATATTTTCCTTAAATGCTTGAAAAACAAGATATCCACGTTGTCTTTTTGCTAATGGCTCCCAAATTTATGTCACCAGCCCAGACCTATCCTGACCTTCTAACTCATACTACCAGCACCCTTCATCAGTGATTTTCAACCATTTTCGTCTTATGGCACACATAAACTTCTAAAATCCTGCAGCACACCAAAAATACACTTTTTGCTGATCTAACAACAACAAAAAAATAGGTTTAATTTTGATTCATTCCCACAGGACAGCTATTGTTGTGTTGGCTATTGTCATTTTTAAAATTTAAAACTAAGGGAAAAGAGGTCAGTGGCCCTGGCTAAATGGTCAGGTGGTGCATGTTGTAAACATTTTTGCGGCACACCGGTTGAAAATCGCTGCTCTTCATGGCTGTTTCACAGACATCTCAAACTTAACATGCCCTAATTTAAAACCTTTGCTTTTAACCCTCAAATACCCCCCTACACACCCAGGTCTTCATCATCTTGGTAAGTTTACCACCATTCACCTGGGTGTTTTAGCCAGAAACCTAAGATTTAGCTTTGATTTCTTCGTTCTGAATCTCCACGTCTAGTCCGTCAGCAAGGCCCACCATTTCTAGGTACAAAATGTACCTTCTGTCCTTTTTCTCATCATCTCCATTAACGTGCCTTATCTAGGCCTCCAGTCTCTTTCACCTGAAATAACTAAATCATCACCCACAGGCCTGGTGCCTGCCTCTCTCCTCGCCGTGTATCCCACTCCCTGTGCTCGTTAGACTCCAGCCAAAATGGCCTTCTTTCCATTCTCTGAGCAAACCCAGCTCCTTCCTTTTGTGCACGTTCTCTTTGCATGGAAATACTCTTTTATCTGTCTTTTTAGGCCTTGTCGTCTTTCTCCCCTGCTGCAATTTATTCTCTGTGAGGGCAGGAGCTATCTCAGTCACTATGCATGCCTAGCACAGGGCATGGCATATAGAAGGTGCTCAAGAAATATTTATTGTTGAGAAGCAGAAGGCAAATATAAGCAGAAACCCAGGGCAATGTGAGGTGTGTACAGGGAATGGGGAACAATTTGGTCTGGCGGAAGCTCAGAGGTCTGCATGAGGAAGGGATGTGTGTAGGATATTGGAAGAGAAGAAAATCCTAAAGGCAGAAAGACAAGTTAACATGTAATAGTAGTACTTCAGCTGGGAAGAGGTAATAAAAGTGAAGTTACAGCTATCAGGGGTATTACTTTTGCAAGAAGCATTTATATGAATAGAAAAGTTCAGATCTTTATTTGCTTTTTGTAAAACCTCCCTCCCCCACCAAGACTTTACACACTGAGGCTATCCTGCGTAAAACCCTCTCTTTCCAAACCTGCTTCTTCATGTATCTTCTCTGCTCTGATTCTCATCTTTGAGGAGTGCGTGTAAGTCTGATTGATTAACTGCGCCTTCAGGGTTTTTTTGAAAAAAAAAATAGAAGAGTAGAAGCTAGGTAAGTAATGAGTCTTATTTTAGATTTACTGAATAACTGGAACTGAATAGCCATCTCCATAGATAGATGGAAATGTGTGATTAAAACTTGTGATAGAGTTTTGTGACTAGTGCTAAAAATGTAGGCAGTTTGGGTTTGTATAGTTTGCCAAGGAATAATGTATAGAGAGAAAAAAGCCAAGGATAAAACCTTGGGGGCAAGTTAAGGGAGAAGGAAGAGAAACAAAAGAGCAATCGCAGGTGAGACTCAACGAGGTACAGGTAGAAGTACTTGTAGAAGCCTGGGGATGAGAAAGCAAAAGTCATGTCCTCCTTGAAGCTCCTCTCTACCTATGGCCCCTCCTAGATACTGTAGCACTTAGTTTATGATAGTCATAATAACTGTATATTATTCTCTAGACTTGAAAATCCTAAAGGTCAGAGACTGTGACTAATTGCTACTTTAGTATCCCAATTGTATCATTGTATTCTTGGTGCCCAACCCAGTAATTGGATTATGGTAGGTACTTGAGGTGTCTTTGGGAGGTACAGATAGAGTGGTCATCAGAAAGATGGAAGCTATATGGTATAGCATAAAAAGCCTGGACTTTGGAGTCAGACAGACCTGGGGTAACCAATCTGATCTTACCACTTCATTGGTGGGATATCATCTAGCCCCTCCTAGACTCAATTTTCTTATTAGCTAACAATATTTGTATTGCATTGCTGATTACAAAGCGCTTTAATGTGTATTGCTCCATTTGATCCTCTTAACAACGCCATGAAGCAAATAATATCCCCATTTTAGAGATAAGGAAACGGGCTCTGAGAATTGACTTGTCCAAGTTACATAACTAGTAAGTGCAGGCTAGGATTTAAACTCAGGTCTTCCAGTTTCCAGTTTAGGTGCCGTTTCCACTATAGCATAGAAAACAACAGAGCTAGAACGTGGTTGGGGGAAGGTGTTTCCAGGACAGCAGGAAGGCACCAGCAGAGTGAAGAAAAGTTGTAACTGCTAATGACAGAGAGGATAACTTATAGAGTGAGGCCTGGGGGTATGGGGCTGGGGACAGGAATTGGAGCGGAAGTGGAATGCTAAGACATTGCCTTGGCTCCTAAAGACCCTTCCAGACAAGAGGAAAGGTGGAGCTACAGAGATTTTAAGGTGAAAAGAAATTGAATTCTACATATGCTAGCCATCTGGTGTGGTGGCATGGGGTCCACAAAAGATGCACAAAAGGAGAACTGAGCAAGAGTAACCACTCAGACGAAGTTTGGTAGAGTCAATTTGTAGTGGACTTGTCTGACACAAATTTATAATTCATTAGCTCTCTTCAGCAGCTTGGGAACAGGAAATGGAAATGGTGAAAGTTGGAGTCAGAAGGGTGACAGACATTGGGGTTCCTCGGGTGATAAGGGAGTGTGTTCATATAATGGCTCACCATGGGACACACCGAACAGTAATGGAAGTCTAGGGAAGTGGTTTTAAATCTGTGCCTTGGAACCCTGAGATTTTACCACAGTGCCCAGGTAAGGAGGGTGTTGGGAGCCCTCCTCTGATTTAACCAAGGTGGATTTCATCTGTTTATAACTTATTGGAGTTCCAAATAAGCTCTCATGACAAGAAAGGGTTCTTTTGCTAACACAAAAAGGTTTAACAATAGCCTAAAAGAACTGGTGATGAGGACAGAAGTCCCAAGGCCAGATCGACAGGGAGCAGTCACAGGAGCAAGGCAGTATAGACAGAGGAAAGACCAGATCATGCAATGACTGCGCATGCATGTGCGCTCTTACACAGAGATGGGAGAGGAAGCATAGGAACCCCATTCAGGATCGGGAGACTGACCCAGAATTTACCCTGCGTTATGTACATTCTGAAGCCATTCTAAGGTCCTAGTGTGTATTCCTGACTTAGGTCTGTCCAGGAAGGAGGGCAGGGGTAGGAGTGGGACCGCAGTTAAATGTTAAGTGATAGCTGTCATGACATCCATGAACTAGGAATTGGCTTTTGTAGTGTCTCACTCACGAGGCTACCTGTGGTGATGCTGTGACAGTTATTTGTAACATTACAGAAAGTGCCCACTTGTTGGGTAAATGGAGCAGAATAGCCTCAAAGTTTTTATAATGAATGTTTCCAGAGCAGTGGTTCTTGACTTGTCACGGTCAAGGACCTCATTGATAATTTGATAAGAACTACAAAATCTCTTGCTGAGGGAAAGAAAAATTTATACCTATAGAATTCTATATAAAATTTCAGGGAGTTCAGGGGCCACTGCCCCCCCCCAAGGAAAACTGTCCATGGCTGTCAGCTTAAGAACCCCAGGTTTGGGAGGAGCGTCTGGTGCTAGAGGTCTAGAGTGGGGGGCTTCAGACATGGCTTTTTCAGGGTGCTTGTCGGAAACTGTGGAGCTTTTCCTGGATTCCTGTCTTCCCCTCAAGTCCTTATGGTACATTCAGTAAGTCAGAAAACCCTGTTTTATATTTTAATTATATTTCCATTGCAAGTCACTGTCACCTGGATTGTGTCAATGTCCTCTTAACTGATTTCTCCCCTCCACCCATGCCTCCCAGCCGCCATAGCCCAGAGTGTGCGCACACAGCCAGAGTGGCCCCTAGTAAAAGTTGTCATGTCATTCTGTCTTGCCATGTGTTCTATCCAAAAGCCTCCCGTGGCTTTTCCATCTCATTCAAAATACCATGGCATTTAATATATTGGATCTTACTCCCTACAGGGTTCTATGAACTATGGCCCCGGCTGGCTGGCTGACCTCACTTCCCATCCTTCTTCCCTTCATGGCGGCCACAGTGGCCGCCTTGCGGTGTCTGAGGCCTGGTGGGCGGGGCCCTCTTCCCAGGACCTCCATGTTTACTTTCCCCTTAGGACAGACACCCTTCCAGAGGGGACCTAAGTTTTGTCACCCTAAACTGGATATTAAGTTTAAGCTGTTTATTAAGAGACAAGACTCAGAACCTTTGATTTCCTCCCCCCCTTCACCCCTCTCCTGCCTGAGAGGTTCAGGCAGAGAAACCAGCTTCCAGAAGGAGATGCAGCCTTAGCCTTGTTTGAGTAAAGGATGATAAGAGGACTTCACGCAGGGGCCTGTTACCTGGACAACCCCCTGTCCCCATCCCATTGTTTCTGACTTGCCTAGCAAGGATGGGCCTGCCCTGTGTGTTCTTTTCCTCAACTACCTGTAGATCGCCCTTTCTCACTTCTGAAATCCAATCTATCCCCTCACCCCCTTTTCTCCTTGGGCCAGAATGTCACACAGACCCAATGTTGCCTCACAGTCTTGGGAATGTACACAGTTATGTGAATTCCCCATGCCCATGTATTAAAACTTAATTTTCTCCTGTTTGAAAAAAAAAAGAAAAAAAGCAAGCGAACAAAAAACTCGTTTCAGATACTGGCATGGCTTGCTTCCCTGTTTTCTTTGAAGTCTTTGCTCAAATGTCACTTCTTCAGAGAAGTCTCTCCCATCACCTTGTCTATAATAGCACCCCTGTTTTCACACCAGCAGTCTATCCACTTCCCCTTGCTTTTTGCTTTTGTATAGCATTTATCACCACCTGACTCGTTTGTTTCTTTCTGTCTGCTCCTGCTAGAATGAGAGCTTTGGGAGAACAAGGACTCCCTTGTATACACAGCTGTGTCTGCAGCGCTGAGAAGAGTGCCCATCATACAATAGGTACTCAGTAAATATTTGTCGAATGAATGATGGATGAGATACTAGCATGAATCCTGATAAAGGCAGGCAGGGTGGTTATGAGACTTTAAGTTATACTGAGATGAGTCAGAAGAGATGATCATTTTTAGGCTGTTTCACAAGGACTTCCTGCATCAACAGCAGGTGAATGACCGCTAAGATTCTGTGATTTTTTTTTTTTGTATTTTTCTGAAGCTGGAAACGGGGAGAGACAGTCAGACAGACTCCCGCATGCGCCCAACCGGGATCCACCCGGCACGCCCACCAGGGGCGATGCTCTACCCACCAGGGGGCGATGCTCTGCCCCTCCGGGGCGTCGCTCTGCTGCGACCAGAGCCACTCTAGCGCCTGGGGTAGAGGCCAAGGAGCCATCCCCAGCGCCCGGGCCATCTTTGCTCCAATGGAGCCTTGGCTGCGGGAGGGGAAGAGAGAGACAGAGGAAGGGGGGAGTGGAGAAGCAAATGGGCGCTTCTCCTATGTGCCCTGGCCGGGAATCGAACCCGGGTCCCCCGCACGCCAGGCCGACGCTCTACCGCTGAGCCAACCGGCCAGGGCCGATTCTGTGATTCTTTGAAGCTGTAATTCCTAAATGGGCATTGTGTGGTACTAAGCACCTGGAGATAATGGGAGGAGTTGCTCAGATCAGGTTATGTCTGTAGTTTTCTGGCTTCTGATGTATTTCTCAGCCCCTGCTGGTCCCTGCCTTGTCTCATGACGGTCTTGAGAGAACTGCCTTGGTGGCAAGTTGTGAGGTATCAAATCTTTATTTTTACCAAAGTTGAAATCGGCATGCAGATTTGCCTGGTCACTTGCAAAGGTAACATCTTATGGCCTTCTTGTGGAGGAATACCTCTTTACCTTTAAGTTCACGGGTGATGCTTTTCTGTGGAACAGATACAGGCAGAAGAAGGAGATGGAGCGTAGGTTGTCTGCCCTGAAGTCTGCTGTGGAAAATGGTGAGGCAGACGATGAGCATGTCCGTGAGTATTACCTCCTTCACCTTCGAAGGTGGATTGGGATCAGCTTAGAAGAGCTTGACAGCATTGACCAGGAGATAAAGATCCTGAGAGAAAAAGACTCTTCCAAAGAGGTAAGTCTGGTCACTGCCTGGATCGCTCAAACAGCTGCTGTCAGAGACTTGAGTGTTCTCGAAGACAGTAATCCAATTAAAACTTTTGTAAGTCTCCATAAAATCATCACTCTTATTAAGGTCAGTGGAAGAAGGCTGGAGGCTCACTAGTGCACCATTCTCTCTGTTTGCAGTCGCGGTCCCCAGGGCTTCCCAACCTGTAAGCCACTTCTAGTCATTTGTGACCTGAGGACATGCCACGGGGGAGCGAGACTGCTCTGAAGTCAGACTTGGTTTTGGCGCTGGGAAGTCCTGACTTGCTGTAGAAGGGTGGAGGGAGGTGGGCTTCTCAGACCTCCTTGTCTGGCATAAACGGGGAGGAAAGGAACAGGATGGGGGGTAGACCCGGAGGAGATGGAGGAAAGAGTAGAAAGAAGATGAGAAATAGAAGACACGGAATACGTTTTGGTTGGGGGAGAATCCCAATTTAACCTTGCACGGTGACGCATCCTCACACCTCTAGCTCAGCCAAGTGTGAGACATGGCAGGGACATGTCCGTGCACACAGTGCTGGTGGTGCTGAGACAGAAGCCAGCTCTCGCGGTCTTTGAGGATCTCAACCCCATTTGGTAGCTGCTGCTTCAAAAGATTAGGCTCTGTTGCCACTTCCTTTTTGGTTCTGCTGTAACATGAATTGACTTGAATTTGTCAGGTGGTCACAGGCATTTATGTAAGTCCTCAGAGAAACCTCCTCCTAATTTGATTTGTACTAATTAGCCCAGGACCTCTTGCCTCAGGCTAACATCAACCTAGTTGGTCATGTGAAAGGATCGAAGAATGAACAATTAGTATTCTGAGGCCAGCCTCCTCTGTACTCGCCCTGACCCATCTCCGTGTCCCCTTTGGCTCTCACTGGGCCCTGACACCAGCTCTGGGAGGTGTGCAGTTCAAGCCAAGGGAACACCTTCTCTTTGACCAAACTTCGCTTCATTGTGCGCCTGTGCAGTCAGGGACCATCGAACCATTCCTGTACATCTGCGTAGGAAATCTAACTCATTCTACCCCTCTTGCATTTAGGAACACCCTCTTCTAAAGTACCCTAGGGAATTCTGGACAGTTAATTGCATAATTACATTGGAAGGGGTTTTAGAAGAAGGGTCGTAATTGAACTTCATCACCGAGGGCCAGGCTGAGCAGAGGGGCTTGAAATTCAGCTCAAGGGATTTCGATGGAACATGGAAAAAGGCTTTGGCATCTCCTTTGGGGGGGGGGCATTTTCAAGCCAAGTAATGTTTTACTTCTAGCGAGATTCCTAAGAGCTTTTTTCTCTCTTCTCAGCAAAGGTACTCGGGTGTCCTCAGCAACCTTCATCGTTAGTATTCTGCTGATCATCTCAGAGACTGATATGTAGAAAGTTAGTGAATTTTCAATCCAGGGCTTTCCGAGCACCTGAAGATCCAAGAGGCTGCACCGTGGGGTGGGCAAAAGGCAAATCTACTTCTGACAGTTCATTTCCTTTTTAGGCATCAACTTCTCGCTCATCTGATCAGGCCAGGCCTCCAATGAGACCCTTTATTCTCACACGGAATGCAGCCCAAGCCAAGTAGGTGGTGCTGAAAAGCGGGTTGCCTTCACAGGCCTCTTGCTTCTGTGGTTCACTTATAGTGTGTAGTGACAGAGAGAACGGGCATGGGTGAAAGGTCACGGCTTCACCTGGGAGCCTGTTCTTTCATCTGAGGGGTATTATCTCTGACAGTTTCTGTCTTCAGCAGACATTTCCTTCACAAGTCTGAGCTTAAAAAGAAGCTCAAAAGGAAATCCATAAAAATTATTCGTTTGTTAATTAAAAACAGAAAGGAGAAAGGAATCAAATGGAGAATCGTGCACTTTAAAATTGTTTCCCATTATTGCCTTCAGCCACAGTTCTCAGAAGGGCATGTGTACCTGTCTGAGTTCTCGAGGTGCTTTTCCGGGGGGGGGGGCAGGAGAGTCTCTGTCCTCTGCGTGCCTTTTAGACCCACCGGCTACAAACACCCTTTTCACAGTGCCGTCACTGCTCTGTGGGGCCTCAGCCTCCGTGATTGCTTATTGGGAGACGATCCTGGGCTGGTGATCTTGTGGAAGTTCTTGACTTGGATGCCCCTTTTTAGAAGTTTGCACAACTTCTAAAGTTCAGGAGTTTGCACAACTCCTCAGAAGATGGCTGCTTGGGGAGGGCGGATGAAACAGACACAGGCTTTGTTACTAAGAAGAGGCTTTATGATAGTGCTATTTCTGTGTGTAGTTTCCTAAATACGTTGTGATTCTTGCAGAGTATTTGGAGCTGGTTATCCAAGTCTGGCAACTATGACTGTGAATGAGTGGTATGATCAGCATCGGAACTTGGGAGTTTTGCCAGATCAGGGAATAGCCAAGACAACTTCAGGTACGAAGGGCTGGGAGGAAAGTAGTTACATCGCTGGTCCGTACTCCCCAGCAGTCAAAGTCCAACCAAGTATTACTGTGCTTTAGGAGCAGGAGTAATCTAGACAAAGATCCTGAGTGACGGAAAGCCTCTAGGACAGGTGTCCCCAAACTACGGCCCACGGGCCGCATGCGGCCCCCTGAGGCCATTTATCCAGCCCCCCGCCACACTTCCGGAAGGGGCACCTCTTTCATTGGTGGTCAGAGAGAGGAGCACTGTATGTGGCGGCCCTCCAAGGGTCTGAGGGACAGTGAACTGGCCCCTGTGTAAAATGTTTGGGGACCCCTGCTCTAGGAGGAACTCAACTTCATTTATTACTAAAATAAATAGCAGGTGATTCTGGGAGGGTGGGGGCAGTGCAGAAGTGTAGTGTTTGAATCTCTCCAAATATCATGGCATAAAAACAGACTAAGCAGCTCGACAGTAAAACCAAAAACCCACAGGTGGCAGTGCCGCTTCTGGAACTGGCAGAGCAGACTGTACTGAGCCAGCCTTCCTGCAGTTAACCAGTACGGACTGGACAGATGGGAACAAAACAACTACCTGGAGGGACTGCAGAGCGAGCGGAAGCAGACGTAGACTGGAGGGCAGTGAACACCTACAAGGAAGGGGTGGTGCTTGGACTTTCTTGCGGGCAGAGATTCTGACTTCCTGTATTCTTGTTACCCCACTTGGTCAGTAGATCACAGTAGATACTTGGAGGTGTCTTTCAGAGGGAAAGGTGGAGAAGGGTGGTCATTAGAAAGATGGAAGCAATATGGTATTAGTAGGAAAAGCACAGAGCTGGGTAACCAGGGACTCCAACCACTTGATAGGACACCACCAGTCCCTCTTCACCTCAGTTTCCTCGTCTCCTTTATTATTTCATTGATCCTCCTAATAACCCCACAAAGGAGACATTTTTAACCCCATTTTAGGATGAGGAAATGTCTGAGAACCGACTTATGCAAAGTCAACATAGCTAAAAAGTGACTAGGCAGGGAGTTTAATTCAGGCCTTAGTATTCCAAGTTCCAGCACTGCTTCAGATACAGCGCAGGGGAAAGAACAGTGGTCATTTGAAAGCCTTTTTTGTTTTTTTTATGGCTTTCCACCCATGGACAGGCTGTAGGTGCTGTGATGTAAGAATAAGTACTACTTCGCTAGAAACTTGCAGTCTTATTGGCTGTGGAGTGAGAGAACTACATTCAGGATGATGATGGCAACTGAAAAGTTAGACACATAGCCCAGAAAGAAGGGAACCACAGAGGAGTCCTAATTCTCTATGTAAACTTGCCCACATCTCTGGCGGACTCTTAGGCTCCACATATGCAGGATAGATTCCACACACCCTCAGGAAGGCTAAAATAACTGAATAGAAAATGCAGCTGCCGCCTAATGCAGAAGTAGAATTTGGAGTTTTGATTTTAGATAAATTAACTGCTTGCTAGAATGAAAAAACAATACTATTTAGTGGAATGAAACAGAATTCAGAATTCGTACAACATACCATTTAAAAAGTCTGCAATTCAATCACAAACTACTATACGGTCTAAAAAAACCAGAACAATGTGACTTTACTCAAGAAGAAAAGCAATTGATGGAGACCAACCCCAAGATGACTCAGGTGTTGAAATTAGCAGACAAGGAGTTTAAAGCAGCTTATTTCCGTGCTCAAGGGCAGTAGGGAAAATATGGTTGTAATGAATGAAAAGATAAGATGTCTCAGCAGAGAAGTAGAAACTATACACAAAAAGTTCTAGAACTAAAAAATACAGTATCTGAACTTTAAAAATCATTGGATGAGCAATCTGAAAAACAACAATGATTGGAAAATACATAGCCTCAGTGACCTGTGGACCAATGTGTAAAGGTCTACCATACATACAATCGGAATACCAATTCCAAGTTCCAGCACTGCTTCAGATACAGCACAGGGGAGAAAGAAGAGGCCAGGAAAAAATATTTGAAGAAATGATGGCTGAAATTTCCTCAGATCTGTGAAACACAAATAGACAGATTCAGAAATCGCAGCAAGCCCCACATATATTAAATACAAGGAACCCGCACATAGGCACATCACAAAGTACTAAAAGCCAAAGAAAAAGACTTGAAGGCAGCCAGAGAGAACGTATACGTTACATCTAGCAGAATAGTGGTAGGCGTTGTTGCTGACTTCCCATTAGAAACAGTGGGAGCCACAAATGGTGGAGTAACATGTTTCAAGTGCTGGGGAGGGGTAACCCTGTCTTCCCAAAACTTTATATCCAGTGAAAATGTCTTATTGGCTATAATAAGGAAGGCATAATTAAGATATTTGACATTCCTATAAAAAGGAAGGCATAATTAAGATATTTTCATATAAAAGCTAGCTAAAGGAATCCTTCACCAGGAAACTGATATGATGAGAAATGCCAGTTCTTCAGGCCAAAGGGAGTGACACCAGACGAAAACTTGGATATTCAAGAAAGGATGAGGAGTGGCCGAAATGGTAACTATGCAGGTAAATACAGAAGGCTGTCTCCCCCCACTCCTAGCTTTTAAAAATTACATATGGCTTCTTAAAGCAAAAATTATAATATTGTCCTGTGGGGCTTATCACGTATATAGATGTGTAGTACATATGACAGCTATAGCAAAAAGGACAAGGTAAATGGAACTAATTTTTGTGAGATTTTCCTATTTTATGTGAAGTTGTACATATTCCCTATTGTTTTGTAACAAATTACTCTAAAGCTTAGCAACTTAAAATAAGGAACATTTATTGTAAGGTGTAGTTTGTCTGGGTGAGGAATCCAGCAGCAACTTCACTGGTGGTGCCGGATTAAGATCTCTTGAGGTTGCTTTTGACTGGGGCCGCAGTCTTCTGAAAGCTTGGCTCAGGCCAGAGGGTTTGCTTCCTGCTCACTTCCTCATCCATGTGGCTGTTGGCAAGAGGCCTTCCACATGGGTCTCTCCACGGGGGTGGTTACAGCTAAACAGCTGCCTTTCCATGGTGAACGAGCCAAGAGAGAACTGAGATAGAAGCTTCGGTGTCTTTTCTAACCCAGCATTGGAAGTTGCAATCCATGACTTCTGCCACATTTCATTGGTCACCAACCCTCATACAGTGTGGGAGAGGCCACATCCGAACATAGATACCTGGAGACTGGGATCATTGGGGTCCACCTTTGAGGCCACCTCCTAGGATGGTATTAATGCTGAGTAGACTTGGAGGTTAGGGATGGTGGTTATATTCAGTAGAGCAGTGATTTTCTCCTGCTGTCCCATGGACATTGATGTGCCACAAGAATTACACAAAGAAAAAATTGACAGAATTAGTTGAAGAAATAGACAAATCTATAATCATAGTTGTAGATTTGAATGCTTCTCGTTTAGTAATTGATAGAATTACTGGACAGTAAATCCATAAGCACAAAATATCTAGACAACACAAGCAGCCAACTTACGTATTTGACATTTATAGAACAATATATCCAACAACTGTAAAATACATCTTTTTTTCCAAGTGCACATGTTATGTTCACCAAGACAGACCATATTCAGGGCTATTGATAAGTCTCTGAATTTTCAAAGATTGAAGTCACACTGACCACAGTGGAACTCAATTAGAGGTCAGTAACAACATACCTAGAAAATCGCCAAATTTAAATGAAAACAATGAGAATACAATATCAAAACTTATGGGGTACAACTAAAGCAGTGTTGAGGGAAATGTGTAACTGTCAGTACTTGTATTCGAAAAAATGATGAATCAATTACCTTAGGTCCTGTCTTGAGAAATTGAAGGTACAAATACAGAATAGGCCCAAAGTACATACATAGAAGAAAAGAAACAAAGTGAAGAACCTATGGATATGGGGGTGATGTTTACAACCCCAAGGCCTGGTAGTTTCACCCTTAGGTATATACTTGAGAGGATGAGACTGCACGTCCACAAAAGGCTTGCACAATAATGTTTATAAGAGCATTACTTGTAATACCCCAAACTGGACACTGCTCAGATGCACATACATAATGGAATGGATAAGTACATTTTGGTGTATTCACGCAATGAAATCCCACTTGGCAAAAAGGTTGAACTAATGATAGGTCTTCAGCAAGTGACAAGTAGAGCTGAATTCTGTAAATGGAATTATGGTAGAAAACTAGACACAGAAGAGTATATACTGTATAACTGTTCATACAAAGTTTGAACAGGTGAAACTTGTATTTGCTGGTTAAAAGCCTGTATAGTGTTCATCCTTAGCAGAGCTCTTGAGTGGAATTGGACCTGAAGAGGACTTCTGAGGAGTTAGTAAAATTTTGTATCTTGATCTGGGTGCTGATTACATGGATATATTCAGATGTGAAAATTCACTGAGCTATATACTACGTGTGTATGTTTTTCTACATGTGTGTTATGCTTTAATAAAAACACAAAAGAAAACTCAGACAATATTCTCAATACAACTAGGTGACAGTGTATTCCATGAACCTCAGTTTAAAAACATAGTAGGGGGCCACCCGAAGCCACATGTTCAACAGGGATTGGCATCTGTGCAGAAGAAAGCAGACAGATGACAAACCCAGTGAAAGGTCTGACGAACAAAATTCCCGCCAGCAAACAGGTGTTCACTGAAAAGCGTGGTGGTCCAATTCAAGGACAGCAGTTGAAATGGGAGGGGTTCTGCCCACCAATAAAAACTGGGTGAGCACAAGGGACTCGTGTTCAGAAGGTTTCAAACAGGTGGAATAGTCTGGTCCTTAATGAACTCTTAAAAATGACCCACGAGACCTGCCTTCCAGGACAGGGTCCCACCGTGAAGAGCAATTCCTGAGAGTAGAATTGAAATTGAGCAGGACAAGTGCAATAAAGAAAAGAGAGAAAGTCCAGATAAAAGTAGAAGAAAGGGCCAAAACTGAGAACTCAAATCAAGTTCTGTTTCTTTAACAAACAGAAAAACAACAGAAAGGGAGCTTCTGTGGAGTTAAAGCCACCCTGAACCATACTTCTTTCTGAAAGCTCAGGAAACTTATTACACATCAGAATGAACAACAGGTTGTGGTGGTGATTGCAAGGTTCTGAACACACAAAAAGCCACTGAAGTATACACTTTAAGTGGGTGAGTTTTGTTTTATGGTATGCAAAACATATAAATAAAACTTAAAAAACGAACAAAGTTATCAAGGTCAGAGTCTACACAAAATTACTGTAAGGGGGAGAGAGAATGAAAAGTGTTCCAAAAAAACAATAAATCTAAAATATACTGTTTAAAAATAAGTTGGAAGACGTTAAGAAAATTATATAAGACATCGAAGAACAGCATAAAACAGGGTTAGAAAAACTCAGAAATGTCGTGACAACTTGGGGAAAATAAGAAAGAGTCATATCAGAAATGAAGGCTAAACCAGAGGAAAACTGTAGAAAATGCCTTGCTGAGGTAGAAAGGAGACGTTCTAAATAAATTATATAAAGATTTGAGAAACAGTGACAAGTATTAAAGGAAGACCCGGCATATGCATAATAGGGTTACCTGAAGAAGAGAACCAAAGCAAGAAAAGAATAAATGCTAAAAACTAATATTAAGGAAACTCCTGAAACCAAAAAAACAAAAACAAAAAAAGTATTTGAAAAAGCATATTGTGTACCTGAGAATTTTGACCCAAAATGACTTAAGAAATGCTAATAAAAGTAGTATGAGACTTGAAAGAAAAGGGGAAAAGTGGCATGGACATTTTAGCAAAAGAAAATTAGATCACCCTCAAACTTTTTGACGCAAGCACTTTATGCCAGAAAACGTAGTAACAGATATTCAAGGGGAGGAAGTGTGAGCTAAGGACAAATATCAGACATTTATCAATATGCAGGAACTTGGAAATATTGTTCTCATGATCCCTTCCCGAGGAATTTGCTAGAGAGTGAGCTTGAGACAACCAGAACAGTGTACATAAAAAGACAGGTAGCAGGTATTAAATGTAAAATTACTTGTAGAGCTAAGACTAAATGACAGTTAAAAGGGAGAGAATAGAATATATAATGCCTATGTGCTCAGTGCTCAGACAATGTAGATTTTTTTTTAATGGAAAAATAGGAAAGCATATTCCAAAAACTGAACTGTTCCGTTATGTTAGTGACAGACAATATAAGTGTTATTCCAAGAATGTGTAATGTGATATAATATAAATGAGTACTTGTAAGATACTGTAATGTTGTTATTCTCTGTCTTTGACATCTAAGACTTAAGGTGGAAGAATACAAATGTAATTCAAAAGAGTTTAAGTTAGAAATAAAACATGAGTAGTCCTAAATATGAAATCATGAGAAATTTTATTTAAAAGTAAACACACACACACATTCACACACACCCCTTTGCTTTATCTACTGAAAAGGCTCAGAAACAATGACCATCGCAGTAGTGATTACCATACGTAGTAATTCAGATTGTGGTTTTTAAATACTATTTCTGGTCCTGGCCACTGGCTCAGTGGATAGTGTCAGCCTGGCATATGGATGTGCTGGGTTCGATTCCCAGTCAAGGCATACAAGAGAAGCAACCATCTGCTTCTCACCCCTCCCACTTCCCCTTCCCACAGCTAGTGGCTTGATTGGTTCAAGTGTGGCTCTAGGCACTGAGAATAGCGCAATTGGTCCAGGCGTCAGCCTCAGGTGCTAAAAATAGCTCTGTACTTGAGCATGGGCCTAAGATGAGGCTGCCAGATGGATTCTGGTCAGGGTGCATGTGGGAGTCTGCATCACTATCTCTCCTCTCACCTAAAAAAAGAAAAGAAATACCATTCCCATTAAAAAGAAACCAAAATGACTAATTCCAAGTCTAGAGCAGGAAACATACAAGATAAGCTTGGAACATCTTGTTATAAAAGAATAAAAAATGGGGAAGAAGCTTCTAAAGACTACTAGGGTGGTAGCAAAGGGACTCAGAAGCCAACCTGAAGATGTTTCCACTGGCCAGAGACAGTCTGGCTTTGAAAAGGGGAATTGCAAGGCGCAAAGAGCACACCCAGCACCCAGACCTTGGCTTCTAGTCCCATTCTTCAGTTCCAGCGACTGGGGCTCCTTAGAGAAATGGCTGATTCTAGCTCTGGAGCAGTGAATATGCAGAATGTACCTGAAGAGTCTTGTAGTGCTAGAAAATAAGGAAGTGCTCAAAACAAAAAAACATTTGGGGTAGATTAATGGAGCACAAGGACAAGCTGAAAGAACTCTAGCCAAAACTGAAAGAATTTGATAAGGAAAATAACAATTGGATTATAACACAAGAAACAAAAGAATATGAATGAGTCTATAGTGGTAGAAATAAATGATTAAATAAATAGGGGTGAAGAGAAAAATCTCCACTACGGAAAAATTCCACATAATTATTTGTGTGTATACCCCTGTGTCAGGGAGATAGAGCATAGCTCTTCAACCCTGGGTGTGGGCTGTGTTCCACACTGTAGGAGTGGGGAGGACCAACCTTACAGTTGGGAACCCGGCAAACACTAGTTGGGTGGTCCAGGTTCAAATCAGCAGTGATGAGTAATGATAATGTGCAGCCTTGATCCAATGTGATCACACGAGCACTTCCCCTCCGTGGTCTTCTCCAAACCCACAACCCCAGCCCAATGATAAGGAAAACACTAGGCAGCCTAAATGGTGGCACATTCTGCAAAATCCCTGATGAGGACTCCTCAACACAGGAAAGTCTGAGAAACTGTCCCAGCCAAGAGGACAGAAGGAGGTGTGACGACTAAATGTACTTGGTATCTGGATGGGGCCCTGGAACTGGCAAAGGAGATCTGAATAAAGTATGGGCTTTAACTATTAATAATATATCAGTATTGGTTCATTAGTTGTGGCACATAAGCCATAGTAATGTAAGAGGTTAATAGGAGAGAATAGGAGAGGTTGGATACAAGTATATAGGAAAAAATTTAAATATTTTTTAGAACTTATTTCGATTGGTTGAAATGTACCAAATATGTTTAAATCCATGAGTTAATAAGAATACTTTTTTAAAAACAAAAGCTTTGACCCTGGCCGGTTGGCTCAGGGGTAGAGCGTTGGCCTGGCGTGCGGGGGACCCGGGTTCGATTCCAGGCCAGGGCGCATAGGAGAGGCACCCATTTGCTTCTCCACCACCCCCCCCTCCTTGCTCTCTGTCTCTCTATTCCCCTCCCGCAGCCAAGGCTCCATTGGAGCAAAGATGGCCTGGGCGCTGGGGATGGCTCCTTGGCCTCTGCCCCAGGCGCTAGAGTGGCTCTGGTCGTGGCAGAGCAACGCCCTGGAGGGGCAGAGCATCGCCCCCTGGTGGGCAGAGCGTTGCCCCATGGTGGGCGTGCCGGGTGGATCCCGGTCGGGCGCATGCGGGAGTCTGTCTGACTGTCTCTCCCCATTTCCAGCTTCAGAAAAAAAAAAAAAAAAAAACGAAAAAAAAAACTTTTCCATTTCCGAGGATAATAAGGAACCAATTTATTATCTTGAAAAGTGCTAAATAAAGTGAAAGAGTCAAACAATTTTGTTTTTCTCCTGGATAACCAAATAGTAAGAGATGAGGGGGAATCCTCTCTTTAGAAATGCATTCTAGTTAATAAAAAGGAAATGTTCAAATAAAGAGTATCACCTTTTTGAAACCCCTGGAAAATTAATGAATATAGGCAATGAGCATCAATAGCTGCTAGCATTGCAGTACATAAAGACAGCTACTGTGTGCCACCTGGTTAGGGAAGACAGTCAGACAGAGGGATCAATCCCAAATCAGATCAAGCCTCTGCACTTGCCAATCTGCAAAAATACAGAACATTTTGGGCTGCACCGTGGCTCTGCAGGCAGCAAAATCCAGATTTGAGGAAACTCTACCAGTCAGGTGCCTCAGCTTCTCTTGGACGTAGCATGTAAGTAAGGGACAGAATGGAAGAGATTAAAAAGATCCCAGGATATTTTAAATGGGCAAGGCTAACCTCAAAAACATGCTAAGTGAAAGAAGTTAAACACAAAAGACTGCACGTTGCTTGATTCTGTTTCTTTGAAATGTCCAGAATAGGCAAATGTATAAAGAAAGAAGGCAGATTAGTGGTTGCCAGGAGCTGGGGGGAGGGAGGGAATGGGAACTAAGTGTAATTGGGTACAACAGATCTTTTTGGGGTGATAGAAAAAAATTTAATTGGATTGTGACAATGGAGCCACAACTCATACTAAAAATCATAGAGTCCCTATCTGTCCCTCTCTCTGACTCTGTCTCTGTCATAAATAAATAAATAAATAAATAAATAAATAAATAAATAAATAAATATCATTGAGTAAAACATGAATATACAAGTAGACAACTCTGGTGTCTTGGGATGCACACTTGGGTCATAAAGCTGTAATAAAGTCCAGGAAGTTATTAGTACAAAAGGTGGTCCAACGGTTACCTTTGGGGCAGGGGGCATTGTAATGTGGAAGATGCTCACGAAGAAACTTTTGAGATAGGTACAGGGATCTATTTGTGTGATTTCCAGTATTTATAATAAAAAGGGTTTTTGTTTTTTTTAATGTAAAGAACACAAGGCCCCTAAGCTGTTCAAAGACATAAGATCCAAACACATTTCATTGTTTATCATAGTAATGAAACTGTTTCTCATGAGCAAACTCAGTCACCAGGAAATACTCCTTTACCTCAGAAAAGAAAAAGAAGTTAATTCAAAAGAGAGATGTAGCAGTTGGCTCAATTTCTTTTGAGTGTACACCACGTGGTAAGTGCCATTTGGACCTCAGACCCTGTTCCAAATGTACAAAATGACACACTAGCAGCCCTGACCAGTTGAGTGTCAGCCTGGTATGCCGACGTCCTGGGTTCAATCCCCCATCAGGGCACACAGGAGAAACGACCATCTCTTCTTTTCTTCCCTCTCCCCCTTCTCTCTCTCTTCCCTTCCCATAGCCAGTGGCTTGATTGGTCCGAGTGTCAGCCCCAGGCGCTTGAGGATAGCTCGATTTGAGCACCGGCCCTAGATGGGAGTTGCCGAGTTGAATCCAGTCGGGGCACATGCCAGAGTCTGTCTCTGTGTGTCCCCTCCTCTCACTTAAAAAAAAAAAATAACAGTAGGTTCAACTGCCCTTTGATTACCAGTTTTACACACACAAAATTATATAACTAATTGGAATTTGCATGGAGGAGGGGAAGTCACCTGCGGTCCCCACCCCTTAGCATATCACAAATGATAAAATCATAAATATTTTTACTTTAGTGTTTTTGGTTTGCTGGGGTTTTATTGGTTGGTTGGTATTTTGTTTGTGTTTGTGTGTGTCTGTGTGTTTGGGAGGGGGGAGGGGCATTTAGCAATTTTAGCAACAATTCTTTCCCAAAATAGAATTCATTCTGAGAGACAACTTACATGCTTTTGCCTCCTTGTGAAAACCACTCAGAGCAATCTTTCTTACTATTATTTAACATGTCTTCTGTTCCATGGGCAAATACTCAAGCACTGCTGTTGGCCCCAGGGCAGGCAGCTAGCTGTATTCTTTGTTCTCATGTTTGCGATTGTGTCCAGCAGGGCCCCTGACGTGCCCCCTACCTCTGTTTCTCCTCCCCGCCTCATTTTCCTGCTTCCGCAGAGGCCGAAAGAGCGCAGCAAGAGCAGGAAGATAAGGAAGAGGAGGAGGACGAGCAATCACTCCGCCAAGCTCGCCAGTGGGATGACTGGAAGGACACCCACCCCCGGGGCTATGGCAACCGGCAGAACATGGGTTAGTCTTCCCACAACAAGGTGGAACTCGCGGACGCACCTCCTCCCTGCAAAAGAAAAGGGTGCGGTCTTCCTCTCCCTGTTTCCCTGCTGCAGCTCTTCATGAAGGCAAAGATGCTTAACCTTGCTTGGCATTCAATAAAGTGTCAAGGAATGAAATGTGTATTTGTACCCGATGATGAACCGTTGATTCTTGTTTTGGCATTATCATTATCATGTATTTCAATTTAAGTGGAAAGAAAAGAGTACCGAGAAATGGCTCTGTATAATCAATGGCTGTATGGATTCTTAAAAAATAAAGTCCTTTCTATTACCTGAGCCTGTGCAGAAATATGAGTATCAGCTGTTTGGGAGCGGGAGGAGGGTCAGCTGTAGGTCCCTGGGCTTATGAGGAGGTCCTGGTTGTCTCCCTTTGTTCTGGGCAAGGAATTTTCCAGCTCCGGCTGCACACAAGCTGCGACTTGAGCTTTTTTGTCCCTGCACTGTGACATGACCCAGCTCCACTCTGCGAGGGGCTAGCATAAAAGCCAGGACTTGCCCTGCCACACAAGACTATTTTCAGGAATTAACCGCTGTAAAGGAATGAATCACAACAGTCCTATCTACCTGGCTTCCTTGCCTTGGCCAGGAGAAAGAGAAACAGATCAGGTGCTGTGAGCCATGCTCATCTGTGTGTATGGCGGGGGGCAGGGTTTTGCTCTCATGGAACCATTTGCCATAACCCTTAACTGTGGAGAAGAGTAGCTCAGGCTGTAGCATAGCTTTTTTTTTTTTTTTTTTTTTTTTGTATTTTTCTGAAGCTGGAAACGGGAGGCAGTCAGACAGACTCCCGCATGCGCCCGGCTGGGATCCACCCGGCACGCCCACCAGGGGGCGATGCTCCGCCCATCCGGGGCGTCGCTCCGCCCATACCAGAGCCACTCTAGCACCTGAGGCAGAGGCCATGGAGCCATCCCCAGCGCCCAGGCCATCTTTGCTCCAATGGAGCTTCGGCTGCGGGAGGGGAAGAGAGAGACAGAGGAAGGATAGGGGGAGGGGTGGAGAAGCAGATGGGCGCTTCTCCTGTGTGCCCTGGCCGGGAATCGAACCGGGACTTCCGCACACCAGGCCGACGCTCCACCACTGAGCCAACCGGCCAGGGCCTGTAGCATAGCTTTTAAATGCGCTGCCAGAGGTTGGGCTCTCCAATACCTGGCCCAGTCTAACATGGTGAATGTGCCATGGTGGTCGTTTTGCTGGCAAGGCGCCAGTGACCAGGTATGGAGGAGGTGGTGACACAGATGACACTGGAGGCTACCTACTTTCTGCAGTAGAGAGAAGACGGTTCCTCAGCTCTTGGGTTGATATCTTGAAAAAGCAGCCATGGCCCTGGCCGGTTGGCTCAGCGGTAGAGCGTCGGCCTGGTGTGTGGGGGACCCAGGTTCGATTCCCGGCCAGGGCACATAGGAGAAGTGCCCATTTGCTTCTCCACCCCCTCCCCCTCCTTCCTCTCTGTCTCTCTCTTCTCCTCCCGCAGCCAAGGCTCCATTGGAGCAAAGATGGCCCCGGGCGCTGGGGATGGCTCCTTGGCCTCTGCCCCAGGCGCTATAGTGGCTCTGGTCGGGGCAAAGCGACCCCCGGAGGGGCAGAGCATCGCCCCCTGGTGGGCGTGCCAGGTGGATCCTGGTCGGGCGCATGCGGGAGTCTGTCGGACTCTCTCCCCATTTCCAGCTTCAGAAAGAAAAAAAAAAAAAAAAAAAAAAAAAAAAAAAGCAGCCATGTGTTGAAACAAAGATCTGCATAAGAAAACATACTTTTGTTCTATGTGCCTTTGGTACACTTAGATTTTCTACGAGGAACATGACTCAGCCTTCCTATTCTAGCTTCTGCAGTTTAGCTTAGAAGGGTTCGAAAAGGAGACGCAGTTCCCTCTTGTTTTTAGGGTAGGAAGGAGAGGGCTGTCAGGTGATGAGGGGGTGGTTGTGTTTAGTGGGAGATGACAAGACCCAATAATATATTTGTATACTGCTTAATAAAGGACTCCTCTCACCCTCACATGAGCTCCTGAAACTACTAGAGCACAGATGAAATTCCCCAAGGCTTGGGAAGCAAACATTTTTTTTAACTCTTCACTTATTGCCAGGTTGCCTCTGATAGTGGTCTGTTTCCGGTCCTTGAAGTTACACCCTGAGTTCATTCTGGAAGTGGGTTAGGCTTGGATTACTGCCTTGGTCTGAGTCTCTTTAAAATGGGCCTTCCAGAAAGATGCAGCTTGATTCAGCCCTCTCATACATTTTATCTAAAAAGCAAACTAATCAAGGTGGGTGTGAATCCTAGCTTTAAAAATTGCAAGCTGTGTGACCTTGGCCAATACTTGTCTGGCCCACTGCCCTGTTGCCTTGATGTCTGCCGATGAGCTGTCTCATGGGGTTGTGAGGACTCAGTGAATAATGGCAACCATTAGAATAGAATCAAACTGAAGAGTAAGTGCTTCCTGTGCGTCTGAGTTCAATGACCGCAGCATGTCCACTAGGCAGGGAAGGCCACTGGATGGGTATTGGGCCCCGGTTGTGTGCTAGGCACTGGACCCAGCACTCATGCTGTTAATATTCACAATCACCCTGAAAATAGGTAGCGTTTTCTCCATTTTACAGATGAGAAAACAGGCCCAGATAAGCTGAGTGATTTCCTCAACTTCACACGAGCTGTGCTTCTATCATTTTCCATGTGCTTCCTAATTACTTGTGCTCTCAGTTCTGGTTTAAAGCCACTTTAAAAGAGGTGCCAGCTTGGCCCTGGCTGGTTGGCTCAGCGGTAGAGCGTCGGCCTGCGGACCCGGGTTCGATTCCCGGCCAGGGCACATAGGAGAAGCGCCCATTTGCTTCTCCACCCCCACCCCTCCTTCCTCTCTTCCCCTCCCGCAGCCGGGGCTCCATTGGAGCGAGGTATGGCCCGGGCGCTGGGGATGGCTCTGGTCTCGGCAGAGTAACGCCCCCTGGTGGGCAGAGTGTCGCCCCTGGTGGGCGGTCGGGTGCATGCGGGAGTCTGTCTGACTGTCTCTCCCCATTTCCAGCTTCAGAGAGATACAGAGAAAAGGAAAAAAAAAAAAGGTGGCAGCTTTAAAAATTCAAACCCAAACCACCACCTGTACATCACTGGAGCTCTAGAAATGCCTTCTTAGCTAACTCAGCAAAGAAAAGATGGCAGCTCCGCCACCATTTCCCCCTCCGCTTAAGACAAGCTGCTCGTCTTCCTCCATCTTCCTCCATCTTCTGTCTGCCTGCCTGAGAAGCCAAGAAAGAATCACCTTCTCTGCTGCCACCACAACCAGGCCTTTCAGGGTCCTGGAGCGAGCTGGGTTTGGGGCATTCGGGAAGTGAGGCTTCAAAGCCTTCAACAGGCAATAACATGGCTTCACAGTTTACAGAATACTTACACTTATGCTACTTATTTCAACTCCACTGTCTGTCAGACAGGAAATGATGTCTTCATCTTCAGGAGAAGGAAACCAGCTCTGGGGAATGAAGTGAGTGACTTCCTCCGGGCACACAGCTGGGAAGTAGAGCGTGCGAGCGTGGCTGCGGCAGTGCTCTGCTCTCACCCGGAGGCCCAGTGGATGGAGATTTCTTCTAATGCTAGCATGCTAGCATGAAGCCATGTCTCCTTTCCACCCCTGCTCCTCTCCGCGCTGATGTCAAGCCCCAGAAGTAGAGTTAAGATCCCTGAATTCCAATCTGAATCCTCAGGGCTCTGCCACTCCCCAGCTGGGTGACTCTGGAACATTCAAGTCACCTGCATCACTTTTGTCATTTAAAACCACTTGAAAAGGGGGAAACATTTGAAATAAGTCTACCTCGGTGTCTTCTGAACTCCAAAGTTGTCCCCTGCTTCCTCTGGGCCTCCAGTTTGCTGTCAATACAGCAACATGCTATTGTTGTCATGGTCTCTGGGCAAAACAGCCCTTGGCAACACCTGCACAGCATTTCCCCACAGATTGCTTTGAACCCATTCATCCAAGGTACAGCTTAACTTGTCACAGTTCACTCATGTTCCGTAACAACACACCTGGCTTCGAATCCCATCTCCGTCATTACTTTAGCTCCTCCCTGCTGCAGGTGACAAATGCCCTACTTACCTCACAGGCCAGAGTAAAAAGGAAATGAAATCTATGTGTGGAAGCACTTTGGCCAGTTCTGAAACGGGGCATGGGAACGGGGAGTGAGAGGAGCAGCCGGCTGTCGGTGAGCTAGGGAGACAGAGGAGAGGTGCATTTTTCTTCAGTGTTTCCCAACTTTATTTCAATCCCTGCCCATCTAGTGCTTTCTCACTGTCTTCTCAATACCATCACCAGCGAACAGTTTGGGAAGTGCTTCCCTTTGTGTGCTGAGATGACCAGCGCAGATAATCTCTGTGTGCAGTGGGAACCGAGAACTGGTTTCTACATGTCTGCCCACCAGGTCACCTTTGACAAATGAATGTAAAAGGATGGTGAACGGAGTCTTATATTTCAGTTTCCTGTCCCAGCTGCCAATGGATCTCTCAAAGAGGGTGCAACTCAGCAATGACGTGAGCCAGTCTATTCCTGTGTAGTGGCACAAACAAAAATAGTCCTTCAGTAGGGGTCATGTATTGAGCTCCTATTATATATTAGAAGTTTTACATTATCCCTAATTCTCACAACAGCCCAAGGTACATGGTATTATAGCCTCAATTTGTAAATGAGGAAACTGAGGCTCAAAAGAGTGATTTCCTGGATTCCAGTCGGCCTGACTCCAAAGTCTACAGGGCTGCCTCTCTAGGAAGCATGAAGTACAAGGGACACAAGAATGTGGGTTACATTGCCTGGTGGTGCATTGCTCTAGGGACAACCCCTCCCCTTTCAGTAAGTTTTGAGCAACAATTTCATCAGCTTTGCCTGCCAGGCCCTTCTGGAGCACATCTGTCACCTGTTTACCAGGGGAAAAGCCCCACTCAAAACCCGCCCCTTCCTGGAGCATCACATACCTCAGCCCACAGGGGAACAATCCCGCTCCCAGTGCCAGACCCACCTCTGCCCTCTAAGCCCTGGTTGATCTTTGTACAACTAAAACTTTTAAACCCTCTACTACAGCCTCACTTAAGGGTGCCTACAATTTCTAAGCCAGACGAAGCCGCCCTCGGTCAGCCAGGCCTTTCCAGACAACTAAGACCAGACATAGGCCATGAGTGTATGAGGTTTGGGGCCAGGGCTGGGAAGAAGATTGTCTGCCTTAACTCAGATCCTTCAACACGCAGTGACAGATACCACCTCTGCTACTCTACTTCCCTTGGCCCTGACTCAGAGACATTGAGACATTTATTGGCAGAAAGACTTCTTACCAGCTTTATGTAACCCAATTTCTCCCTTCTTTGTCTGCCTTCTCCCTGGGTGAGCACCAGCCCACCCCCGGCCTCCTGACCACCTGTGTACTGTGGGCTGGGGCCAGCCTTGACCTTTCTGCTGAGCTCCCACACCTGTGCCCTACCATCTATGACACAGCTGCTCATGGTGGACAAACCTAATTCAGAATCAAGTCTTGAAATGAGCTCATCACATTCCCCATCCCTCTCTCCTTCAGAGCTTCTTAGGTCCCCATTTCCTATTTAGTGCTCATCCTGAAAAGCTAACATTGTCTGCCTTTTTCCTTTTGACAAAGTAAGCATTCAGCGTTTGTAGATTGAACTACTGAATGAATGAATCCCATCATGACTCACACTTCTTCATCAGGCAGATTCACAATAATCCAGCCTCCTTCGTTTTATCTTCAGACATTGTTACATAAAACAAACCCAGGATCCCTTCACCTTAAAGAAGCAATTGTTTCTCTCCCAGACCTTTCATGCTAACACTGAAGAGAATACATTTGACAAACTGTGTTCAACAGAGGGGTCTGCTTCATATTCTGCTTCTAATACATCACATATTACAGAGTCTGCTTTATAATAATTATAATGACTTTTAAGGACTACAGATTAGTTTATAATGTTGTTATGGAATGCTTACTTAACCAGCCCCAGATTTTGAACATTTGGATTTATTTCCAGGTTTTTACTGTTTGTTCCTTTATTCATTTAACAAAGTCAATTACATTATTTGTTTGTGTGTGCATTAAATACCCCTGGAGGAGGAGGGGTGTTGGGTTGTTAGAGGCCAAGAGTGGGAAGGAGACTTTTCAATGAATTCCTTAACATCCCTTTGAATTTTGAATTTTAAGTTTCTGACTGTTCAAAATATAGACACCAAAACTTGCTAAGTGTTGCCTTGGAAGCTGGATGTGCAGGTGGGGTCTATACTCCCAAACTAATTTTGATATCAGCTCTTGCAAAAGTATGTCTAATGTGTCTTGGGAACCAAGAGGAGCAGATGGAGTTGAGAGTCTCAGGGAATGGCACTTCACTGAACCCTGCAGCCTGGGCAGGAGTTGGTCCGACTGGTAAGAGCACTGAGGGCAGAGGCCCAAAGTAGGAAAGGGCATTTCCTGTTTGCGCAAGGAGACTGTGTCTGGTGTGGAGTGACAGTGATAGGAAACGAGACCTTCAACAAAGGCAGAAACCAGTGCAGACACAACTATAGGTGCCAGGCTCTGAGTTCCAAACTCAATCCCAGAGGCAACTGGAGAGTTTGGAGGGTTTGAAACAAAGAAGGTACTAAGAGCTGTGTGTGTCAGTGAATCTCTCTCAGCAGCATGGGGACCAAAGAAAGGGGAACAAGTGGGGAACAGCCTGCTCACATCCAGGAGAGAGTAGCAAGGGCCTGAACTAGGGGCCAGCTGTCCTGGTATGCTCAAGACCATCCTGGTTTTAGCGTCGAAAGTACCGTGTCCTGGGCAAATGCAGATGGTTTGTCACCCTAACCTGCTGCTGTGTCCCAGGGGCTACCTGCCATGAGAATTAATCCAGTGACTTCCAGGAGACTTTGAAATACCCACCCAGTTGTGGTCCCCTCTTTACTTCCAGAGCACCCCCCCCCCCGACTTGAACCACCACTCCTGGTCAACTTTCACTGATTCTAGACCCGCTGACCTCTAGACTTAAAGAGATTTGTGAGAAAAACAACCCCATTTACCAATTTCCAGCCTTCTTTCCTACTCCCTTTCATGAAACTGAGGCTACAGTCAAACTAGTCCCTGGGCAAAAGCAAATCTTTAGACTTTTGTGTCCAATGGGCCACAGCAGGAAAGGTCATATTCCCTATTTCTCTGCCTGTTGGAGTCCATAGCAAATAGCACCTTCCCCAGCTCAGTACCAGCACTACAGAGCACCTTCTGGGAGTCAGATACCTACCTCCCAAGGAGGTTTCAAACAATACCATGAATCCTCACAGCAAATAGATGTGAATAGTTCCTTTTCCCAGATGAGGAAACTGAGGCTCAAAGAGGGAGAGTGTCTTGTCCAAGGTCACACAGCTATCAGCCTTCTCCTCTGTCTTCTGGGTAATTATCTGATGGTCCCAATCCTTGTACTGATGTTGCATGCACGTCTTTCACTCTCTACCTCCCCCCCCCCAACACTGACCTACCACACATACAATTGTCAGCCTAGAACAATACCAGGCTTATACGGTATATAGTAGGACCTCCATAAAAAATTGATGAGTGAAGGGACTATGTATGGTCCTTCTATAGTACCTTAGCCTGGTCCCTGGCATTAAATAGAGTCTTCACAAATACTTTTAACCGAGCTGTAGTTGGAACTACTGACCAAATAGGGTATGTCAGAAGACGAGCGATCAGAAGAAAACACATTGTGACAAAACCTCAGCTATCCTAAACTTTCTGGAAATGAATCATTCTGAAGGCTGTGGGTGAACCTTTGAATCCAGGAAGAGGAATCCTGAGTCTGCTTCTTTCTCAGACCAAACCTCACTTCCACCACTCCTTCTGAACTCCTGGTCCCCTTGATCTTCTTTTCCTTCCATTCTTCTCCTTTCTTTGCTTTTCTGTTGCTCCTTAGAAGCTTCTTAGCTTCCCAGCTTATCCCAGACCCAACCCCAATTCCTTCTCGTTTAGCAAACCAATTTCAGGCTGACATGATTTTGACCTTCAAGTAACTCACAGTCCAGCATGTGAGGTAGACGTAAGCCAAAACACCTGTGTGGGGAACCGTAGGGTGTGCAGGCAAGAAGCCTTCATTAGCCTGAGGCAATCAGGAAAGGATGACGGAGGAAGGGCTGCTGTACAGGGTTTGTCTGCTGGCCTACTTCTCTTCTTCGTGCTTTTTGTATACTCCTTGCCATTTTATACTTGTCCATTCAGCTCAAGAGAGTTACAGCTCAGAAAGAGTGCTCCCTGTTTGGGGGAGAAAGGGATTGTCAATCAGGGTCTGGACCCTGACAGTCACTCTTGCTCAAGGAACCAGAGGACCAGACCTCCTTCATTTGTTCCACAGCATTTACTTGAGTGCCTACTCTGTACTAGTCCCTGAGCCACACATTAGGAGGGCAGAAATGAAAATTGGTCTGTCCTTGCCCTACCTCTGGTGCCCTATGTGACCTTGAATCCCTCCTATTTACCATCCTGAAAGTGAAGGGGGTAAGACCTGATCTGTAAGGGGGCTTGGCACTCCCAACACTGTGGATCATTTTTGTCCTGGATACTCTAGCTCTCTTCACATCTGTGCCTTCTGTTAGAAGAGCCAGGCCTGCCTCTCCTACCCCTCTTCATCCTCCCCTGCAAATTCTGAGCAGACGTGCTCCAATATGTCTCACCCTGTATACGGTCAAGGAGCCCCAAGAAGCAACTTAAGAGCTGCAGTAGCTAGGAAGTGGAGTGTCAGGTAGCCATCTGGGGTACATTGGAGAATGAAAGCACACCCCCACAATGTACCAAAAAAGTTCTCTAAGCTCAACTCTGATGAGTCATATTAGTCAGTCTAATCAAGAGGTCAGAGCCAGAGTTGGTGGGTCAAGTAGGGAGACAGTTCTGCTGAGCTCCCTCGAGAAAGCTAAGGAATAAATATTTTCCTGCACTTATAAGACACTTGATACCATTTTTGTATTTGATTTTCCTAGCAACCCTTTTGACTACATTCAAAAGTTATTTTGACCACCTTGTATATTCAAGGCCTCATGCTGAAAATATTAGCTTTCTTCCTTTAGGGCACTTACAAAGTCAAGTATATAGACATTTTTTTGTGATTTGTTTGTTTGTTTAATGTCTGTCTCATCCACTAGACTATAAGTTCAGTGAAGGCACGAATTAGGTCCTTCTTTCCCACTGAATCCTCAGCACCTACAACAGTGTTGGCAAACAATAGTCACTCAATAGATAATAAAAAAAATTATTCCAGAGGTCTGGGACTATCTTTAATTTTGCAAAGGCTGGTACCAGTAAATATTCAATAGGCATTAATTGAACTAAAGAAACAATAATAACAGTAAACGCTTACATAATATCTATTTGTGTACCAGGCCCTGTGCCAACCACTTTATATTCATTCACTCATTTAATCCTCAGAACAACCCTATGAAGTAAGAATTATTATTCTTGCCATTTAACAGATGGGAGAAACCAAAGCACAGAGGTTCATGAATTTGTAACTGGTAGAGCTGAGATTTGAACCCCTAAAGTCCATGTTCCTGATCACTATCCTACTTCCCAACAATGAATGGTCAAACTGAGCTCTAGAGAGATGAGCAATTTCCAAAGGTGTCATGGTAAAAATATAATACAGCTCAGACTGGAACCCAGGTCTTCTCTCTGTGCAATGCTTTCCCACTCTATCATATGGTGTCTGGCTGCTAATACAGAGTCCCTGGGAATAGAGGCACAAAGAGGGATTTGAGAAGTATAGACATCCATGCAAGAAAAGGCCATAGTCGACTAGGTGGCTCTCAGCAGAAGACAGGAGGAGACAAATAGCAGGCACTAGGGCAAAAACAAATGAAGTCACCAGGTTCCATTTCTTAAGCAATGGAAGGTAGCAGATGCTTTCAGAGGTCCTATTTGAGGCCTATGCCATTCTTTTTTCTGCACTAATTTAATGGGGACCACCCCACACACAGCTAGATCCACTCCAAGGTAATTTCTGCCTCGTTGCAATTGAGTATGCATGGAGAAAAGATATATGTATATCAGAGAGATTACATAGTAGGATCTGAAACCTGATGTGTGTAGGAAGTTGGGGCGGGTCAGAAAAACAGGGAACACTGGAGGAAAGTTTAGATCAACCCTAAAACCTCCAGTGGCTAAAGGGACTCAGTGATCAGAGATTAAAAAAGCAAAGCGCCTATAAGCACCTCAGCTTTAGAGGAGCTGGCCTTCTGTTCGGGCTTCTTGCCACAACAGAACAGTGTGGTCATGTCCATCTTTTCCCGACAGAATCTTCAGGAGATCCTCCAAACCCTCGCTGTTCTGCAATGGCTCCCAGTCTACGTGATGCTAGGTGAGTGAAGCCCAGGAACTGGAGAACACATGGAAACAGGACAAGAAAGAAGCCAAATATCCTCAGGTGAAGAGGGCTCCAAAGAGATCATTTAGTTGATTCCCTCCCTCTGAGGACTGTGCCTCCTAACTCAAAAGATGGCTATTATTGAGTTCACAGGATTTCTCTTCTCCCAACTTAGAGGCACAAAGACCAGGAGCGAGGCTATGGATGTTCTAGTTAAAAGATCACCCCAGCCTTCTCAGGAAAGCCCCTTCTAGCTCAGAGTTGTATTCAGGGACTGTGGCAAAGATGGTGGTGGCTTGCAGAAGTGTTACTAAGTAAGGATAAGTAATTTCCTAGTATAAGGTGATGGTGAGGGAATTCTGAAATTTGGGGGGGGGGGGTTGCATGAGTAACTCATTACACAGAATTTTAAGAAAAGGCCAGTTGTTCAGTGGCTTCCCAGCCAGAAACCAGGGCTTCGTGGACAGCAAATTAAGGGGCAAGGTTGGGAACTGGACAGGGACAAATGTCCTCCTAATGGGTAAGACAAGTAGGAGGCAGCCTATTTCAATCCATGGACAGTTGTATGACCACTTAGAGCAGAGGTTCTTAACCAGGACCTTGAATTCAGGGGGAGTGGGGTAGACAACGTTAAATTTAGATGGAAAAAAATTGCCTCTTTATTCTCACCAATTTCAAATAGAAATGATGAGTGTAGGCAACAAAGCACAAAAGCGCTAGCAGTAGCTGTGAATTTGTCAGTAATAGGCATCATGGAGTGTGTATATCACATGCCAGTTGCTGCAGGCATCTTGATATTTCATTTATGGTTGTGACTATTTCAAAATTCTTACAGTTATTAGAACTACCAGTAGGTCTGGTTACTTAATGCATAAATCAAGAAGCCCATGTTACTATATTACATTTTTTATAATGTTTTCATAACTATGTTTGAAAATGTTGAGGATCCTTTGTAAGTCTGTATTTTATTTTGTGCATTTAAAAATATTATTCAGGCCCTGGCCGGTTGGCTCAGTGGTAGAGCGTCGGCCTGGCGTGCAGGGGACCCGGGTTCGATTCCCGGCCAGGGCACATAGAAGAAGCGCCCATTTGCTTCTCCATTCCCCCCCCTCCTTCCTCTCTGTCTCTCTCTTCCCCTCCCGCAGCTAAGGCTCCATTGGAGCAAAGATGGCCTGGGCACTGGGGATGGCTCCTTGGCCTCTGCCCCAGGTGCTAGAGTGGCTCTGGTTGCGGCAGAGCGACGCCCCGGAGGGGCAGAGCATCGCCCCCTGGTGGGCAGAGCGTTGCCCCTGGTGGGCGTGCTGGGTGGATCCCGGTCGGGCGCATGCGGGAGTCTGTCTGACTGTCTCTCCCCATTTCCAGCTTCAGAAAAATACAAAAAATAAAAATATTATTCAGCCTGAATGGTGGTTGCACAGTGGATAGAGCATCGACCTGCAATGTTGAGGTCCCAGGTTCAAAGCCCCAAGGTCATCAGCTTGAGCACAGGCTTATCTGGCTTGAGTGTGGGATCATAGACATGATCTCATGGTCACTGGCGTGAGCTCAAAGATTGCTGGCTTGAAACCCAAGGTAACTGGCTTGAGCCCAAGGTCAATGGCTTGAGCTAGGGGTCACTAGCTTGGCTGGAGCTGCCCGGTCAGGGCACATATGAAAAGCAATCAATGAACAACTAAAGTGAAACAAATACAAGTTGTTGTTTCTCATCTCTCTCCCTTCCTCTCTCTCTCTCTCTCTCTCTCTCTCTCGCTAACATAAATAAATAAGAAGAAAAGAATTTTATTTAGAGAAGAGCCCATAGGCTTTACCAGACTGCTGAAGGGGCCCATCATCCCCCAAAAGATGAGGACTTTAGTCCATCAATTGCTAACTCTAGTAGTAAGAGAAGGAAGCAATTTTCCTGTACGGTTGTTTCTAGTCTTTCATATTTTCTTCTTGTTTTCTTTTATACTTGTCTTAACTTCCTCAAAAAGACCCCTTTGACAAGTTCTAGCTCTTAGCTAGGAAAACAAGGGTACAGGAATGTCCTAAGAAATTTGGCATCATGATGGAAGCCACCATTTCAAGTCTGGATCCCAGAAACAGTGGAAAAAGGTGAGACAGAGAGAGCAGGGAGGAGAGGTCAGAGAGAAAGATCAGTGTGAGCAGACCCTTTTGGGCATGGGGTTGGCCCACCCAGAAAGCTTTTGGGCAGGATGTGAACACAAGTGACCTCATTGTTTTGGCTCTTCCAGGGAGCCCTCCTCAATGAAATGTATTTATTTTTCTCCCAGAAAATGATTCCTCCTTAAGTATTTTCTCTTTGTCTTTTCTCCTCTCAAAGGACACTATCTCTGGACAGGGATAGGGTAGAACAGTGGTCCCCAACCCCCGGGCCGCGGACCGGTACCGGTCCGTGGGCCATTTGGTACCGGTCCACAGAGAAAGAATAAATAACTTACATTATTTCCGTTTTATTTATATTTAAGTCTGAATGATGTTTTATTTTTTAAAAATGACCAGATTCCCTCTGTTACATCTATCTAAGACTCACTCTTGACACTTGTCTCGGTCACGTGATACATTTATCCGTCCCACCCTAAGGGCTGGTCCGTGAAAATATTTTCTGACATTAAACCGGTCCGTGGCCCAAAAAAGGTTGGGGACCACTGGGGTAGAAGATATATCCAACACTGAATATGTAAGAGTCCAAGAACATGAGAGTTAGCCTCCTAGTAATGCCCACCCCCAAGCTCACCAGCTTTCAGTCTTCCTCAGAAAGCTGGATTAATGAAGTGAGGATGTCAGAGACAAACAATTACACCGATGTGGCTTAAGTAAAAACACTAATAATAAATGTGAATGTTTCCTTTCACCTGCATTTTTTAGTGGCTTTTAGAAATCATGGTAAAATACACATAACATAAAATCTACCATCTTAACCATTAAGTGCACACACAGTTCAGTGGCATTAAGTGCATTCACAGTGTGGTGCAACCATCATCACCATAAATTTTCATCTTGTGAAACAGGAACTCTGTCCCCATTAAACAATAACTTCCCATTCTCCGCTCCCTCAGCCCCTGGCGACTGCCCTTCTACTTTCTGTCTCTGTGATTTTGACTATACTGGGTACTTCATATAAGTGGAATCGTACACTACATGTTCTTTTGTGACTGGTTTATTTTACTTAATGTAATGTCTTCAGGGTTTATCAATGTTGTAGCAGGTGACAAGATTTCTTTCCTTTTTAAGGTTCAGTATTATTCTAATATCTGGATATATCACATTTGGTTTATCTATTCTTCCACAGATGGATACTTGGGTTGCTTCCATCTCTTGGCTATTGTGAATAGTGCTGCTGTGAACATGGGTGTTCAAATATCTCTATGAGACCCAACTTTCAATTATTTTGGCTATATCTCTATAAGTGGAAATTGCTGTGTCATATGGTAATTCCATTTTAATTTTTTTTGAAGAACTGTCACATTGTTTTTCATAGCAGCTGCACCATTTACATTTCTACTAACAGTGCACAAGAGTTCCAATTTCTCCACATCCTTGCCAACACTTTTATTTTCTGGAGTTTTTTTTTTATAGTAGCCATCTTAATGGATTTGGAAAGATATCTCCTTATTGTTTTAATATGCATTTCTTAATGATCAGTGGTTTTTATCATATTTTCATATGCTTATTGGTAATTTGTCTTGACTTCTTTTCAACTGATTATATTTATCATTTCTTTTGTATTCTTCTACTAGTTTAGGTGTAATACACTCTGTTTCTATTCTTTTAGTGATTATACTAAATATTACAATGCAAACCCTGGGTCTTGGAGGTTACCAAGGTAAGCTATAGCATCTAATAGTGTGATGCCCACAGGGTACCTAAGATATTCAAATCTGTTCAGCATTTATAGAACAAATACTAATTATAAGACTTTGGCTGTCCATGCTGAGACTATAACAAGTCAAGTACAGGCTCCCTACTACCTAGTAACAAAAATTAGCCAATCATTCATTCCACCATTGTACACATTTTATGTGTTAGTGCTGGACATGTACACAAGTCATTACAATGCAGGGCAGATTGTAGTAACTGAAAGAAAGAGCCATGACAAAGTGATATTAGAGTGTCAGAAAAGAAATTATTATACTAAATTGAGGGGATTATGCAAGGAAAGCAGTATGACATGGTGAACAGGATGTGGGTTCTGGAGTTTGTCAGACTTGGATAAAACAATTAGCTATGTGACTTCAGACAGGTACCATAACCCCTTTAAACCTCAGTATCCCCATCCTCTAGCTGGGTCCACAGTAAATGCTCCATATTAAAAAAAAGTATTCTTCCCTCGTTCCTTTCCTCCCTTACTTCATTCCTAGTTTCCTTCTTCCTTCTCTCTCTTACTCCTTTTCCTTTACTCTTTCTGTGTCGCTCAGACTCTCTGTCAGTGCTTCTCCTTCCTGAGTGATGTTCAGAATCATGGATGATTACTGAGCATTACTGGAAATGCCAGGCAGGAAAATAAGGAAAGGGGGGAAGCGAAGGGACAAGAAGGAGGGGAGAAGTGAGAAGAAAAGAATAAAAAACACTGAGAGAGATGTGAAATACAAATATTCGTGATCCTTAGAATTAGACAATGACCCTGGGAGTCTCTCTGAGGGCCAGCTACCATTTAGGGCAGTGGTCCCCAACTCCCGGGCTGTGGATCGGTACCGGTCCATGGACCATTTGGTACCGGTCTGCAGAGAAAGAATAAATAACTTACATTATTTCCATTTTATTTATATTTAAGTCTGAACGATGTTTTATTTTTTAAAAATGACCAGATTCCCTCTGTTAAATCCGTCTAAGACTCACTCTTGACGCTTGTCTCGGTCACATGATACATTTATCTGTCCCACCCTAAAGGCCGGTCCGTGAAAATATTTTCTGACATTAAACCAGTCCGTGGCCCAAAAAAGGTTGGGGACTACTGATTTAGGGGATGGCTCTCCATCTGTCTCCTTTTCTGGGCTTGTATCATTATCTCCCTAAACTGTTATAATATCCTCTTTCCTATCCCTCTACCCTCTATACTCTCCACCCTCTCAAATCTACTGCACTGCCTGTTCCCAGAAGAGCCTTTCAAAAGCATCTTTGATTATAGCTCTCTCCTGCTCAAAAATAGTCAGTGGTTTCCCATCGCCTACTCAATAAAGCACAAATGTGTTAGCTGGTGTATTCAAGGCCCTCCTCCACTCTCTGGCTCTAACTCTTTACCAACTCATCCCCCTACTCTTCCCTTATATAAACCTTGTCTTCTAGGCAGTCTAGTCACAAAAAAAAACACAAACAGTACTCTCCCTTGGCTTCACCTTTGTTCTATTTCCTCCACTGGAAATGCCCTGATCACTCTTCCTGGAATATCCACCAACAACCCCTCATTTGAGATATTGTTCAAGTCATAACTTCTCTGCAACATTTCCCAAACAACCCGAGACTACATCACCTCTGAAAGTCCAGAGCACTTTGTAAAAACAGGTTAGGTAACAGTCCTTATATCCTTTGTCCCTTTTACCCAGTAAGTTCCATGAAAACAGGAGCCATGCCTTGTCATCACTGTATTTCTCATGAGACCAGGCTTGACACTAAATTGACCATTCTTTCAGATTTCTTCTTCCTTAGTAGAGACCTTTAAGTCTACCTCTTGTTCTTTTTTATTTCTCCTGGACATCTTGTGTGTATGTGTATGTGCCTACCTTCTTTCTCTAGTTTCTTTTATGAATTACTTTACATAATAATACATTATTTATGTGTCTAGTTGCTGATAACTACAAAAATAAAACATAGTCTTGGAAGTCAGACAGACCAGGTCTGCCACGTACTTGCTATGTGACCCTGTGCAAGTAAGTCACTATTATTTTCTTTTTTTTTTTAATTTTTTTTTATTTTATTTATTCATTTTAGAGAGGAGAGAGAAAGGGGGAGAGAGAGACAGAGAGGGAGAGAGAGAGGAGAGAGAGACAGAGAGAGAAGGTGGGGAGGAGCTGGAAGCATCAACTCCCATATGTGCCTTGACCAGGCAAGCCCAGGGTTTCAAACCGGCGACCTCAGCATTTCCAGGTTGACGCTTTATCCACTGCGCCACCACAGGTCAGGCTATTATTTTCTATTGAGCAAGTCATTCACCCTCCACAACTGTAGAAACAAAGTATAGTATAGTACCTGCTTTTTGAGACCATTCCAAAGATCAAAGAAGCAAGAAAATCCTCAATAAATGTTCCTTTCCTTTCTTTGTATTATTAACTAGGTCCTAGTGTAGTAGGCAAGTAGAGACTTTGATACATTCCCAGCATTCCCACAGGCCCATTCAAGGCATCGTTCATTAATCTCACTCCTTCACCCCCTACTAATCAATTGCCAAACCCTGAAAACTCTACCTCCATATTATCCTTACAAATGGTTTTGTAAATAGCAGCCCTTTTCAGGTTCCCATTGCCTCTCATCTAAATCACTGCTACTCTTAGCTGATCTCCCTGCCTACAGTTTCTCCTGCTCCCACAGTGATTCCAAATTATCTTCCTGATACACAGAAATGATCATGCTACTCTTCTGCTTAATAACCATTACTGGTGTCTCCTTCCCTTCAGCACCAGGTCGAATCTACCCAGCTTCATCTCCTATTGCATGGCTTCCCAGGTTCCCTGTACTTTTGTCGGTTATGGTGTTACTCATGCACTATGGACTCCTCCAGATCCAGGCCTTTGTTCAAGTTCTTCCATGTGCATGGAAGGCTATTTCTTCACTAATCTATCTGTCAAAATCTTATTCTTCTTCCAAAATTCAGCTTAAATCTTGCTCTGTATGAGCCTTTTATGGTTCACCACTAGTAAGGAATGGTCTTCTTTTTGGGTTCCCATACAAATGATATTTGAGCCCTGACTGTATAGTTTTCACTCTCTGGGATGAAGTCATTATTTATGGTATTAGTCTTCTCCACTAGACTATGAATTTGTGGAAAACAAGAACTTTATTTTCTATATGTATTAATACAAGTTAGCACACACAAAGTGCTTAAAATAGCTCTTGGTACGTAATAAAGACTCAAAAATGCTACTTTTTTTTTCACAAATCTGGAGTTAAGGTACATGATCTCTTTGAGCCTCAGTTTCTTCATATGTAAAATAAGGATGATAATATTATCTCTCTCTCGAGGGCAAGAAAGGATTAAATGAGATAATGTACATTAATTGCTGAACAGAGTGCTTTTTTTTTTTTTCTGAAGCTGGAAACGGGGAGAGACAGTCAGACAGACTCCCGCATGCGCCCGACCGGGATCCACCCAGCACGCCCACCAGGGGGTGATGCTCTGCCCCTCCGGGGCATCGCTCTGCCGCGACCAGAGCCACTCCAGCGCCTGGGGCAGAGGCCAAGGAGCCATCCCCAGCGCCCGGGCCATCTTTTGCTCCAATGATGGAGCCTCGGCTGCGGGAGGGGAAGAGAGAGACAGAGAGGAAGGAGTGGGGGAGGAGTGGAGAAGCAGATGAGCGCTTCTCCTGTGTGCCCTGGCCGGGAATCGAACCCGGGTCCCCCGCACGCCAGGCCGACGCTCTACCGCCGAGCCAACCGGCCAGGGCCCTGAACAGAGTGCTTTTTAATAAAAACTGCTAGATATATGGTATCAATTACCATACAGAAATTATTTCATCATTTCCATATTTATTCTCTTCATCCTCCTCCTCCCAGTTCCCAACCTTATCTCCATGGCCTCTAGCACATCACATGTGGTATTTTAATGTTTATTGAATTATTAAATTACCTTTTACTCCCACTGGTTCTTAGATCTATAGTTAATTTAGATCCAGTAAGTAACCACAAAGCCACAGAAAATCATCTTTGACAAACCAGTCGTGTTCTTGGATTTCTGAAGGCTTTAATTAGAATGTTGGGTCTTCACTTTATACCAAATAACTGGTTGCCTTACAAACACACACACACCCCGGAACCTCAGAAGGTCTTCCTTGTTTGGAAAAAGTATTGCTAGTTTCTCATACCGTTAGCCTTAAATTGCCACTGGAGAATTTTGAAATCAAACTTCTACTTGTGCTATAATTTAATGTAACAGATTTGATCATGAGTCATTTCCCGGTGCCTGGCACTATGCTGAGACTGTTTACAAGAAGCTATTGTCTAGTAGGGAAAGGACCAGACATGTGCGGTACTAACTACACAAGCAGCAAAATCAAACAAAGCAAGTAGAAGCATAAGTAATGTGCTGTGAATGTGTGGAGGAGGAAGACCTTAATTCTGACCAGAGAAGCAACAAATATATCACCAAAGAGATATCATGTGAGCTAGTCCATGAAGGGCCTTAAGTGCCAGGCTAACATGTTCATTACATATTCTGGCAGCAGTGGGAAAATTTTGAATGTTTCAGAGGAGACAACATTATGACGGTGCTTTAAAAAATTATCTGGCAGTAATATGTAAAATGAACTAGAGAAGAAGAGACCAGTAGGTAAAAAGAAGACACATGACTGTGGTCCAGTCCAGAGGAGATCAAGTACTGGGCCAAAGAAGTAGCAATGGAGACAGAGGCAGGAGAATGGGATTGGAGAGAATGTTTTGGAAAGGGAAAGAAGTCAACAATAACTCTAAAACATTGAAACTATGACATTTCTCCTGAGGCCTGAAGATAAGCAGGAACTAGTCAGGAAAAAAGGTGAGGACAGAATCTTCTTTGTGAAAGGGACAACATGCACAGAAGCCCAGAGGCTAGAGAGCAGAGTGAGTTAAAGGAATGGACAGAAGAACAGTATGGTGGAATGCAAAGAACGAGGGGCTGACCCAATCTCCATCACGTAGGGTCTTTGAAACCAAGGTTACAAGACAGGAGTTGATCCTAAGAGTCATGGGAAACCATGCTAGTTGTTGAATTATTAAATTAGCGTTTATTCCCACAGGTTCCTATATCTATGGTTAATTTATATCTGTTAAATAACCACAAAGCCATAGAAATGGCTCTGTGATAAAGCAGCCACATTTTTGGTTGTATGCTGCAGAAGGACAGAGGCAGATTTGCAAGCAGCATATGGGCTGCATCATGACTCAAATGGAAGAAGAAAGCCTATTGAGAAGACAGTGGCAGTCATCCAGGAGAGAAGCAGTAGTAGTCTGGACCAGGTGGTATCATGAAGGCAAGGAACAAGATAATTTGAAATATGATTGGAAGACCAAACTGACAGGAAGCAATAATTAGAGCTTAGTGGTTAAAGGCACACTCTCTTGGAGTAAGACAGTCTGAGTTCCCAACTCTGGCTTCCTAACCAGCTGTGTGATTTCAGGTGGTTATTTAACATCTCTTAACCTGAGTTGCTCATTCACTAAATGAGAATGATTACTATCCCTAAGTGGGTATTTACAAAGAGTAAGTAAAATATGTATATAAAACAGTTTTACATAATAAGTATACAATAAATATTGCCTAAACAGTGGTTCTCAAACTTTTTGAAGTCGAGGCGCATTTAAAATCCTACAAATAATTGTAGGAGCACAATATACAAATTTCTGAGAAATATATTATAATAATTAAGTCAAATATTAAAGAAAAAAATATAAAGTCCAAGCGTGCTTTTATGGTAATTAAATGAAATAAATACAACAAAATTAAATTTATTCTGACATTAAAAAACATTTTTATGTTACATTTTTTGTTATGCTTTTTAGAATTCGTAAAAAGGATGGATTAAAAAATTAAAAAATGACAAAAAAGTTATCTTTTTATATATATAGATACATTCTTTACATTCTTAGTAATATTTAGTAAATTCGGCAGGTCCCGGCGTGAATGTGTTGTTTTTTCATTCTCCTCTTGCAATGAAACAACACCCCAAATGGGCAGAGCATCGCCCCCTGGTGGGCATGCCGAGTGGATCCCGTTCCGGCACATGCAGGAGTCTGTCTGACTGCCTCCCCGCTCCTAAATTTGGAAAAATACAAACAAACAAAAAAATATCTAAGTAGTTAGAGATATACTGTGTTCATGGAATGGAAAACTCATAGGAAAGATGTCAATTCTCCACAAATTGATCTATAAATGTAACACAATTCAAATAAAAATCCCAGCAGAGTATATTAGATAAGAGTTTTGCATACATCACCCAAATTTGATAATAGCACTATAGGTGCTACAAGGAAAGAGAATGTCTTTGTTTTTAGAAAATACACACTTAGGTTTTTAGGGACAATGGGTTGTAATCTCTGCAATGTACTCTTAAATACAAACACATGTTTATATTTAGAGATAATTCAAATGTAAATTTTTAACAATAGTTAGAGTTAGGTGAAGTTTATATGGAATTTTATTAAAATACTCTTGCAAATTTTCTGTTGATCTGAAGTTTTTTCAAAAGAAAAAATTTAATTTAAAATTTTTCATCAGGAATTGTTATAGACATAGACAAGCTGATTCTAAAATTTATATAGAAAAACAAGAACTACAACAGCTCAAACAAGTTGGAGGAATCATACTATCTGATTTTAAGACTTAGTATAGCCTGACCAGACAGTGCACAGTGGATAAAGCATAGGACTGGGATGCAGAGGACCAAGGTTCAAAACCTCGAGGTCACCAGCTTGAGTGAGAGTTCATCTGGTTTGAGCAACACTCACCAGCTTGAGCCCAAGGACACTGGCTTGAGCAAGGGGTTACTCCATCTGCTGTAACCCCCCGGTCAAGGCACATATGAGAAAGCAATGAACAA
This sequence comes from Saccopteryx bilineata, assembly GCF_036850765.1. NCBI lineage: Eukaryota > Metazoa > Chordata > Mammalia > Chiroptera > Emballonuridae > Saccopteryx > Saccopteryx bilineata. The sequence goes on from NC_089502.1 coordinate 75,871,073, forward strand.
CTAAGGTGCCACAAGGAAGAATTGATGTTTCTCATCTCTCTCCCTTCCTGTCTGTGTGTCCCTATCTGTCCCTCTCTCTGTCTCTCTCTGTCTCTGTCACACACACACACACACAAAGACTTGGTATAAAACTATAGTAATCAAGACAATGATGTATTGGTGAAGGAATAAACATAGTAATCAATAAAACAGAATAGAGTTCAGAAATGGATCCACATAAATATGGCCAATTGATTTTTTTAAGCTTAAGATGATTGGCTTTAACAAGCATAATCTAATTTTATGTTTTAATTTAATTTATTTTTTTACAGAGTCAGAGGGAGGTACAGATAGGGACAGACAGACAGGAACGGAGAGAGATGAGAAGCATCAATCATCAGTCTTTGGTTGCGACACCTTAGTTGTTCATTGATTGCCCTCTCATATGTGCCTTGACCGTGGGGCTACTGCAGACCAAGTAACCCCTTGCTCAAGCCAGCGACCCTGGGTCCAACCTGGTGAGCTTTGCTCAAACCAGATAAGCCCGCACTCAAGCTGGCAACCTCGGGGTTCCGAACCTGGGTCCTCCACATTCCAGTCTGATGTTCTATCCATTGCGCCACCGCCTGGTCAGGCTTATTTTTTATTTTTAATATAGTTGACATACAATATTATATTAGTTTCAGGTGTACACCTCAGGGATTAGCCATTGTCTAACTTACTAAGTAATCATCCCAATAAATCTTATACCCATCTGACACCATGCATAGTTATTAGAATATTCTTTACTATATTTCCTTTGCTGTACTTTACATCCCCATGACTATTCTATAACTACCAATTTGTACTTCTTAATCCCTTCATCTTTTTCACCCAGTCCTCAAAACCCCCTCCCATTTGGCAACCGTCAAAATGTTCTCTGTATCTATGAGTCTGTTTTGTTCTGCTTCTTTATTTATTTTGGTATTTTTTTAGATTCAATTGTTGATAGAAATGTATTTGTTGCCATTTTATTGTTCATATTTTTTAAAATTTTTCTCCTTCTTCTTAAAGACCCTTTAACATTTTATGTAATGCTGATTTCATGATGATAAATTCCTTTAGCTTTTTCTTGTCTGGGAAACTATATGTCCTTAAATTCTAATGATAGTTTTGCTAGGTAGAGTAATATTAGTTGTAGGTCGTTGCTTTTCTTTTTCTTTTTTTCTTTCTTTTTAGATTTTATTTATTGACTTTTGGAGAGAGGGGAGAGAGAGAAAGAGAGGGAGAGTGAGAAAGAAGGGGGAGAAGCAGGAAGCATCTATTTGTTGCTTCCTGTATGTGCCTTGATCTGGCAACTGCAGGGATTTGAACCAGCGACCTAAGTGTTCCTGGTTGATGCTTTATCCACTGCATCACCACAGGTCAGGAAGTCCTTGTTTTTCATTACTTTGAATGTTTCCATTCCCTTCTGGCCTGCAAAATTTCTGTTGAGAAATCAGCTGACGGTCTTATGTGAGCACCCTTGTAATAAAATGTCTATTTCCTTCACCAAGTTAGGAAAGTGTTCTGTCTCTATTTTTTCAAATAGGTTTTCAATTTCTTGCTCTTTCTCTTCTCTTTCTGGCAACCCCATGATGCAAATGTTGGTACACTTGACATTGTCCAATACTACCTTTATTTTCTTCGATTATTTTTTTCTTTTTCCTGTTCTGATTGGGTGTTTTTTGCTTTTTTATATTCCAAATCGCTGATTTGGTTCTCAGCTTTATCTTCTCTATTGTTGGTACCCTCTAAGTTATTTTTCATTTCAGTTAGTGTATCTTTAATTTCTGACTGGTTCTTTTTTATAGCTCCATGTCTTTCTTTTTTTTTTTCTGTTGAAGTTCTCCTTAAGTTCAACTACTCTTTCCCTAACTCCATTGAGAATCCTCAGAATGAGTGTTTTAAACTCTGCATCTAGTAGATTGCTTTTCTTCCTCTTTTTTTTTTTTTTGTTTTTTTTTTTTTTGTTTTTTGTGTTTTTTTGGGTTTTTTTTGTTCTTCTTCCGGAGTTTTGTTTTTTCATTTGGGATGTGTTTCTTTGTCTCCTCATTTTGATGACATACTTTTGTTTGTTTCTTTTTTCCGAGATAATTCCTTAATTACAACTCAGAGAAGACATATTTATAATTTTTCCTTTTTTGTGAGAGGAGAGGAGGCAGAGAGATGGACTCCCACATGCATGCCAACTGAGATTCACCTGGCAAACCCACTAGGGATAATGCGCTGCCCATCTGGGGACCTTGCTTCATTGCCCAGGAAGGGAGCCATTTTTTAGTTCCAGAGGCAGAGGCCATGGAGCCATCCTCAGCACCTGAGGCCAAGTTTGCTTGAACCAATCGAGCATGGCTACAGGAAGGGAAGAGGGGTGGGGCGAGAAGCAGATAGTCACTTCTATTGTGTGCCCTGCCCAAGAATCGAACCTGGAACATCCATACGCTGGGCTGATGCTCTACCACTGAGCCAACCAACCAAGGCATATGTTTCTATATATTAGGTAGAGCTGTTATGTCTCTCAGGCTTGGTAGAATGGCCTAAGGCAATAAATGTCCTGTAGTGTTCAGTGGCACAGCCTCCCTGATCACCCAAAGTGGGTACTCCAATTGTGCCCCCCACCCTGTGTGAACTGTGTACACCCTCCTGTTATAGTTGAGCCTTGACTGCTGTTGGCACATCAATGGGAGGGATTTATCTACAGGCCAAATGACTGTAAGAACTTGCTGTGACCACCATGGATTACCAGCTGTGCAGGGGCCCATCTCACAGAGCGGGACTTACTTTAGTTGGGCTCTGGTGCTTGCTGAGTTCATCATTTGAATGTGTTACTTGTGGAGGTGATTGGGTGGTGCTTTGACATAGTCTGAAGCTGTGCACCTGGTATGCTAGCTCTGAGACCTCCAAGGAGGTGCAGGCCAAGGTCAGCCATCACCTGTGTTCCTCCCAAGGCCATGTGGCTTGAGATACAAAGTGATCAGCAGATAGCTGCTACTTGTGCTGGACTTGGAGATGCCCAGAAGAGGCCAAGCTGTGAAACCTGGCCAGCTGCTGCTTGTTTCAGGCCGGGGGTCTCTTAGTGAGAAGTATAAGGCATGCTAAGGCCAGATGCTGCTTGTTAGAGAGATTTTAGGAAAGTCTGAAGAGTGAGTCAAAACAGGCAATTTACATGGTAAATGTACTGGAAACAGCTTGGGTGGACCTGCAAGTTGGGTGGAGCAGAGTCTCAGGAAGTCACCAGGGCAAGGGTAAACAGTGTGAGCCAGGTTGATGGAGACTCAGGCATAGTGCCTGCCTAAAATCTCTTTTGGGGCAGGGCTCATTGAAAAAACAATGGCTTCTGTCAGGATTTTTGTCTGACAGAAAACTGTTCTCCCAGCTCTTATCCTGATGCCAGAAAATTCAGTTTCTCCCCATATATCCCTGGTGCCTTTTAAGCTGCTTCCCCAGTGCTAGAACTTAGAGGGAAGGAGTCTGAGTAAGCCTGTGTGTGTGCGCTTCAAGAGGAGCTGCCTAGGACTCCAGCAGTTCTGTCTTGCTCAGCCACAATCTCTGCTGGTTTTTAAAACCACAAGTTATGGGAACTTCTCTTCTTGGCTCTGGAACCCTGGGCTGGATGACCTGGTGTAGGTTTGGAACCCCTCACTCCTCAGGGGTACCTCCACAGCCAAGATATCTGCCACCTGTTGATGTGGGAGCAGCCCACTCCACGTCCCTGACTCTTTGTGGTTCCTTAAATCTCTAGTTATAGGACTTCTATTCAAACAGATTTAGGCAGTTCTAAATGGTGGTTGTTCTGTAGTTTAGTTGTAGTTTTGATGTAGTTGAGGGAGAATTTGAGTACTGCATTTATGCTGCCATCCTAACTGGAAGTCAAGACTATTTATTTTGACAAAGATGCAAAACAATTCAATGGAGGAAAGATAGTCTTTTCAAAAAATGATGTTAGGCCTGACCAGGTGGTGGTGCAGTGGAAAGAACATCGCCCTGGGGCACTGAGGACCCAGGTTCGAAACCCCAAAGTCACGAGCTTGAGCAGTAGCTCATCTGGCTTGAGCACAGGCTCACCAACTTGAGTGTGGGATCACAGGCATGACCTCATGGTCACTGGCTCGAACCCAAAAGTCACTAGCTTGAAGCTTAAGGTCACTAGCTTGATCCTGAGGTTGCTGGCTTGAACAGAGGATCACTGACTCAGCTTGAACCCCCCAGTCAAGGGACATATAGGAAAGCAATCAATGAACAACTAAAGTACCGCAACTATGAGTTGATGCTTCTCATTACTCTCCCTTCCTGTCTGTCTGTCTGTCTCTGTCTCTGTCTCTTGCTCTCTCTTGCTAAAAAAACATTGATGTTGGAACAATTGGATATTCATATGTAGTAAATAAACCTTGGCTAAAACTTCACATTTTATAAAGGAATTAGCTCAAAATGACTCATAGATCTAAATGTAAAACACAAAACTGAAATTTTTAGTGAAAAAAAAAGAAGAACCCTTCATGATCCGAGGTTAGATAAAGAGTTCTTGGATTTGACATCAAAAGCACAGTTTAAAAAAAAGGTAAGTTGTACTTCATCAAAATTGAAAGCTTTTGCTCTAAGAAACACTCTGTTAAAAAGAATGAAAAGGTATATACAGATTAAGATAAAATGTTTGCAGTGTATATCCAACAAAAAGGACTTGTATCCAGAATATATAAAGAACTGTCAAAACCCAACAGTGAGAAAACAAGCAAGCCAATTGAAAAATGGGCCAAATATCTGAACAAACACTTTACCAAGAAGGATATACAAAAAGCAGATAAACACATGAAAAGCTGTTAAGCATCATTAGGTATTAGGGAAATGAAAATTACAATTATGATGAGATACTAGGCTATACATCTAGTAAAATGACATGACCATCTTCAGTACAAACTAAATTAGGAGCTTATGTGAACTTCCTCCTTTATAATTCAGTCTAGGAATCCTCACTTGAACATGGACAAGATGTTGAAAGATCTCCTGGTATCAAGGCCATAATAGCTAAGGAAGAGTCACATATACACACACATCATTATTGCCTCAAATCTCCTTGCTTTTTGTCAAGGAATTCCCTATTGCATGAGATTTAGCTCCCCATGTTTGGTTTATGTTTTTCCTGGTTCTTTAAATCCCACTTTTGTCACCACGAGTGACAATGATTACACACACAGGCTGAGTCTGGCAGACTTGCCCTTGTAGGATACTTAAGACCTCCTGAGGTGCTGCATTTGCAGTTTAAATAGATTCCACAAGGGGAATGGTGTTTATAGAGGCATAGCTCTTTCAGATTGCCCTTAGGACTTGTGGATAGCTGAAAGAGATCAGATAAAAGGCACATGATTAACCCATCTATATTTTTAAAATAACATCTTACTCAATAACAAATATTGACTAAGTGCTAATCATTTTTGTTCACCTATTCTTCATGATAAAACATTTATCTTCCAGTCTACAAATATTTATTAAACACCTACTATGTATAAGGCTTTGTTCTAAATATTGGTGATGCAAACTAAAATTATTTAAAGCAAGATATAAAAGAAATGATACACTTAGACTACCTTTAATTAGTAATCATTCTTATTTAACTATATCTGAGTTTTCTTCTAAATCTTACCAGGCAAACTGACTCTCATTTTGTATGAGGGTCAGAGGTAGCAGGACTTTCATCCACAGCATGCTTCCCATGAAATTCCTCCCACCACTACCTCCTGTTTACCCAGCATGCTTACAGCAACCATCTCAGCCAGCTCTTATAAGGGGAATTTGCCCATCACTAAGGTTTCTTCTACTCCATAATATGGCTGTTTATGCCCATTCTGTGTCTTTCCTATTATTTTCATTTCAAAATGCAAGAGTCAAACCTTCTGGCAAATAACTCTTGATTTTTTCCCCCTTCTCTATAATTTTTTCTACCATAATGTGGTGACCTGGTCAAGGAAGTTATTCCCTTCGCTATGTTTTTTTGTATTCACAATATGTGTTCTTAGTCCCTTAATCATGGATGCAGACTTTAAAATGGAATTCAACTCCCACTGCTATAAGATGTATCACATTTGTATTGACAGTCTGCTGTGGCCCTTTGCTAATAGAGGTAATTTCCCCTCTTATGAACTGATGAGACTTTTTGAATGGGACAAAATTAAACATAGTAAAGCAGTTTCTAAAATGTTTTTCTCTCAGTAACAAAGAGTTTGTGCACTCTAAGCAGCCCCTCTTCACAGTCACGTGCTCACTTAGCAGTTCCATAAAGGAAGACCAAGCTTTTAGGAAGGACTTCTGAAGTCCCAGAACAGGGATGCCAGCCATTGGCCCAGGGTGCTCTGCTTTTCTACTTGCCAAGTAGTGTGGTCTTTTGACCCTGGCTGAAGGCCTACTCTGAGAGCATCATTGTTCTGCTGTTTCCTCAGTTAACATCTCAGCAATCAAGAGGACTCAGGTTCAGGGACTCAGTGGCCAGCCTGGACCACAGCAAAGCTAGATGCGGATTGGAGGAGAGGGAGAGATGGGGTGGGGAGATCACACTAGTTTTGATTTGCTACTTCACTATAGAGCAAAGATTGAAGTTATGAGAGGTATATTGAACTTGAAAAGAACTGAAGGGCATGAAACCTTTGTGTCCCTTCAGGAGTTATTCCCATTTTACTTATGCCCTACCTTCTGGTGTTCACTAAGTTCTGGACCTTGTCCGTGCTCACCTTAGCCTGGCTCATCTATGATTGGAACACCCATAGTCAAGGTAAGAGACATGGGAAGAGTGGTGGTCCCTGTCTATGCCGAGGATGTAACCACAGGGAGAGGGAGGTGGGGTGGGGGAAGAATGGGAGAGAGACAGAGGGAGAAGGGTTGGGGAGAACAATGGAAAAGGGAAAAGAAAGGACGGGTGATAGAGAGAGGGAAGTGCAAAAGGGGATTAGAGGAAAAGGGAGGGAGAGCGGGGAGCAAGTTTGGCAGGGAGTACACGTCTCAGCCAGGCTACCCAGGAAGAATTAAAAAGGTCAAGTTTCTGGGCAGGTGCCCAGCTTCACAGTCATTGCCTATCACCTTTCTGGCTGGCTCCAGAAGAGCAGGGGCTTCCTATGTCTTCTTGGGGGTTGGATTCAGAGACAGTACATACAGCTCTGTGTCCTAGAAATATGGGAGTGTAAGAAAGAGACCCCTTCTGTGACCTGAAGACTGTAGGAAGAACCCTCAACCTCTGGGAAAGGTAGTAGAATTGGCAATATCTCACCTGCTCTTCCCTTTCCTTCTGTACCCGCAGGTGGTAGGCGTTCAGCATGGGTACGAAAATGGACCCTCTGGAAGTATTTCCAAAATTACTTCCCAATAAAGGTGAATTATGCCTTCTGGGTGCACTCTGTCCCTGTTGCTCAAATTCTCTATCTCCACTCAGCTTCATGTTTTCAAAGTCTTTGGTGGCCAGTAGTGAAAGTCAAGGCTCAGAGGCATAATGCAGAGCACAGGCCTAAGATAGATGGGCAGGTGAGGAGATGGACGGATCACATCCTTTCCTCACAGTCACAAACCCTAGTCAATCTCTCTGAGCATTATAGCCCCTGGTGAGACCCAATGAAAAGGAATTTGGGTTCCCCCAAGGAAACAGGTTACCTACTGGGATCTGAGTCCACATGTCCTCTCTCCTTTCTTCTTATCCACTGTTCTGACTCAATCTCCCTCTAACAGCTGGTGAAGACTCATGAACTCTCTCCTAAACAAAACTATATCATTGCCAACCACCCCCATGGCATTGTCTCTTACGGTGTCTTCATCAACTTTGCCACTGAGGCCACTGGCTTTGCTCGGATTTTCCCAGGCATCACTCCTTCTGTAGGGACCTTGGAAGGAATCTTCTGGATCCCAATTGTGCGAGAATATGTGATGTCATTGGGTGAGTATAAGAAATAATTTCATCCTCTGACCTACCTCAGGGCCCAACCTCAGTAAACCTTAAAAATCTGTCCAATTCTCACTCCTTGCTAGAATAGGACTTAGTAGAAAATGAGTCCAGAACACACTGGACCAGTAGAAAAAGTACGTAGCAAGTATCAGGTTCTGTCCAAGGTCTGGGAGGCAGGGTTTGGTTAAACAGCAGAGTAAGTTATGGACATTTATAAGAGTTGCCAAAAGTACATTCAGAGGATGAAAGAGGAGGCTGGAGTTCAGGCTCAAAGCCAAAGTGGAAAGCAGAAGGCAAAATCCAAATATCGAACGCAAATGTCAGGCAAATGAGTCATGAAAGGGGCTGCTCAGATGAACTTTGCCAGACTTTTACTGGGCTATCAGTTGACTTCTTTTGGTCAGTCATTTATAAAGCAGCTCTCATCCCAGTGTGTCTTAAAGACATTTTAAAGTCTTCCATACTAGCTGGTTCTCTCCTGGCCCATGACCTTCAACACTTGGGAATCCCTTCAAACTTGCATGAGATGTCAAGAGATAAAGGATAAACATTCATCAGAATCCAGGACAACCTCCCCATGCCAGGCTTCAAGCCAGGGTATTGTGACAAATGTCCTTCTCTCTGGATGAACATCTATCCTTCTGGACAGCAGAAAATGACTGAAGCCAAATATTAAAAGGTAAGATACATTTATCTGGAGGGACAAGGTGGGAACACTAGAGTCCCAGAGGATGGTTCTGCTCCCCTCTGAGGTTAGTATGACTTGGAGCAGAGTTTTCTCTCAATGACTGAGGCCTAGAGGCAATTTCCCCCATCCTGGGAGACACTAGAAGGTGAAGATAAGAAGCAGAAGGGAGGAAAGACTATGTGACTATTGTTGAGTAACAGGATGTCATCCTTATTCCACGGTCCATCTATTATATTTCAATTTGCTTGGGCAGGCTCCTGGGTCTGCCTACTCACCAGAAACCCCAGCCAATGGCTCCTCTTCAGCAAATGCTCTAGGGGGCTTTGCTCAGATTTTCCCAGGCATCACTCCTGGGATGGAAGCAAGTTAGTGGACGCTAGTCCTGATCACCCCTGGGGAAAGAACTCTGATGTGTCTCCAATGCTGTCAGTCTGGGGAGAGTGGATGAATGCTGTGGTTCCTGGGTAGGGAGAGAAGGAATGAGTTTAAATACTATTTAACTAAGAAGAAGTAGGCAGAGGAATTCAATGTTACTCCAACTGTAGTAGCATAATCTCCCAATGCAAGCAGCTGACCCAAGGACCAACCTGAGACTAAGGGTAATGTAGGTAGGATGTGGAGATCAAAGAGAGAAGCGTGGAAGCAATAGTTAGGAAACAAAAGGAACTGTCTCCATCATTAAGAGCCCAGAGGAACCCTGACCCTATCCTCAGGCACCAAGTTTGTTGACTCTTTGGTTTCACAGGTGTGTGCCCCGTGAGTAAGGTGGCCTTGAAGTATTTGCTGACCCAGAAAGGCTCAGGCAATGCCGTGGTTATTGTGGTGGGCGGAGCTGCTGAAGCCCTCTTGTGCCAACCAGGAGTTTCTACCATCTTCCTTAAAGAGCGTAAAGGTTTTGTGAAGTTGGCATTGAAGACAGGGTGGGTCCCTAGGATCTGTTGACCCATTGTCTGGGTGACATAGGTCCTCTGTAGCACCTCTCTAGAATGATGTCCTTCCTGGTAAACCTGTGAGAAGGGGTTTCACTCTGATTAATTCTCTCTATTTCCTCTCACTGTACCTTAAAGGTGTTTGGGCTTCCAGACATATTTTGGTGGGCACGTTTTTACTTCAAGATGGAAAAAGAACAATAGAAGACCTTTACTTTCTACCAATTAGCCTGGCAGGCTGGGGATGTGAAGAAGTGCAGATTTACTCTATCAACTTATTACCTGACAAGCCAAGAGAACCAACCCAGGGCAATGAAGGCATTAGGCTTGATGCTGTGGGAGCTGCAAAGATGAATCAAACATTATTACTGCCCCAAAGAGCATATAATCTGATTTAAGAAATCAAATGCATTCATTCAGCAGTTATTGAACAACTACTGTGTGTCAGACATAGTACTAGGCATCAAGGATATAAAAATACATAAGACCTGGTCCTCACCTTTAAGGAATTCGGTCCAATGGGGAAGACATATGAACATATGATTATAAAATATATCCAGAAGCCAACCACTTAATACATCTCAACTACCACCCTGGTTTAAACTACCATCATCTCTTCCTTGGATTATTACAATAGTCTCCCAAGGGATCTCCTTGTTTCTATCCTGCTTCTACCACAACCAAAATTCTATTCTCAGCTATAGTCAAGATGGTGCTATTTTTATTTATTAAATTTATTAAAGTGACAATGGTTCACAAAACCATACAGGTTTCAAGTATACAATTCAACAAAGCATCATCTTCCCACTGCATCATTCACCCATTTCCCCAAGCAAAGTCTTTTTCTGTCCCCCTTCTGCCCACTTCCATCTCCCCTTATCCTCTTTCCCTCTGGCTGTCATCACACTGTTGCCTTTGTGTTGTGTATATATGTTTTTTGCTTAATCCCTTCACCTTCTTTCATACAACCCTTTGAGGCCCCTCCCATCTGACAGCTGTCAGTCTGTTCCATGTGTCCATGCCTCTGTTCCTATTTTGTTCATCAGTTTATTTTATTAGATTCTGCATATAACTGAAATCATATGGTATATGCCTTTCTCTGACTGGCTTACTTCACTTAGCATAATACTCTCCAGATCCATCCACACTGTCAAAGAAGGTAAGATTTCCTTCTTTCTTACAAGTGAGTAGTATTCTATTATGTAAATGTACTACAGCTTTTTTATCCACTCATTTACTAATGGGCATGTGGGCTATTTCCAAATCTCAGCTATTGTAAATAATGCTGCAATGAACATAAGGGTGCATATACATATTCTTTTGAATTAGTTTATCAAGTTTCTTGGGATATATTCCCAGAAGTGAGATGGCTGGTCCATAAGGCAGTTCCACTTTTAATTTTTTTAAGAAACTCCATACTGTTTTTCACAGTGGCTGCACCAGTCTGCATTCCCACTAACAGTGTATGAGGGCTACCTTTTCTACACATCCTCACCAATACTTGATGTTTATTGATTTATTGATAGAAACCATTCTAGCAGGTGTGAGGTGATGTCTCGTTGTGGTTTTAATTTGCATCTCTCTGATTAATGACATTGAACATTCTTTCTTATGTCTATTGGCCATCTGCATGTCCCCTTTAGAGAAGTGTCTATTCAGGTCTTTTGCTCGTTTTTAAAGTGGATTGTTTGTCTTCTTGCTGTTGAGTTATATAAGTATTTTTAATTTTGAAAATTAACCCCTTATCAGATGTATCATTGGCAAATGTGTTCTTGCATTCAGTGAGCTCCCTTTTCATTTTGTTAATGGTTTCTTTTGTGGTGCAAAAACTTTTTAGTTTGATGAAGTCACATTTATTTTTTTTTCCATTTGTTTCCCTTGCCTGAGGAGATACAGCAACAAAAATAGTGCTATGAAAAATGTTTGAAATTTTACTACCTAAGTTTTCTTCTAGGATGTTTATGGTTTCACACTTTACATTTAAGTATTTAATCCATTTTGACTTCATTCTTGTGTGTGGTGTAAGTTGGTGGTCTGGTTTAAATTTTTTGCGTATATCTGTCCAATTTTCCCAATACTATTTATTGAAAAGAGTATCTTTACTCCATTGTATGACCTTGCCTCCTTTGTCAAATATTAATTGACTATAAGGTGTGGGTTTATTCCTGTGTTCTTTATTCTCTTCTGTTGATTTATATGCCTGTTCTTGTGCCAATACCATGCTGTTTTTATTGCTATGGTCTTATACTATAGTTTGAGATAAGGTAGTGTGATACTTCTAACTTTATTCTTCTTTCTTAAAATTGCTGAAGCTAACTGGGGTCTTTTTTGGTTCCATATGCATTTTTGGAATATTTGTCCTAGATCTATGATATATGTCATTGGTATTTTAACAGGAATTGTGTTGAATCTGTAGATTGCTTTGTGTGGTGTGGACATTTTAATGATGTTACTTCTTCCTATGCATGAACATAGTATATGCTTTCACTTATTTGTGTCTTCCTCAATTTCTTTCTTCAATGTCTTATAATTTTCTGAGCACAGGTCTTTTACCCCTTGGTTAAATTTATTCCTAGGTACTTTATTTTTTTTTGTTACAATAGTAAATGAGATTGTTTTCTTAATTTCTCTTTCTGATATTTTATTTTTGGTGAATAAAAATGTCAACAATTTCTGAATATCAATTTAATATCCTGCTACTTTGCCAAATTCATTTATTAGATCTAGTAGTTTTTTTGGTAGAGCCTTTAGGCTTTTCTATATACAGTATTATGTCATCTGCAAATAATGTCAGTTATACTTCTTCCTTTCCAATTTGGGTGCCTTTTATTTCTTCTTCTTGTTTGATTGTTATGGCTAGTACTTCCAGTACTATATTGAATAAGAGTGGTGAAAGCAGACATCCCTGTCTTATTTCTGATCTTAAGGGAAACACTTAGTATTTTACCATTAACTGTAAGATTGGCTGTGGGTTTGTCATATACGGCCTTTATTATGTTGAGGTATGTTCCCTGTCTCAGGATGATCCTACTACATGTGAGTCAAATCATGTCACTATAAATACTCCAACAACTCCCATTTCACTCCAAGCAAAATCCAAAGTCTTTACAAGGGTCTGCAAGACCCTAAATAATCTGGCTATCAACCACCTCCCTGACCTCATCACCCACTGCTATCTCCCTTACTCATTCCATTAGAGCTACACTGACCTTCTTGTTGTTTGTCTTTCTAACAAGCTGCACACTCCTGCCTTAAGGCTGTCTTTCTCAATAAGGTCTATCCTAACTATCCTGCTCTTTTTCTCATTGAACTTATCATTTGCTTATAAATCATTGATTTTATTTATATATCTGTTTTTGTTTATTTATTATTATTGTTTATTGTCTGTCTTCCCTCAATAAAAGATGAACTCCATGATGACAGAGATATTTTTTTAATCCATTGTTTTCATTGATGTATCCCCAGGGCTTAAAACAGTGCTAGAATATAGAAAGAACTTAATAATATCTGTTGAATGAATGACATGCTATAATGGAGATATGAACAAAGTGCTATGATAGCACCAGTTGATGGAAAGACTTTCACCCAAAGTAGAAGTTTTACTAGTGGGTGACAACCAAATTATGAATTGAAATATTAGTAGGATTTGCTAATCAGACTAAAGGGAAAAATAACTCAGGGGACCTACAATGTATCAGGCACTATGCCAGGTCCTAGGGATTCATAGACAAATGATACAGTTCCCAACTTTGATCAGCTTGACAGATAACTGGGGAGTCAGATAGGTAAAGAGATGATTGTATTAGAGTTAAGATAGTGTTAGTGTAGGAGAAAGATAAGCATTAGATGAGGGATACCTAATGCACATTGTGGAAGAGGGAATTGGGGGTAGTCAAAGTCTCTTCAGGGGGATGAAATCGGAGCTGAGTGAGGAAAGGCAAAATAGAATTAGCCATGTGAAGACAGAAGGAAGGCATTTCCAGCAAAGGGAGCAGAACGCACAAAGATGTACAGACAAGAGAGAAGCTGGCACACTTCGCATGGCTTAGCCGATGGCAAAGAAGGGGTGGGGAGAGGGGAAGCTAGCCAGGTAGGTAGCCCTGGAGTACAAAGGTCGTATTAAATAGCATGGTACCAGGAGGGGAGCTCTGAAAGAGTTTTAAAGAGAGGAGTGACATGTCCAGATACACAGTTTAAGAAGATCATTCTGAATGCTGTGTGGAATAAAGGCAGTTAGGTTGTCTGGGATGGGTTTCTTCCAATCATGAGACAATGTGTAGCAGTTCCCCATAAAGGATTCAATTGGGAGGGTAGGGCATGGCAAGAATGAGACATAGGCTGGAGATGTTTGGGTGCTTGGATCCTTGCCCTATATAGGAAAGATTTAGAGGTTTCCTACCAAGGGTTTCACTAAGGGAAGTTTTCTGGGAGAACTCACACTTCTGCCCCTCTCTTTGCAGAGCATACCTTGTCCCTTCCTATTCCTTTGGAGAGAATGAAGTTTACAATCAAGAGACCTTCCCTGAGGGCACATGGTTAAGGCTCCTCCAAAAAACCTTTCAGAACACATTCAAAAAAATCCTGGGACTAAGTTTCTGTACCTTCCATGGTCGAGGTTTCACTCAAGGATCCTGGGGCTTCCTGCCTTTCAATCGGCCCATTACCACTGTTGGTGAGCTTTCCAGTATCTCTGAACCACCCTGATTCTTGATTCTCCCCTCCAAGTCACACATTAAGTCCCAGGACACCTGGCACACATCTGGGATGGGCAATGTGAATTCCATTGGGTGTGGTTGAGGACAGGGTGGGGAGGACAACTGAACAGGTAATAGTTGTGGACATTCACCAGTGGGACAGAGTTCAACAGCTGCCATGAGAACATCCTTATTCACATACATTCTTATAGCACTGTCCTGAGCTTGTTCTCATTCTCTCGCACATGTGTGAGATTAGGTGTTTCCAGAATGGGGGACAGGATGAGGTTGGAGCAAAGGGAAAAAACAAAGGGGAAGGAAGCCAGATACTGAGTTTCAGTATGTGGCTCCCTCTGAGGGATGGGTAAGTTAAGTTGAGAGGGATCTCTTATGCTTCTTTCCTCTTCACCATAGTTGGGGAGCCCCTGCCAATCCCCAAGATTGAGAGGCCAAGCAAGAAGACAGTGGACAAGTACCATGCACTCTACATCAGTGCCCTACGCAAGTTGTTTGACCAGCACAAAGTTCAGTATGGCTTTTCTGAGACTCAGGATCTGACAATCATATAACAGAAGCTGGATCCCCTTATTGTTATAACCCCAAAGCATTGAAGGATCCAAGTAAGGCTACATGGAAGGAGGAATTTTGGGAAGGGGGGAGGATCTCAGGTGTGAGTTAAGAGTCCAATCAAGTCAGAAAGTACATAATGAGTCAAGTTTGGGGAAAAGAACTAGAGGAACAGGGGAAGACTGGGCAACAACCTGGTTGAGCAAACAATCTTGTGAGTCCACAGATATTTTTTGCCCCCTGACTCCAGCCAACTCTCTGGTCAGAGGAATGAGAGACCAAAAAAGACCGTGGCTCTTCTCCCCAAGCCTTAGTGACTCCATTGCTACTTAGGTTTACACTTAGAAGCCTTGTTGAGAACAGAATGGCTTACTTCCTCCTAGACCAGGGATCGGGAACCTTTTTGGCTGAGAGAGCCATGAATGCCACATATTTTAAAATGTAATTCCATGAAAGCCATACAATATGTTTAACACTAAATACAAGTAAATGTGTGCATTTTATGTAAGACCAATACTTTTAAAGTACAATAAGTCTCTGAATTCTTTTTAATAATGTTGTTATGTTGTTGCTAATCAGTGATGAATAAAGTACTTCTTACCATTAATGCAACTTCTGGTGCTGCATGGTTTTGCTGATAGCTTTGTAGTCTGGTTGATATGTGGTGAGGTTAAGCTTCATGCAGGCGTTAAGACTTCCATCAATTAAATGTGATCGTAGGTTGGTCTTAACATTCTTCATATGTGAGAAAGACTGCTCACGTGCATACATAGAGCCAAACATTATCAGTAAAGCAATACTCACACGCTGCAGTGTGTGGTATGTGATGGGAAGCGCGTAACAAGTTTTGACAATCAGCCGGTCCGCGGGTTGAAGTTTTTTCATTTCTCCCCACTTGTGTTTGCTCACCAACTCTGCTTGCTTTCGTGCAAGTCTTTCCAAATCTTCATTCAGTGACTGGAATTTATTCACCTACATGTCTGAGGCCTTCAAGTCAGCAGCTTGTAGCTCAAAATCTCTGACAGAGACACCGAGGATGTAACTCAGGTCAGTGCTGTCCACTGCACACTCGTGTGGATGGGTGATGAACTTAAAAAGACGAGTGCGCTCATGAAATTCTCCAAAGTGCACTTTGAATGACTGTAGGAGATTAGATGTGAAGCCCGCTAGCTGCTGGAGATCAAGATGTTGAGCAGGGTCACTTGCTGTGCATGCATCTTTAAACTCTCCCAGTTTTTCAAAGTGTAGTAAATGACCTGTTTCAATGTCAATGATGAAGAGTTCCAGCTTGTTTTCAAATGCAAACACTACTTGTTGAAGGGATAAGACTGTATTTCCAATGCCTTGCATCTTCACATTGAGCTGGTTCAGATATTCAGTCATGTCCACGAGATAGTAGAACTTCAGGAGCCACTCAGTGTTAGCTAACTCAGGATGCTTGACATTGTTCATTTCAAGAAAAGTCCAGCCCTGGTCAGTTGGCTCAGCGGTAGAGTGTCGGCCTGGCGTGTGGGGGAACCGGGTTTGATTCCCAGCCAGGGCACATAGGAGAAGCGCCCATTTGCTTCTCTACCCCCCCTCCTTCCTCTCTGTCTCTCTCTTCCCCTCCCGCAGCCAAGGCTCCATTGGAGCAAAGATGGCCTGGGTGCTGGAGATGGCTCCTTGGCCCCTGCCCTAGGTGCTAGAGTGGCTCTGGTTGCGGCAGAGCGATGCACAGGAGGGGCAGAGCATCGCCCCCTGGTGGGCAGAGCGTCGCCCCTGGTGGGCGTGCCGGGTGGATCCCGGTCGGGCGCATGCAGGAGTCTGTCTGACTGTCTCTCCCCGTTTCCAGCTTCAGAAAAATACAAAAAAAAAAAAAAAAAAAAAAAGAAAAGTCCGGATTTCACTTAGACAAGCTGTGAAATGGCTGAGCACCTTTCCTCTTGACAACCAACGCACATTGCTGTGCAGAAGCAGACCAGGATAATTATTCCCAACTTCATCCAGCAGTGTTTTAAACTGGCGATCATTTAAAGCTCAGGAAACAATAAGGTTGACCACCCGAATGACCAGCAACATCACCTCACCAAGCTGCTCGCCACACATATGAGCACAAAGCGCCTCCTGATGTAGGATGCAGTGAAAACTTAGGATGGGTCTCTTTTCATGTTCATGAAGAAGCACTACAAATCCTCTGTTTTTCCCCACCATGCACGGAGTACCATAGTAAACACCGAAATAAGTTTATCCATCGGTAGATTTTTTTCTTTAGCGAACTCAGTGAAAGACTTGAATAAATCCTCCCCTCTGTTGTCTCTCTCATAGGCAAAACAGCAAGACTTTTCTCACGTAGTGTGTCATCAATAGCATAACTTGCAATCACGCTGAACTGGGATAAATGGCTTACATCTGTTGACTCATCCAAAGCAAGAGAAAAGAATGGTGCTGCATTTATGTTCTTCACTTGTGTTGCCTCAATTTGATTAGCCATCATGATGGTATAATCGTGAACAGTTCTTGCCGACAGAAGCATGTCTTTTATTCATTTGAGTATCTTCTCTTTATCCGAAAAGTCGTCAAAAAATTCATTGGCAACATCAAGCATGAATTTTTTGGCACACTCCCCATCTGTGAATGGCTTTCCGTTTTTCACAATTCCTAAAACACCAGCAAAACTAGTTGAATTCCAGTCACTTTGTTGGGTCCAAACACGGAAATGCTGCTAACTAGCTTGCACTCTGCACAGTAGCTCTTGACATGCTTTCTTCCTGTTGTCCTCCACTGGATATTTCGATGCAAATGTAGTATGGCGTGTGTCAAAGTGCCACTTTATATTGCCTGTTTCATTGATGCAATTTTATCATTGCATATTAGACACACTGCAGAACCTGCTCTCTCCACAAAGGCTAATTCCTCTGTCCGTTCCGCTGAAAAATACAATACTCTTCATCTTTTTCTCTTTTAGCCATCTTCTTTGTCAAAAGTGTTTCTGCAATTAGGTCTCTGACTACTTGATTAAAAGAAGGAAAGTTTACTTCCTGACCTCACAACAACCCATGCACGTTACACATATCCAATAAAAATTTGGTGTTGTAAAGAACTAGAAAAAGAACAGCAAGTAAAGCCCAAATGTAGTAGAAGGAAGGAAATAATAAAGATCGGAGCAGAAATAAATGACATTGAATCTAAAGAAACAATACAGAGGATCCATGAAACTAGGAGCTGGTTCTTTGAAAAGGTAAACAAGATCGATGAACCTTTAACTAGACTCACCAAGAAAAAAAGAGAGAGAACTCAAATAAATAAAATTAGAAATGAGAGTGGAGAAATAACAACTGACACAACAAAAATACAAAATATTATAAAAACACTATGAAGAACTGTATGCCAAAAAACTAGACAACATAGATGAAATGGACAAATTCCTTGAAACATACAATATTGCAAAAATCAATCTGGAAGAATCAGAAAACCTAAACAGACCAATTACACCAAAATAAATCAAAACAGTTATCAAAAAACTTCCAACAAAGAAAAGTCCTGGGCCTGATGGCTTCACAAGTGAATTCTACCAAATATTCAAAAAAGAACTGACTCCTATCCTTCTCAAGCTATTTCAAAAAATTCAAGAGGAAGGAATATTTGCAAGCTCCTTTTATGAGGTGAGCATAATTCTGATTCCAAAACCAGGCAAAGACAACACAA
Source organism: Saccopteryx bilineata (assembly GCF_036850765.1). Classification (NCBI taxonomy): domain Eukaryota; kingdom Metazoa; phylum Chordata; class Mammalia; order Chiroptera; family Emballonuridae; genus Saccopteryx; species Saccopteryx bilineata. Next base: position 75,889,550 of record NC_089502.1, read on the forward strand.
AGAAAGAAAATTATGGGCCAAATCCCTGATGAATATAGATGCTAAAATCCTCAACAAAATATTAGCAAACTGGATCCAACAATATATGGAAAAAATCATACACCATGATCAAGTGGGATTTATTCTAGGGAGGCAAGGCTGGTACAATATTTGTAAATCAATCAATGTGATTCATCACATAATCAAAAGGAAGGAGAAAAAACACATGATAATTTCAATAGATGCAGAAAAAGCATTTGATAAAATCCAGCACCCATTCATGATCAAAACTCTCAGCAAAGTGGGAATACAGGGAACATACCTCAACATGATAAAAACCATCTATGACAAACCCACAGCCAACATCATACTCAATGGGCAAAAATTAAAAGCAACACCCTTAAGATCAGGAACAAGGCAGGGGTGCCCCCTTTCACCACTCTTATTCAACATAGTCCTGGAAGTCCTAGCCACAGCAATCAAACAAGAAGAAGAAATAAAAGGCATTTAAGTTGGAAAAGAAGTAAAACTATCATTATTTGCACACGATATGATATTGTATATAGAAAACCCTAAAGTCTCAGTCAAAAAAACTACTGGACTTGATAAATGAATTCAGCAAAGTGGCAGGATATAAAATCAATACTCAGAAATCAGAGGCATTTTTATACACCAACAATGAACAGTCAGAAAGAGAAATTAAGGAAACAATCCCCTTCATTATTACAACCAAAAAAAATGAAGTACCTAGGAGTACATTTAACCAAGGAGACTAAAGACTTGTACTAGGAAAATTATAAAACATTAATGAAAGAAATCAAGAAAGATACAAACAAGTGGAAGCATATACCGGGCTCATGGTTAGGGAGAATAAACATCATTAAAATGTCTATATTACCCAAAGCAATTTATAAATTCAATGCAATACCAATTAAAATACCAATGACATACTTTAAAGATGTAGATCACATATTCCAAAAATTTATATGGAACCAAAAAAGAACAGGAATAGCCTCAGCAATCTAAAAAAAGAAGAATAAAGTAGGAGGTATCACACTTCCTGATATCAAGTTATACTACAAGGCCATTGTACTCAAAACAGCCTAGTACTGGCATAAGAACAGGCATATAGATCAATGGAACAGAACAGAGAACCCAGAAATAAACCCACAGCTCTATGGACAACTGATATTTGACAAAGGAGGTAAAGGTGTACAATGGAGTAAAGACAGCCTCTTTAATAAATGGTGTTGGCATTATGGAAGAATGTATGGTGGTTCCTCAAAAAACTGCAAATAGAACTACCTTATGACCCAGCAATCCCTCTACTGGGTATATATCCCCAAAACTCAGAAACATTGATACGTAAAGACACATGCAGCCCCATGTTTATTGCAGCATTGTTCACAGTGGCCAGGACATGGAAACAACCAAAAAGCCCATCAATAGATGACTGGATAAAGAAGATGTGGCACATATACACTATGGAATACTACTCAGCCATAAGAAATGATGACATCGGAACATTTACAGCAAAATGGTGGGATCTTGATAACATGATACGAAGCGAAATAAGTAAATCAGAAAAAACCAGGAACTGTATTATTCCATACGTAGGTGGGACATAATACTGAAACTAAGAGACATTGACAAGAGTGTGGTGGTTACAGGGGGGAGGGGGGAATGGGAGAGGGATAGGGGGTGGGGAGGGGCACAAAGAAAACAAGATAGAGGGTGACAGAGGACAATCTGACTTTGGGTGGTGGGTATGCAACATAATTGAACGACAAGATAACCTGGACTTGTTATCTTTGAATATATGTATCCTGATTTATTGATGTCACCCCATTAAAAAAATAAAATTATAAAAAAAAATAATAATAAAAATAAATGGTGTTGGGAAAATTGGACAGCTACCTGCAAAAAAATGAAACTAGACCACCAACTTACACCACTCACAAAAATAAACTCAAAATGGATAAAAGACTTAAATGTAAGCCGTGAAACCATAAGCATCTTAGAAGAAAACATAGGCAGTAAGCTCTTCAACATCTCTCACAGCAATATATTTGCTGATTTATCTCCACAGGCAAGTGAAATAAAAGACAGGATAAACAAATGGGACTATATCAAACTAAAAAGCTTCTGCACAGCTAAAGACAATAAGAGCAGAATAAAAAGACAAACTACACAATGGGAGAACATATTTGACAATACATCTGATAAGGGGTTAATAACCAAAATTTATAAAGAACTTGTAAATCTCAACACCAGGAAGACAAACAATCCAATCAAAAAATGGGAAAAAAATGAATAGACATTTCTCCAAAGAGGACATACAGATGGCCAATAGGCATATGAAAAAAATGCTCAACATCACTAATCATTAGAGAAATGCAAATTAAAACCACAATGAGATATCACCTCACACCAGTCAGAATGGCACTCATCAACAAAACAACACAGAATAAGTGCTGGCGAGGATGTGGAGAAAAGGGAATCCTCCTGCACTGCTGGTGGGAATGCAGACTGGTGCAACCTCTGTGGAAAACAGTATGGAGATTCCTCAAGAAATTAAAAATGGAACTGCCTTTTGACCCAGCTATCCCACTTTTAGGAATATACCCTAAGAACACCATAGAACTGTTCCAAAAGGAGAAATGCACCCCCATGTTTATGGCAGCATTGTTCACAATAGCAAAGATCTGGAAACAGTCCAAGTGTCCGTCAGTGGACGAGTGGATTAAAAGCTTTGGTACATATATTCTATGGAATACTACTCAGACATAGGAAATGATGACATCAGATCATTTACAATAACATGGATGGAACTTGATAACATTATACGAAGTGAAATAAGTAAATCAGAAAAAAACTAAGAACTATATGAATCTATACATAGATGGGACATAAAAATGAGACTCAGAGACATGGACAAGAATGTGATGGTAACGTGGGTGGGGGGAGGGGGGAAGGAGAAAGAGGGGGTGGGGGGAGGGGAGGGGCACAAAGAAACCCAGATAGAGGGTGATGGAAGACAACTTGACTTCAGATGAGGGGTATGCAGCATAATCAAATGTCAAAATAATCTGGAGATGTTTTCTCTGAACATATGTAGCCTGATTTATCAGTGTCACTGCATTAAAATTAATCTTTAAAAAGGGTGGATATTTAAAAAAAATTCGGTGTTGTCCCGGAGGACAGCTGTGATTGACTCCAGCCACCCGCAACCATGAACTTGAGTGGTAGGAAATAAATGGATTGTAATACATGAGAATGTTTTATATTTTTAACGTTATTATTTTTTAATTAAAGATTTGTCTGTGAGCTGGATGCAACCATCAAAAGAGCCACATCTGGCTCGCGAGCCATAGGTTTCCATCCCCTGTCCTAGACCCTCTCCCTACAATTTGGGGACAACAACAAGATAAACTGGAGGCCTGAACTGTGGTTTCCTGATCTAAGCAGACAGGATTCCCTCAGTTGTGACAGTTCTGCACTGGCAAAAACTTTTTCATGCAGTTGTGCTGTTTCTTTTATTAAAATAAAGCTCTAGATTTATAAAACTGGGTTCGACTATTTCCCACTTATTCTGTTGTTTACTACTGTACTTCCCTCAAAGCTGACCAGAAAGCTGGTCTATGGAGAGCTATTTTCCTCTTCGTTTCTGCCCTTTATACTACCCCTGAGAGAAAATGTGAGGGAGTAGAACCATAGCTGTGGCGCAGTGTAGAAGACAAGAGCAGAACTATAGGAACTGACTCAGGTACCCACTGAGGAGCCCATCTCTCCTGATCCCATATAACTACCCTGGGTCAGAAGGGAGGGAGTCAGAAGACCATCTGCCAGTTATGAGTCTACATCAAGTACCTACTGTGTACCAGGAACTATGCTATCCTTTTCAAAATCTTTCTCAATGTTAACACCAGCCCTGCAAGACTGCTAGCATCTCCATTTCACAGTAGCTAAAACTCATAGAGGTTTAGTAACTTTCCCATAGCTTTGGATAGAACTAGCATCCATACAAAGGTCTTACTAATTCCAAACAAAGTTCTTTCTAATCTGCCAGTCACTATACTTCCTATTTATCAGTTCCTAGAAGTCTCATGTCACCTCATTTAAATTAGCTCATAAGGCCCTGGCCGGTTGGCTCAGCGGTAGAGCGTCGGCCTGGCGTGCGGGGGACCCGGGTTCGATTCCCAGCCAGGGCACATAGGAGAAGCGCCCATTTGCTTCTCCACCCCCTCTTCCTCTCTGTCTCTCTCTTCCCCTCCCGCAGCCAAGGCTCCATTGGAGCAAAGATGGCCCGGGCGCTGGGGATGGCTCCTTGGCCTCTGCCCCAGGCGCTAGAGTGGCTCTGGTCACAGCAGAGCGACGCCCCGGAGGGGCAGAGCATCGCCCCCTGGTGGGCAGAGCGTCGCCCCTGGTGGGAGTGCCGGGTGGATCCCGGTCGGGCGCATGCGGGAGTCTGTCTGACTGTCTCTCCCCGTTTCCAGCTTCAGAAAAATACAAAAAAAAAAATTAGCTCATAAGTGTGGGCAAAATAACATGGATTCTACACAGAGCAGTCCAAGGTTAGGCCTCAGATAAAAGAACTTACTAATTAAAAAACTTTCTGGCCTGACCAGGCAGTGGCACAGTGGATGGAGCGTCGGACTGGGATGCGGAGGACCCAGGTTCGAGACCCTGGGGTCACCAGCTTGAGCGCGGGCTCATCTGGTTTGAGCAAGGCTCACCAGCTTGAGCCCAAGGTAGCTGGCTCGAGCAATGGGTCACTTGCTCTGCTGTAGCCCCCGATCAAGGCATATATGGGAGATCAGTCGATGAACAACTAAGGAACCGCAAGGAGGAATTGATGTTTCTCATCTCTCTCCCTTCCTATCTGTCCCTATTTGTCCCTCTCTCTGACTCTGTCTCTGCCACAAAAAATAAATAAATAAAAATAAAAAACTTTCTTTATCAATAGAATGGAATTGAGAGTCCAGAAGCAAACCCATACATTTAGGCTCAATTGCTTTTCGCCAAGGGTGCCAAGATAATTCAATGGATGGAAGGAATACTTTTTAATAAATGATGCAAGGGCAACTGTGTAGTCACATGGAAAAGGGTGAAATTGGAACCCTACCTCATACCATAAACAGAAATTAACTGAAAATGGATCAAATACCTAAAGTGAAAGCTACAGCTATACATTTCTTAGATGAAAACATAGGGTAAGGTTTGCTGCCCTTGGATTTAGCAATGGTTTCTTAGATATGACACCAAAAGCACAAACAGCAAAATAAAAAATAGAAAAGTTGAACTTAATTGAAATGAAACATTTTTGTGCTTCAAAGGACACATGAAGAAAGTGAAGAGACAACCCACACAATAAGAGAAATTTGAAAATGATGTATCAGATATAGTATCCAGAATATACAAAGAACACTTAGAAATCAATGATAAAATACAACCAAATTAAAAATGAGCAAGAAATGAGTAGTATTTCATTGTGTATATATAACCTAATCTTCACTTGATGGACATTTAGGTTGTTTCCATATCTTGGCTATTATAAATAATGCTACAATGAACATAGGTGTGCCTATATCTTTTCAAATTAGTGATTTTGTACACTTTGGATAAATACTCAGGAGTGGAATATCTGGATCATATGGTAGTTCTATTTCTAATTTTTTTTGAGGAAACTTCATACTGTTGTTGTTTTTTATAGTGGCTGCACTAATTTACAATCCCACCAATAGTGCATGAGGTTCCCTTTTTTTTTTTTTTTTTTTTTTTTTTTGCATCCTCTCCAACACTTGCTTATTGTCTTTTCTAAAAATTGATTTAGAGAGAAAGGAAGAGAGAGAGAGAGAGAAACATTTATTTGTTGTTCTACTTACTTATGCATTTATTGGTTGATTCTTGTATGTGTCCTGACCCGGGATTGAACCCACAACTTGCCCTAAAGGAACAAACACGCTAACTAACTGAGCTATCTGGCCAGGGCATTTCTTGTTTTTTGTTTGTTTGTTTTAAATTAAGTATAGTTGGGATGCAATATTATATTAGTTATATCAGTTTCAGGTGTACAATATAGTGATTCAACATTTTTATATCTTACAATGTGATCATCTCATTAATTCTAGTAATCATCTATCTTTTTGATGATAGCCATTTGAGGAGCTTAGGTGGTAGCTCATTCTGGTTTTGATTTGCATTTCCCTGATAGTTAATGATGTAGAACATCTTTTCATATGCTTGTTGACCATCAGTATGTCTCCTTTGAAAAAATGTCTATTTAGACACTCTACCAGATTTTTAATTGAGCAGTTGGGGTTTTCTGTGAGGGTTTTGTTGTTTTGTTTTGTTTGGGGATTTTTTCTTGTTGTTGTTGTCTGTTTGCTATTGAGTTGTATATATTCTTTAAATATTTTGATTAACTTATTATCTGATATATGATTTGAAATCTATTTTCCCATTCAATAGGTTACCTTTTTATCTTGTTGATGGTTCCTTTGCTGTGCAGAAGCATTTTAGTTTGATATAGTCCCATTTGTTTAGTTTTGCTTTTGTTTAAGATACAATACACACATGATAGAATACTACTTAAGCATAGAAAAGATTAAATTCTCCCACTTGCAACAACATGGATTGATGTACCTTAAGGATATTATGTTAAGTGAAATAAGTCAGACAGTAAAAGACAAGTACTGTATGGTTTAATTCATATGTAGAATATTAAGAAACAAATGAACAACAAAAAATAAAAACAAATTTATAAAGGCAGACAACACACTAACAGTTATTAGAAGGGATAAGAGTGTAGAAAGGGTAAAATGAGTAAAGGAGGTTAATTATATGGTGACAGATGAAAATTAGACTTTTTTTAATGAACATGATAGTATATATGGATGTCAAATTATAATGTTGCACACCTAACACTCATGTAATGTGATAAACCAATAAACCAATGTTACCTCAATAGAAAATGGGTAAAGAATATAAATAGACCTATTCTTCCATAAAAAATATACAAATTAAATGGTGTTCAGAATCATTAACCGTTAGGGAAGTGTAAATCAAAACCATAATGATTACCATTTCCCACCCACTAGGATGATTACAATAAAAAAAAACAGGCCCTGGCCGGTTGGCTCAGCGGTAGAGCGTCGGTCTGGCGTGCGGGGGACCCGGGTTCGACTCCCAGCCAGGGCACATAGGAGAAGTGCCCATTTGCTTCTCCACCCCCCCTCCTTCCTCTCTGTCTCTCTCTTCCCCTCCCGCAGCCAAGGCTCCATTGGAGCAAAGATGGCCCGGGCGCTGGGGATGGCTCCTTGGCCTCTGCCCCAGGCGCTAGAGTGGCTCTGGTCAAGGCAAAGCGACGCCCCGGAGGGGCAGAGCATCACCCCCTGGTGGGCAGAGCGTCGCCCCTGGTGGGCGTGCCGGGTGGATCCCGGTGGGGCGCATGCGGGAGTCTGTCTGACTGTCTCTCCCCGTTTCCAGCTTCGGAAAAATACAAAAAAAAAAAACCTTAAAAAAAAAAAGACAACAACAAGTATTGATGAGATCATGGAAAAAAATGGAACCCTCAGACATTACTGATGGAAATGTAAAATGATGCAGCCCCTTTGTAAAACAGCTTAGCAATTGCTGAAAAAGTTAAACATAGAGTTATCATGACCCAGAAATTCCATTCCCACATATATACCCCCAAAACTGAACACACATGTCACCAAAAATGTGTACATAGATGATCATAGCACAATTATTTATGATATCAAAAAATTGAAAACCGAAATATTCATCAACTGATGGATAAACAAAAATGTGATATATCTATACAATGGAATATTACTCAGTTATATGAAAAGTGAAGTTCTGATCCATGCTACAACATATATGAACTTTGCAAGCATTATGATAAGTGAAAGAAGTCAGAAACACAAGGCTATAAATTCTATGGTTCTTTTCCTATGAAATGTCCAGAATAAGCAAATGTAGAGATACAGACACAGAGACAGAGAGAGAAAGTAGATCCATGGTTGTCAGGCACTGGGGCAAGAGGGGACAGACAAGTGACTGCTAATTAGTATGGGGCTTTTTTGGGGGGTGATGAAAATGTAGAATTAGATAGTGGGTATTGTGGAACCTTGTGAATATACTAAACACCACTAAATTATACACTTTAAAATGGTAAATTTTATAGTATTTAAGTTATATCTTAATGAAAGATGTTTAAGAAAAATAAGCCTTTTAGCCTCGCCTGTGTTGGTGCAGTATATAAAGCATTGATCTGGAATGTTGAGATCACCAGTTCAGAACCCTGGGCTTGCCCAGGCTAGGCACATATGACAAGAAATCAATGAACAACTAAAGTGAAGCAACTGTGAATTGATACTTCTCGCTTCCCCACCCCTTTTCTCTCTGTAAAATCAATAAATAAAATCTTTTTTTTTCTTTCTTCAAATTTTATTTAAATAAAATCTTTTTTAAAAAAGAAAAATAAGCCTGACCAGGCGGTGGTGCAGTGGATAGAGTGTCAGACTGGAATGCGGAAGACCCAGGTTTGAGACTCTGAGGTTGCCAGCTTGAGTGCGGGCTCATCTGGTTTGAGCAAAGCTCACCAGCTTGGACCCAAGGTCACTGGCTCGAGCGAGGGGTTACTCCATCTGCTGTAGCCCCACGGACAAGAAACATATGAGAAAGCAATCAATGAACAACTAAGGTGTTGCAACGAAAAACTGATAATTGATGTTTCTCATCTCTCTCCATTCCTGTCTGTCTATCCCTCTCTCTGACTCTCTCTCAGTCTCTGTAAAAAAAAAAAAAAAAAGAAAGAAAAAGAAAGAAAAATAAGCCTTTTAGTTCAAGGGGGAGAGTTTGAACTGTATTACAGTTAAAAATCACAACAAAAAATTTAGAACTTTTAATTTGATATGATTGTATATTGACAAGACATTGCAAAAGTTGACCCTGTTGGACCTTTTATCCAGCTTCCCATGATGGTGACACCTGATGTAACTATAGTATAATACCAAAACAGAAAATTGGCACTGGTAAAATACTGTTAATCAGACTGAGGACTTATTCAGATTTCAGCATTTTTATATGCATTCATTTGTGTATGTGTGCCTATGCAATTTGATCCCATACGTAGATTTGTGTAACCCCATGACCATCATAATATAGAACTGTTCTATCACCATGAAGGACATCCTTTGTCTTACACTTGTGTAATCACAGGCCTCCACCTCCATCCCTGTCCCCTGGCAATCAATAACATATATTTTTTATCTCTATAGCTTTGCCATTTCAAGGATATTATATAAATGGGATCATACAGTATGTACTGTTTTGAGATTGGCTTTTTTCACCCAGCATAATGCCCTTAAGATTTATCCAAGTTTTCATGTAGTGAAAGTTAATTTTTTTCCATGGTCTGGATTCAACAGTTTGTTTAACCATTTACTCATTGAAGGGCATCTGGATTGTTGCTATTACAAGCAAGGCTGATATAAACATCCATGTACAAGTTTTTATGTGAACACAAGTTTTTATTTCTCAGGGATAAATGCTTAAAGTGAAAGTGCTGAACTATATGGTAATTGCATATTTCATTTTATAAGGAATTGTCATATTATTTTCTAGAGTAGTTGTACCACTTTTTACTCCCATCAACAAAAGATGAGGAATTAATTTTCTCTGCATTTTAAACTGTGTTTTTTATCACAGTTTTTTGTCTTTTTTTCCTTACATTTTTACAGTGCTTTAATGTTTTCAAAGTCAAGTTTCCATGTTTTTTCGCCATCAGAACAATGTCATGATTACTATCATCATTCCATTTTGAAAATAAACAAACTGAGAATCAAATATTAAGTGACTTGTCTAAGGTCCACACTTAAATCCATATCCTTTAATTACAAATACTGTTCTCTTTTCATTACATCAAGTGGCTTCATTTACTTATCCATATTTATCTCTGGGTGTTCATCAGTTTCTCTTATGGCTTTTTGCTTTGAACTTCAGTACTGGGGCAGCAGCCCAAAAGGCACCAGAGACATATGGTATGGAACTGAATTGTCCGGCTTTGGGACAAGATTCATGGGGTAGCTCTCTCTGGGACTAAAGTGTGGAAGGTGCCATTGTTTCTTTACTGAGCCCTCTCCCCACAGAGCCAGCAGGTGGGCGCCATGTCAGAGTCTCCATCTGCTTTTTATTTTAGCCATTCTGATACATGTGTAGTGATAGCTCATAGTTTAAATTTGCTTTTTTGTTTTGGGTCAGTCTCAGCTTATCCATAGTGATACTATCAGCTAGAAATGCCTAGGGCACTCACCTAGGTGCACCCCCACAGACATTTCCCCCACTGGAGCCAATGTTGTGGCTGGGTCAGCTCTTCTGGTCCTTATTATGATTGCAAGATGCATGCAGCAACAACCAACAGGGAACTTTGAAAAAAACAAGGTTTATTACTCAGAGGTCCTGAGAATACTTGACATGCCAGGAGCCACACAGAGAGGTCATGGGAAGAGAGAGAGAGAGCGCTGGTATGTGGGCCAGGGTTTCTCTCTTTATTGGGGTCAAGGGTGGGTGCTTAGGGTTTCACTAGTTCACTTTTTATTGGTGAATTTAAAACATAGTAGTGAGAATTAAAGCCCAGGAAGGGAAAAGCAGGGTTACTCAAAAGGTCAATTATCTAAGCCACCGTGAGCTTTCTGAAATGGAAATTCCAGGGGTAGAGTGGTCTGACTCTTTATCTGATTATGTAGCTGGAAATATGTTTATTTGAGGTGAATGTCTTTGAAATGAATGCTTTGGCATGATCATTACAATTTTAAAAAGTTAATTATCAGGCATTTTTAACTACAATTTTCGTAATGGCTAATGATATTGAATATCTTTTCATGTGCTTATTTGCTATCTATAAATCCTCTTCAGTGACATCTCTCTTTATGTCTTTTGCCCATTTTCTAATCAGATTGATTAGACTTTTTTTTATATAGTTGAACATTCTTTATATAGTCTAGATACTAGTTCTTTGTTGGATATATGGTTGCAGACGCTTTCTCCCAGTCTGTAGCTTGTCTTTGCATCCTCTTTAACAGGGTCTTCAGTTTACACTGGAGCTATATAGTACCACAAACTTCGTGGCTTAAAACAACTAATATATTATCTTACAATTCTGGAAGTCAGAAGCCTGAAAAAGGGTCTTACTGGGCTAAAATCAAAGTGTTGGCAAGGTTGCATTCCTTTTGGAGACTCTAAGAGAGAATCCACTTTGCCTTTTCCTGCGTTTAAAAGCTGTTCACATTCTTCAGTTTGTTACTGGAGATTGTTTGTTGGGTTTCTTAAGTTCCCCAAGATAGAAATCGAGAGGAATCTCCACAGAAATTTTCAGACAGATTTTATTAAGCTTATCTTCTAGCACAAGGGAGGCAATACAGAAGAAAGGATGGTCCTTTAAACTGGCTCGGAGGCTGGTTCTGCTAGGCTGCTTTTATAAGCTTGGGACAAAGTGGGCTTGCTTAAAAAGGTGGGTTTTTGAAGAGTTCGAGAGTGAAATTTCTTATGTCAGGGTGGGGTTACCTTTTTCTGTAGGGTTGCTTGGCAACTATCTCCACATCTCCATGCTTGCACTATGAGGACAAGATGGTGATATTGCAATGAAATCATACAGTATGTGGCCCTTTACATCTGGCTTCTTTCTCTCAGCCACATGTTGGCCAGTGTGGTTTGTGGTTTTGGTGCTCAGTTGTTGGCAGGCACACTTGCTCCTCACATTAAAGGGAGAGAATCAGCTTTCAGGAAAGAGAGCCCCTAAATACTTCACATGCATATACATTTTTTTTCACTTAGGAAATTACAATGTTTCTCTCTCTCTCTCTATCTATCTATCTCTCTCTCTCTCTCTCTTTCTCTCAAGTTCATTCTTATACTGTCTCAGACACATCAAGAAGTCAGATATAATTTCTATTTTAAAGCTGGGAAAATTATTTATTTTCCCACACCCATGCAGCAATTGGTCAGCAGGACACCACTGATTCCACCCAGGGTTCTGCCCGCAAAAGGCCTCACTTTATAACTCTATTCTTGCCTATTACTAAATCAGTAAATCTAGGCAGGAGACCCTAGTGCCTTACATTGTCTAGAGATGAGGACTTATCATTAGAGTACTGGGTCCCATACACAATCCAGCATAGGATGTCTGCCACTTATAGAAGTATAGAGAAGTCCCCCACCATCTGCTTCAGGAACTTGATAGTTTGCAGTGTTTTCTTGGGAGGAAAGAGGACGTTGAATTCATCTTGAACCAGGAACTCAGCAGTTTCCATGCTGGAGAGACCCTGAGAAAGTTGAACAAAAAGAAATAGAATTAAGAAGTACAAATTGACAGTTACAAAATAGTGTTGGGGATGTAAAGGACAACATAGGGAATATGGATAATAATATTTAAATAACTATGTATGATGCCAGGTGGGTACTAGACTTGTTGGGGAGAATCATTTTGTAAGTCAAATAAATATCTAATCATTATCCTGTATACCTGAAACTAATATAATATTGAATGTCAACTGTAATTGAAAAATAAATAAAATTAAAAGAACAAAAAAAGATAAAAGGAAGGAAGGAAGGAAGGAAAGAAGGAAAGAAGGAAGAGGGAGAAAGAGAGAGAGAAAGAAAAAGAAAGAAAGAAAGAAAGAAAGAAAGAAAGAAAGAAAGAGCGAGCCCTGGCAGGTTGGCTCAGTGGTAGAGCATCGGCCTGGCATGCAGGAGTCCCAGGTTCGATTCCTGGCCAGGGCACACAGGAGAAGTGCCCATCTGCTTCTCCACCCCTCCCCCTCTCCTTCCTCTCTGTCTCTCTCTTCCCCTCCCACAGCCAAGGCTCCATTGGAGCAAAGTTGGCCCGGGCGCTGAGGATGGCTCCATGGCCTCTGCCTCAGGTGCTAGAATGGCTCTGGTTGCAGCAGAGCAATGCCTCAGATGGGCAGAGCATTGGCCCCTGGTGGGCATGCTGGGTGGATCCCGGTTGGGCACATGTGGGAGTCTGTCTGACTGCCTCCCCGTTTCCAGCTTTGGAAAAATACAAAAAAAAATGAAAGAAAGAAAGAAAGAAAGAAAGAAAGAAAGAAAGAAAGAAAGAAAGAAAGAAAGAAAGAAAGAAAGAAGGGAAAATGGTGGGTGTTGTTCTTACTGCCTCCCCAGAAAGGTCATATAGTGGCTGTTGGGCAAATAAATTTGTAAAATTTGTGTTATTTGGTTTTGCTCCCTTTTATTATTAAAAATGGCCACTGAGCACGTGACTGCATTGCCCAGGTAATACAGCTGATTACCTTCATGATTGGAAAGGGGTTTGGTTATGCTAATGTGTTCTGGGGGAGGGGGTCTATGTGCTCACAAGTAGTTTTTAAAATGTTTGTGAAGAAGGAGGAGCTAGGAGGCCTTTTTTTTTTTTTGTATTTTGGATTTTTCTGAAGCTGGAAACGGGGAGAGACAGTCAGACAGACTCCTGCATGTGCCCGACTGGGATCCACCCGGCACGCCCAACAGGGGCTACGCAATGCCCACCAGGGGGTGATGCTCTGCCCCTATGGAGCATCGCTCTGCTGCGACCAGAGCCACTCTAGCGCCTGGGGCAGAGGCCAAGGAGCCATCCCCAGCGCCCGGGCCATCCTTGCTCCAATGGAGCCTTGGCTGTGGGACGGGAAGAGAGAGACAGAGAAGAAGGAGGGGGTGGGGGTAAAGAAGCAAACGGGCGCTTCTCCCATGTGCCCTGGCAGGGAATCGAACCCGGGTCCCCCGCACGCCAGGCCGACGCTCTACCGCTGAGCCAACCGGCCAGGGCCTAGGAGGCCATTTTTGCAGAGACCACGTTGTTGCAGGGAAGAAGCAGCCAACATGGGGGGCGGTGCTGAAGGAGAAGCCAGTTTGAGCAGAGTTTATGCAGAGACAAGGCAATGGGGAACAGAGGTGAATAAGGCTGGTGGGGCCTTTGATTCTAAGAACACCGGGAGAAAGTCAGTGGCTTTGGGAGCCCTGAATGGAAACGGAAGTGTTTTACAGCCGTGTATATTTACTCGAATGCTGGTTGCAAGGCTAGAATAAAAGATGGCTCACCAGTTTTTAGCTCCACTGTTTCACTACCATCTATCTGAATCTAATGGGAGCCTGCACGTATCTGACGGCTGTGATGGCCACAACCACTGGCCATACAGTGGCCAAATCTTGATTAACTGGCATGGGGAACAGTGGTTTTGACATTTTCTGCTACTTGGTCTTAACTTGGCTTCCTGATCACCTGGTATTTTTCCATTCCCAGACCCAAGTTCTTATTGCTTCAGATTCATGACCCTCTTCTAGCAAAGGCATCGCTCAAACTTCTGCTTCCATTGTCACATCTCCTTCTCTGCCTCTGACCTTCTTGCCTTCTTCTTTCTTATAAGAACAAATTACACTGGGCCCACATATATTATTCAGGATAATCTCCCCATCTCTTAATCATATTTGCAAAAGTCGCTTTAGCCATGTAAGGGGTAAATTCACAATTCCAGGGATTAGGATGTGGATATTTGGTGGGGACCATTATTCAGCTTACTATAATATGTCTCTTGTTTTTTATGTCATGTCTAAGAACACTTCACAAAGCTCTAGGTCCCCAAGATTTTTTCCCATGTATTTTTCTAATATGTTTCTAGTTTTATATTTTACATTTAAGCCCATGACTCATTTTTAATTAAGTTTTATATAAAGTATAAGAGAATAATAAATTTTTGATTGTGTACAAAGTGAATTCCAGAGCAAATAGAATCGCTGTATCTACTTCAGAGATCACCAAGATGGCCCATCTCCTTTAAGTATTTTCATTGACAGTACCTAATCTAAAACAGAGACAACACACATGCCAAAAAAGGAAACTATAGAATAATATCACTTATAAAGAAAGATATAAACCTTTAGAATAAAATGTGGATCACTGGGCCTGCCCAGGCAGTGGTGCAGTGGATACAGCATTGGCCTGGGATGCTTTGGACCCAGGTTCAAAACTCCGAGGTTGTTGGCTTGAGCACAGGCTCATCTCACTTGAGTGCAGGCTTTCAGTTTGAATGCAGGGTCACCAGCTTGAGAGTGGGATCATTGACAAGATCCCATGGTTGCTGGCTTGAGCCCAAACATCACTGACTTGAGCAAGGGGTCACTCTTTCAGCTTAAGCCCCCCAGTCAAGGCACATGAGAGAAGCAATCAATGAGCAACTAAGGTGCCACAACTATGAGTTGATGCTTCCTGTTTGTCCCTGTCTGTCCATCTGTCTCTCTCTCTTTCTCTCTCTCTCTCTCAAAATAAATAAATAAATAAGAATCACAGGAATCAAAATTTCCATAACAATCTTAACTGTGGTGGTACAGTGAATAAAGTGTCAACCTAGAATGCTGACATTGCTGGTTCAGAATCCTGGGCTTGGGGGACCTGAAGATGGCAGCGGAGTAGGTGGATGCACAGAAGCTCAGCTTTCACCACCAAACTGGAATACAAATCAATTTAGGAAAAATCAGCATGAAAAACCAACTCTGGACTACAAGAACAGCTCTCAAAAACCAAGAAGCAAAGAAGAAGCCACAACAAACCTGGTAGGGAGTGCCTGAATCTCCCCTGTTTACAGAAACAGAGGGGGGGGGTGAGGCTGAGAGCCCAGAGGAGATCTCATTCCAGGGAACAGAGAAGAAAATACTGCTCACAGCCACTTGCCTGGCGACCAGGGAGTGAGGTGTGTTGAAAAGACCAGCTTATCTCCCAAGTGGAAAGGAGAGAGAGAGGGACAGACTGTGAGGGGCTAAGGAATGCAGGAGACAACCTAAAAAAGCTGACTCATCCATGCTGGAGGTGGCCATAGCTTGGGGAGGGACTGATCCTTCCAGAAAACAGTACTAAATTGCTTCTGGATCAGAGATCACCAGACATCTCTCCAGCTCCAATCAGCGCAACAAGACACAGCTGAAAACAAGAAGTGGGGAGGAGGGGCAGTAACTCAGGTCTCCATGGAGATCTGAGATACACCTCCCCCTACTGAAGCTGAAAAAACACCTTGCCCCCAGAGAGATTAGCTGGTGGAAGAGGCCTTCAGAGTCTCAGGTTACACCCATCACATTCCTGGATACAGTTTCAAGGAAGCCCCCTGCTGAGATCAGTAAACAAGACTATGACCTGTTTAAAAAAAAAACCAAACAAATCAAGACTTCAAAGCTGCCCAAATCCAAAAGTGGATTACAAATAATAGCTGATACCAACCCAAGAAGACCTAGAAATAACACACCTGAAAACTGGAGGCAGACAACACCAAGCCTAGACTCAACCAACTCTACAAACAAAACACCCAAACACACACAATGAGAAGACAAAGAAGTGCAATCCAAATGAAACCACAAGAGAAAGCCTCAGGAGATGAAATGAGTGATATGGAAATAATCAAACTTCCAGATGCGGACTTCAAAATAATGATTGTAAGGATGCTTAGGGATCTTAGAACAACAATGGATGGTCATTATGAACACCTAAACAAAGAAATAGCAAGAATAAAAAAGAATCAGTCGAAGATGACAAATACAATATCAGAAATAAAGAACACAATGGAAGGAATTAAAAACAGGATAGATAGAGCTGAGGATCGAATCAGTGAGTTGGAGGAAAACTGGAACGAAGGAATGAAAGCAGAGAAGAAAAAAGAAAAGAGACTCAAAAAGTCTGAGGAAACTCTTAGAGCGCTCTGTGACAACGTGAAGAGAAATAACATCCGCATCATAGGGGTTCCTGAAGAAGAAGAAAAAGAACAAGGGATAGAGACTTTGTTCAATCATATCATAGCTGAAAACTTCCCTAAATTAATGCAGGAAAACTCTCACAAGTTCAAGAAGCACAGAGGACTCCATTAAAGAGAAACCCAAAGAAACCTACACCAAGACACATCATAATGAAAATACCAAAGCTAAGCAATAAAGAGAAAATATTAAAAGTTGCAAGAGATGAACCTGGCCCTGGCTGGTTGGCTCAGTGGTAGAGCGTCAGTCTAGCGTGCAGAAGTCCTGGGTTCAATTCCCGGCCAGGGCACACAGGAGAAGCGCCCATCTGCTCTCCACCCCCCTTTCCTTCTTCTCTGTCTCTCTCTTCCCCTACCACAGCCAAGGCTCCATTGGAGCAAAGATGGCCCAGGCGCTGGGGATGGGTCCTTGGCCTCTGCCCCAGGTGCTAGAGTGGCTCTGGTTGTGGCAGAGCAACGCCCCAGAGGGGCAGAGCATCGCCCCCTGGTGGGCAGAGCGTCACCCCCTAGTGGGCGTGCCGGGTGGATCCCAGTCGGGCACATGCAGGAATCTGTCTGACAGTCTCTCCCCGTTTCCAGCTTCAGAAAGATACAAAAAAAAAAGCTGCAAGAGAAAAAAAGCTATCACCTACAAAAGAGCCCCCATAAGGATGACATCCGACTTCTCAACAGAAACATTGAGGCCAGAAAGGAATGGCAAGAAATATTCAAAGTAATGCAGAACAAGAACCAACAACCAAGACTACTTTATCCAGCAAGGCTATCGTTTAAAATGGAAGGAGAAATAAAAAGCTTCCCAGACAAAAAACAACTCAAGGAATTCATTACAACCAAACCAATGATGCAGGAAATGTTAAGGGGCCTGTTGTAAACAGATCAAAGTGAGAAAACAATATAGCAAAAAAGGAATACAGCTTTAAAGAATAAAATGGCAAAAAAATAGCAATAAACAACTACGTATCAATAATAACCATAAATGTAAATGGATAAAATGATCCAATCAAAAGACATAGGGTAGCTGCGTGGATAAGAAAACAGGAACCGTACATATGCTGTCTATAAGAGACACACCTTAGAACAAAAGATGCACATAGATTGAAGGTAAAAGGATGGAAAAAAACATTTCATGCAAATGGAAATGAAAAAAAAGCTGGGGTAGCAATACTTATATCAGACAAATTGGACTTAAAACAAAGGATATAGTAAGAGATAAAGAAGGCCACTACAAATGATAAAGGGAGTAATCCAACAGGAAGATATAAGTATTATAAATATCTATGCACCTAATATAAGAGCACCTAAATATATAAAGCAGACTTTCATAGATTTAAAGGGCGAGATCAACAGCAATACTATAATAAGGGGATTTCAATACCCCAGTAACATCACTAGATAGATCCTCAAGAAAGAAAATTAACAAAGAAAAAGCAGACTTATTGGACACACTAGATTAACTTGATTTAATAGATATCTTTAGAACCTTTCACCCTAAAGCAGAAGAATATACATTCTTTTCAAGTGCTTATGGTACATTCTCTAGGATAGACCACATGTTAGGGCACAAAAGTGGTCTCAAGAAATTTAAGAAGATTGAAATCATATCAAGCACTTTCTCTGATCACAACGGCATGAAACTAGAAATGAACCACAACAGAAAAGTTCAAAAATTCTCAAACACATGGAAACTAAATAGCAGGTTGTTAAATAATGAATGAATTAAGAATGAGATCAAAGAAGAAATAAAAAAATTCCTAGAAACAATGAGCGTACAACAACTCAAATTTTATGGGACACTGAGCATACAACACCTCAAAATTTATGGGACACTGCAAAAGCAGTATTGAGAGGAAAGTTCATAGCACTAAAGGCACACTTTAAGAAGCTAGAAAAATCTCAAATAAACAACTTAATTCTGCATCTAAAAGAACTAGAAAAAGAACAGCAAGTAAAGCCCAAATGTAGTAGAAGGAAGGAAATAATAAAGATCAGAGCAGAAATAAATGACATAGAGGCTAAAGAAACAATTCAGAGGATCAATGAAACTAGGAGCTGATTCTTTGAAAAGATAAACAAGATTGATGAACCTTTAACTAGACTCACCGAGAAAAAGAGAGAGAGGACTCAAATAAATAAAATTAGAAATGAGAGTGAAGAAATAACAACTGACACAACAAAAATAAAAAATATTGTAAAAAAAATACTATGAAGAACTGTATGCCAAAAAACTTGACAACCTAGATGAAATGGACAAATTTCTTGAAACATACAATCTTCCAAAAATCAATCTGGAAGAATCAGAAAACCTAAACAGACCTATTACACCAAATGAGATCAAAAGAGTTATCAAAATCTCCCAACAAAGAAAGTCCGGGGCCTGATGGCTTCACAACTGAATTCTACAAAATATTCAAAGAAGAACTAACTCCTATCCTTCTCAAGCTATTTCAAAAACTTCAAGAGGAAGGAAGACTTCCAAGCTCCTTTTATGAGGCGAGCATAATTCTGATTCTAAAACCAGGCAAAGACAACACAAAGAAAGAAAATTATAGGCCAATATCTCTAATGAATATGTATTCTAAAATCCTCAACAAAATATTAGCAAACCAAATCCAACAATATATGGAAAAAAATCATACACCATGATCAAGTGGGATTTATTCTGGGGAGGCAAGGCTGGTACAATATTTGTAAATCAATCAATGTGATTCATCACATAAACAAAAAAGAAGGAGAAAAACCATATGATAATTTCAATAGATGTATAAAAAGCATTTGATAAAATTCAGCACCCATTCATGATCAAAACTCTCAGCGAAGTTGAGGGGATACAGGGAACATACCTCAACATGATAAAAGCCATCTATGAGAAACCCACAGCCAACATCATACTCAATGGGCAAAAATTAAAAGCAATACCCTTAAGATCAGGAACAAGACAGAGGTGCCCCCTTTCACCACTCTTATTCAACATAGTCCTGGAAGTCCTAGCCACAGCAATCAGACAAGAAGAAGAAATAAAAGGCATTCAAGTTGGAAAAGAAGAAGTAAAACTATCATTATTTGCAGATGACATGATATTGTATATAGAAAACCCTAAAGTCTCAGTCAAAAAACTACTGGACCTGATAAGTGAATTCAGCAAAGTGGCAGGATATAAAATCAATACTCAGAAATCAGAGGCATTTTTATACACCAACAATGAATAGTCAGAAAGAGAAATTAAGGAATCAATCCCTTTCACTAGTACAACCAAAAAAATAAAGTATCTAGGAGTAAACTTAACCAAGGAGACTAAAGACTTGTACTCTGAAAATTACAAAGCATTGATAAAAGAAATCAGGGAAGATACAAACAAGTGGAAGCATATACCGGGCTCAAAACAGCCTGCTATTGGCATAAGAACAGGCATATCGATCAATGGAACAGAACAGAGAACCCAGAAATAAACCCACAGTTCTATGGACAACTGATATTTGACAAAGGAGGTAAGGAAATACAATGGAGTAAAGACAGCCTCTTTAACAAATGATGTTGGAAAAATTGGACAGCTACCTGCAAAAAAATGAAACTAGATCACCAGCTTACATCACTCACAAAAATAAACTCAAAATGGATAAAACACTTAAATGTAGGCCGTGAAACCATAAGCATCTTAGAAGAAAACATAGGCAGTAAGCTCTCCGACATCTTTCGGAGCAATATATTTGCTTATTTATCTCCACGGGGAAGTGAAATAAAAGACAGGATAAACAAATCGGACTGTATCAAACTAAAAATATTTTGCACAGCAAAAGACAATAAGAACAGAATAAAAAGACAAACTACACAATGGGAGAATATATTTGACAATACGTTTGATAAGGGGTTAATAACTAAAATTTATAAAGAACTTGTAAATCTCAACACCAGGAAGACAAATAATCCAATCAAAAATGGGAAAAAGAAATGAATAGCCAGTTCTCCAAAGAGGACATACAGATGGCCAATAGGCATATGAAAAAAACTCAACATCACTAATCATTAGAGAAATGCAAATTAAAACCACAATGAGATATCACTTCACACCAGCCAGAATGGCGCTCATCAACAAAACAACACAGCATAAGTGCTGGTGAGGATGTGGAGAAAAGGGAATCCTCCTGCACTGCTGGTGGGAATGCAGACTGGTGCAGCCACTGTGGAAAACAGTATGGAGATTCCTCAAAAAACTGAAAATCGAACTGCCTTTTGACCCTGCTATCCCACTTTTGGGAATATACCCCAAGAACACCATAGAACGGCTCCAAAAGGAGAAATTCACCCCCATGTTTGTGGCAGCATTGTTCACAATAGCAAAGATCTGGAAACAGCCCAAGTGTCCGTCAGAGGACGAGTGGATTAAAAAGCTTTGGTACATATATACTATGGAATACTACTCAGCCATAAGAAATGATGACATCGGATCATTTACAATAACATGGATGGACCTTGATAACATTATACGGAGTGAAATAAGTAAATCAGATAAAACTAAGAACTATATGAATCCATACCAGATGGGACATTAAAATGAGACTCAGAGAGATGAACAAGAATGTGATGGCAATGGGGGTGTGGGGGTGGGGGAGGGGGGATGGGGCGAGGAAGGAGAGAGGGGTTGGGGGAGGGGAGGGGCACAAAGAAAACCAGATAGAATGTGACAGAAGATAATTTGACTTTGGAGGAGGGGTATACAGCACAATCAAATGTCAAAATAATCTGGAGATTTTTTTCTCAACATATGTACCCTGATTTATCAATGTCACTGCATTAAATTTAATAATAATAAAAAAAAAACCCTGGGCTTGCCCGGTCAAGGCACATATGAGAAGCAACTATGTGTTGACGCTTCTAGCTAACCACCCCCTGGCATTCTCTCTCTCAAATCAATAAGTAAAAAATCTTTTTTTTTTATTTTTTAACAGAATGTTTTACCATCAAGAAAGGTTTATCTTAGGAATGCAAATATGGTTAAATATCAGAAAATCTATTCTTATGACACAATAGGTCAACAAAGAAAAACTACAACTGCCTTAACACATACCAAAACACATAAAATCGATTAGACGTTCAGTCTTGGTTAAAAACTCTAAATCTAATAGAAGATTCTTCCATAAAATCATAAATGGTATTTATCTCAAATCAATAGCCAACATCATACAATGATGAAACTCTATAAATATTTCTATTAAAATCAGAAACAAACTAAAAATGTCATTTACCAGCACAGTTATTTACCACTGTTTTTAAATTTCCAACCAAAGCAACAAGTTTTTAAAAAATAAAATTCAAATGAGTAAATTTGAAGATCTACTTGGCTTCATTAAGCAATTCATGAATCAGGTAACATCCCACTTAGCAACTAGAAAGGTGTTCAAATCGTTGTGCAAAATGACTCTTATTGGTCAATGTCATCTTGTTAAAGTTAATTTTATAAATAATGTTTTTTAAAAGGGATAAATAAAATTAAAATGGCAGTTTTCATAAGCAGAAAGGTGGGACAATGGGTTTATTAACAAAAGAAAAGAAAGGATTATTTTCAGACTAAGACATTTTATTTTGGGGGAAAGAAGAGGCAAGGGTTTTTATCACACAGATTGCCTCTTCTTCTTATGGGTAAGGAGCTGGAGAAGACCAGCTTTGATAAATTACCTCATTAGTGTTGACTAGAAAATTCCATACTGGTTGAGTTAAGATATTGTTTCTGTGAGAGGTTGAAAGAGCAGTTAGATGAGGTAATAAATCCAGGTTTGGTGTTTTAGGCTTTGAAACAAGTTATACCATTTTGGGTCTACAATTTTCTCCTTTATAAAGTGAAACAGAGTTGAAAGGAATAAATATAGGAAGGAAGACAACAGGCGGAGACTGGCAGCTGAGCAAAGGTGCTCGCCACTGACCTCAGGGCCAAGCATAACGCCACCCACAGGGGCGGGTGAATGCCAAGGCCACCAAAGCTTGTAAACCCGAGCACGTGATCACAGCGACTCCCGTGAAGGAGAGGTGGAAACCACAGCAACAGCCCCAGTGGGCAGGCACCGGCAACACCCATACCCAAATGCCCTAGGCAGCAACAGCAGAGGGGGTGGCGGGCCTGCAGACAGACCATACCTAGGGAACAGAGGCCACACCCAGTGGACTCCAGTAGCCAAAACCTTCTTTTACTCAGAGAAAATGAGAAGGAAGAGAAATGCAACACAAATGAATCAAGAGACATCCCCAGAAAAGGACCTGAATGAATCAGATATAACAAAATTACCAGATGCAGAGTTTCAAATAATGATTGTTAGGATGCTCAAAGATATTAGAACAACAATAGATGGTCATTATGAACACCTAAATAAAGAGATAGCAAATATAAGAAAGGACATTGAAATAATAAAAAAGAATCAGTCAGAAATGACAAATATAATATCAGAAATGAAGAACACAATGGAAGGAATTAAAAGCAGGGTGGATGAAGCTGAGAATCGAATCAGCGAGTTACAGGACAAGATAAATAAAGGCACAGAAGCAGAGCAGAAAAAAGAAAAGAGACTCAAAAAGTCTGAGGAAACTCTAAGAGAGCTCTGTGACAACATGAAGAGAAATAACATCTGCATCATAGGGGTTCCTGAAGAAGAAGAGAAAGAACAAGGGATAGAGATTTTGTTCAAGCATATCATAGCTGAAAACTCAATTAAGGCAGGAAAACATCTCACATGTTCAAGAAGCACAGAGAATTCCATTAAGGAGAAACCCAAAGAAATCAACACCAAGACACATCATCACATCATAATTAAAATACCAAAGCTAAATGATAAAGAGAAAATATTAAAAGCTGCTAGAGAAAAAAAAGACTATCACCTACAAAGGAGCCCCCATAAGGATGACTTCCGACTTCTCAACAGAAACACTTGAGGCAAGAAGAGAATGGCAAGAAATATTCAAAGTAATGCAGAACAAGAGCCTACAACCAAGACTATTTTATCCAGCAAGGCTATCATTTAAAATTGAAGGAAAATAAAAAGCTTTCCAGACGAAAAAAAAAAAAAAAACCTCAAGGAATTCACTACAACCAAACCAAGGCTGGAAGGAATACTAAGGGGACTGTTGTAAACAGATCAAAGGAGAAAAAGAATATAGCAAAAGAGGAATACAGTTTTAAAGAATAAAATGGCAATAAACAGTTACATATCAATAATAACCTTAAATGTAAATGGATTAAATGATCTGATCAAAAGACATAGGGTAGCTGCATGGATAAGAAAACAGGACCCATACATATGCTATCTACAAGAGACACACTTTAAAACAAAAGATAAACATAGACTGACGATAAAAGGATGAAAGAAAATATTTTACACAAATGGAAATAAAAAAAAGCTTGGGTAGCAATACTTACATCAGACAAAATGGACTTTAAAACAAAGACTATAGTAAGAGATAAATAAGGTCACTACATAATGATAAAGGAAGCAATGGAACAGGAAGATATAACCGTTATAAATATCTACACACCTAATATAGGAGTACCTAAATATATAAAGCAGATTTCATGGGTTTAAAGGGCAAGATCAACAGCAATACTATAATAGTAGGGGATTTCAATACCCCACTAACATCACTAGATAGATCCTCAAGAAAGAAAATTAACAAAGAAAAAGCAGACTTAAAGGACATACTATATCAACTCGATTTAATAGATATCTTCAGAACCTTTCACCCTAAAGCAGCAGAATATACATTCTTTTCAAGTGCTCTGGTACATTCTCTAAAATAGACCACATGTTAGGGCACAAAAGTGGTCTCAACAAATTTAAGAAGATTGAAATCATATAGAGCACTTTCTATGATCACAATGGCATGAAACTAGAAATCAACAACAACAGAAAAGCTGAAAAATACTCAAACACTTGGAACTAAATAGCATGTTATTAAATAACAAATGGGTAAACAATGAGATCAAAGAAGAAATTTAAAAAATTTTTAGAAACGAACAAAAATGAGCATACATCAACTCAAAATTTATGGGACACAGCAAAAGCAGTCCTGAGAGGGAAGTTCATAACATTACAGGCATACCTCAAGAAGCTAGAAAAAGCTAAAATAAGCAACTTGACCCTACATCTAAAAGAACTAGAAAAGAACAGCAAGTAAAGCCCAAATGTAGTAGAAGGAAGGAAATAATAAAGATCAGAGCAGAACTAAATGACATAAAGGCTAAAGAAACATTACAGAGGATTCATGAAACCAGGAGCTGGTTCTTTGAAAAGGTAAACAAGATCGATGAACCTTTAACCAGACTCACCAAGAAAAAAAGAGAGAGGACTCAAATAAAATTAGAAACGAGAGTGGAGAAATAACAACTGACACAACAGAAATACAAAATATTGTAAGAAAATACTATAAAGAACTGTACACCAAAAAACCAGACAACCTAGATGAAATGGACAAATTCCTTAAAACATACAATCTTCAAAAAATCAATCTGGAAGAATCAGAAAACCTAAACAGACCAATTACAACAAATGAGATTGAAACAGTTATCAAAAAACTCCCAAAAAAGAAAAGTCCTGGGCCTGATGGCTTCACAAGTGAATTCTACCAAATATTCAAAAAAGAACTAACTCCTAACTTTCTCAAGCTATTTCAAAAACTTCAAGAGGAAGGAAGACTTCCAAGCTCCTTTTATGAGGCGAGCATAATTCTGATTCCAAAACCAGGCAAAGACAACACAAAAAAATAAAATTATGGGCCAATATCCCTGATAAATTTAGATGCTAAAATCCTCAACAAAATATTAGCAAACCAGATCCAGCAATATATAAAAAAAATCATACACCACGATCAAGTGGGATTTATCCTTGGGAGGCAAGGCTGGTACAATATTCACAAATCAATCAATGTGATTCATCACATAAAAAAAGGAAGGAGAAAAAACACATGATAATTTCAATAGATGCAGAAAAAGCATTTGATAAAATTCAGCACCCACTCATGATCAAAACTCTCAGCAAAGTGGGAATACAGGGAACATACCTCAACATGATAAAGGCCATCTATAACAAACCCACAGCCAACATCATACTCAATGGGCAAATATTAAAAGCAATACCCTTAAGATCAGGAACAAGGCAGAGGTGCCCTCTTTCAGCACTCTTATTCAACATAGTTCTGGAAGTCCTAGCCACAGCAATCAGACAAGAAAAAGAAAGAAAAGGCATCCAAATTGTAAAAGAAGTAGTAAAACTATCATTATTTGCAGATGATATGATATTGTATATAGAAAACTGTAAAGTTGCAGTCAAAAAACTACTAGACCTGATAAATGAATACAGCAAGGTGGCAGAATATAAAATTAATACTCAGAAATCAGAGACATTTTTATACACTAACAATGAACTGTCAGAAAGAGAAATTAAGGAATCAATCCCCTTTACCATTGCAACCAAAAAAATAAAGTACCTAGGAATAAATTTAACCAAGGAGATTAAAGACTTGTACCCGGAAAATTATAAAACATTGATAAAAGAAATCAGGGAAGATACAAACAAGTGGAAGCATATACCGTGCTCATGGTTAGGAAGAATAAACATCATTAAAATATCTATATTACCCAAAGCAATTTATAAATTCAATGCAATACCAATTAAAATACTAATGACTCACTACAAAGATATAAAACACATATTCCAAAAATTTATATGGAACCAAGAGAGAACACGAATAGCCTCAGCAATCTTGAAAAGGAAGAATAAAGTGGGAGGTATCACACTTCCGGATATCAAGTTATACTATAAGACCATTGTACTCAAAAGAGCCTGGTACTGGCATAAGAACAGGCATATAGATCAATGGAAAAGAGCTGAGAACCCAGAAATAAACCCACATTTCTATGGACAACTGATGTTTAACAATGTATGATGTTACTCCATACATTGGAGTAAAGACAGCCTCTTCAACAAATGGTGTTGGGAAAATTGGACAGCTACCTGTAAAAAAATGAAACTAGACCACCAACTTACACCACTCACAAAAATAAACTCAAAATGGATAAAAGACTTAAATGTAAGCCGTGAAACCATAAGCATCTTAGAAAACATAGGCAGTAAGCTCTCCGACATCTCTCGCAGCAATATATTTGCCGATTGTCTCCACAGGCAAGTGAAATAAAAGACAGGATAAACGAATGGGACTATATCAAACTAAAAAGCTTCTGCACAGCTAAAGAAAATAAGAACAGAATAAAAAGACAAACTACACAATGGGAGAATATATTTGACAATGCGTCTGATAAGGGGTTAATATCCAAAATTTATAAAGAACTTGTAAATCTCAACACCAGGAAGACAAACAATCCAATCAAAAAATGGGAAAAAGGAATGAATAGACAATTCTCCAAAGAGGACATACAGATGGCCAATAGGCATATGAAAAAATACTCAACATCACTAATCATTAGAGAAATGCAAATTAAAACCACAATGAGATATCACCTCACACCAGTCAGAATGGCACTCATCAACAAAACAACACAGCATAAGTGCTGGCGAGGATGTGGAGAAAAGGGAACCCTCCTGCACTGCTGGTGGGAATGAAGAAATGCAGCCACTGTGGAAAACAGTATGGAGATCCCTCAAAAAATTAAAAATGGAACTGCCTTTTGACCCAGCTATACCACTATTAGGAATATACCCCAAGAACACCATAGCACTGTTTGAAAAGAAGAAATGCACCCCATGTTTATGGCAGTATTGTTCACAATAGCAAAGATCTGGAAACAGCCCAAGTGTCCATCACTGGATGAGTGGATTAAAAAGCTTTGGTACATATATACTATGGAATACTACTCAGCCACAAGAAGTGATGATATCGGATCATTTACAACATGGATGGACCTTCATAACATTATACTGAGCGAAATAAATAAATCAGAAAAAACTAAGAACTATATGAATCCATACATAGATGGGACATAAAAATGAGACTCAGAAACATGGACAAGAGCGTGGGGGTTACAGGGTTGGGGCGAGGAGAGGGAGGGGTTTGGGGATGGGATGGGCTCAAAGAAAACCAATTAGAAGGTGACGATGACGGAGGACAATTTGACTTTGGGTGATAGGAATGCAGCATAATCAAATGTCAAAATAACCTAGAGATGTTTTCTCTGAACATATGTACCCTGATTTATCAATGTCACCCCATTAAAATTAATCAAAAAAAAAAGAATTTGTCTCATGGCTAATTCAGGCAGTTAGAAGAATAGTATAAGGATGCTAATTCTGCTTCTCAGGCCACATCCTGCAAAAGAGGCCCTAAGAAAATTGGTGATTTGGCTCCTCTGATTTTGCCAATTGGATTTAAAAAAAAATAGGTCAGGAACGCCCTGAAATGGAACTAAAAATACAAGGGCATAAATTTAAAGGACTTTTAGATACTGGAGCTGATATATCTGTTATTGCTAAGCTACATTGGCCTCCTTCCTGGCCCACTCATGCAGCAGTCACAGAATTACAAGGTATAGGGCAGAGTAAGTCCCCTCAACAAAGTTCTAGTTTTTTTACGTTGAGAAGATTAAGAAGGTCATTCTGGATTTTTTTAAGCCTTATGTACTCCCTGGATAGCCAGTTAATTTGTGGGGTAGAGATGTTTTGAAAAATACGGGGGTGTTGCTTGTCACTCAGATGCTTGATAGGGGATTTTTGCCCACTAAGGGACTAGGGAAAGAACAGCGAGGAATTCTCACCCTCATAGAAGTGGCTCCCAATACCAGAAGGTGTGGATTAGGATATCAAAATTTAGCATAGGGGCCTTGGTAGCTCCTGCTACCCCAATAATGCATTGTGCAGACCCAATTACATGGAAATCAGATAATCCTGTATGGGTAGACCAATGGCCCCTTTCCCAGGAGAAACTTAGGGCAGCTGCTCAATTAGTAGAAGAGCAGCTACAGCTTGGGCATATTGAACCATCTAATAGCCCTTGGAATACACTTCCATATTTTGATCTTGTCATCTCCTGGATTATCAAGGGGCATAGGTGACCCTTACAGCTTATAGGTTTTGAGCCTCAAAATTATTGTTGTTCCTTTTTTCACAGGATCAACAACAATGGCTCTGGGAAACTTCCACTAAATGGCAAATTGCTTTTGCAAATCAATGGACAACTTTATACTGAAACAGTCAACTTAAAATCAGCTCAAAGACTAGAATTATATGCCATTATCATGGCTTTTCAGGATTTGCCATATTCCTCCTTTAATCTATATACAGACAGCAAATATTTACTTATGGTTGTTTCCACTATAAAGACTGCTGTCTTAGAGACAACTGCTGATGAACTATTTCAGCAGTTCCTCCTTCTTCAAAGACTTCTATGTCAACATAGAGCTCCATGTTTTATAGGACATACTCGAGCTCATTCCATGCTCCCTGGAGCTTTAGCACAAGGGAATGCCCTTGTTGATCAAGGTACCCAAAAGAAAATTATTTGGAGCAACCATGACAGATCGAGCAATTCAGTCTCATACTATTCATCACCAGAAGGCTGCAGCCCTGTGTAAACAGTTTCAACTTTCTCAGGAAGCAGCATGGCAGATTGGTAAATCCTGTCCAAGGTGTCCTATTCTACAATCTGCCCCTTCATTTGGAGTTAACTCTCAAGAACTCCTACCAGGACAACTTTGGCAAATGGATGTTACTCATAAACCTTCATTTGGCAAACAGTCTTATGTCCACGTTACAGTGGATACTTATTCTGGATTTATAGTAACTTCTGCCAGAACAGGAGAGGCTGCTAAGCATGTTATAGCTCATTGTCTGTATGCATTTTTCTATTATTGGATTTCCTAAACTGGTTAAAATGGACAATGCTCCTGCATACATAGCAAAAGCATTTATTGTATTTTGTCAAACCTTTCAAATTATGGGTATTTCTTACAATCTTTAAAGTCAAGGTATTATTAAAGTGTACACAGCAAATATTTTAAGGTCAATTTAAAAAAATTTTAAAGGGGGGAGTAATATCTTGGAACTCCTATGGGTCTACCATATCATGCTTTTTACTTAAATTTTTTTTTTATTTTTGATTCTTAAAGTATTCTTATTAAGATCATTAAAGTTGCAGAACCAACTTTATCTTGTAAAGGCACAAGGAGACAGCTCTGATAAAATAGTCAAATTAAACAGTAACTTACAGTACAAAAGACAACTTGAATGCACATACAAACCCCGCATGTCTGATTCAAAAATATTTCACTGCGTCTATTTAATGGGCATTACTTTAAATTTTTTAAATTTCTTTTGAATGCTGATGAACAGGAGACGCCAAATCTTTTTCTCCTGCAAACTTCTACCTTCTTTTATTTGATCCAGCTAATAACACTGTTTTGTCTTTCTCCAAATAGCTCCAGATATACAGAAAAGATTTATGTAGGTGGATGGGGATCCTCAAACCCCTCAGCAAGATCTTCTGAGCATGGCTTTTAAAGCACCAAGAGGCAGAAAAAGCCCAATAGAGATCAGGTGAACTACCAGCTTTTAGGATATGCCCTTAAAGGCTCCAACACCCCAAAGGGGTGTCATAGGATGCCATCTGGGTCCTGCTTCAATAGTGGAAAGGAAGGTCATTGAGCTAAAGCCTGCCAGGCTTACATGCCTTTGCTGTGAGGAAACAGGGACACTGGAAGGTAGGCTTCCCCCTCACTCCTCTAAGGGAGGGTTCAGTCTCTTCCAGCCCTGCTCCAGCCGCCTATGACCTAACCTTGCCCAGAATGCTGGGGTTTGCCACTGAAGGCTGAAGGTGCCCAGGGCCATTGGCCCCATCTACGACACTGTGGATGATCCTAGGGTATTTCTTCCAAGAGGAAGGTAAACTGATCTCATTTTCACAAGGGCCACTTAACCATGTCTTGCCTGAATAGTCAGGTTTTTTATTCTTCCCTCAAAGATCTCTGTTGTGGGTGTTGATTGTCCTATTTTCTGCTGCTTTGTTTAATATATAGTGTTTCCTTTATTCCTCCTACCTCAATGCCCCACTCATATTTTAGGCTGGGACCTACTCCTAATTTAGAGCTCTCTTTCCCCCTTTTGTCAACTTCTATTATGAATTTACCTTTGCTACCCAGCTTAGTGTATCCCAAGGTTCTCTTTTATTTTTTTTTAATAATTTTATTTTTTTAATGGGGCGACATCAATAAATCAGGATACATATATTCAAAGATAACATGTCCAGGTTATCTTGTTGTTCAAT
This sequence comes from Saccopteryx bilineata, assembly GCF_036850765.1. Classification (NCBI taxonomy): domain Eukaryota; kingdom Metazoa; phylum Chordata; class Mammalia; order Chiroptera; family Emballonuridae; genus Saccopteryx; species Saccopteryx bilineata. The sequence continues at coordinate 75,920,569 of NC_089502.1, forward strand.
TATGTTGCATACCCATCACCCAAAGTCAGATTGTCCTCTGTCACCTTCTATCTAGTTTTCTTAGTGCCTCTCCCCATCCTCCTTTCCCTCTCCCTCTCCCCCCTCCACCCATAACTACCACACTCTTATCAATGTCTCTTAGTCTCACTTTTATGTCCCACCTACGTATGGAATAATGCAGTTTCTGTTTTTTTCTGATTTACTTATTTCACTTTGTATAATGTTATCAAGATCCCACCATTTTGTTGTAAATGATCCGATGTCATCATTTCTTATGGCTGAGTAGTATTCCATAGTGTATATGTGCCACATCTTCTTTATCCAGTCATCTGTTGACGGGCTTTTTGGTTGTTTCCATGTCCTGGCCACTGTGAAAAATGCTGCAATAAACATGGGGCTGCATGTGTCTTTACATATCAGTGTTTCTGAGTTTTGGGGGTATATACCCAGTAGAGGGATTGCTGGGTCATAAGGTAGTTCTATTTTCAGTTTTTTGAGGAACCAAGGTTCTCTTTACCACACCACAGTTGCAGAACTCCAGGGAAAAGCACCCTAGTCTCATCTCTCCAGGCAGAGGAGAACAGAAGCTTCATCTCCACACATGCTGCAGATGGCTTTTCCAGCCTACCTGAATCATTACCAGCTAGAAGCAGCAGTTATTGGGACATGGACATGAGCTACAAAGTATAGAATTGTGCCTGACCTGTGGTGGCACAGTGGATAAAGCATCGACCTGGAAATGCTGAGGTCGCCAGTTCGAAACCCTGGGCTTGCCTGGTGAAGGCACATATGGGGGTTGATGCCTCCAGCTCCTCCCCCCTTCTCTCTCTCTCTCTTTCTCTCTCTCTCTCTGTCTCTCCTCTCTCTCTCTGTCTCTCCTCTCTCTCCCTCTCTGTTTCTCTCTCTCTCCTCTCTAAAAATGAATAAATAAAATAAAATAAATTTTAAAAAAAGTATAGAATTGTGACAACAATTCCAGTGCCATGCAGACTTTTCCTGGATGTGGACTTTTCCTGGACTCCTGCTCCTTGTGACAGCTCCTAACGGACTGAACTGGGGTTGGGTTGCATTTGCAGGGATCTGGAATCGTGTTGGTGCCAACTTGGACTTGGTGAACATGTTAAGGACACTACTCTTTTATGGATTGTTGTTGTATTGGCCAAGAGTTTGCTTAAAGGCTTTAAGCACTGTAAAAAAAATAGAAGACTGGATAAAGAAGATGTGGCACATATACACTAGGGTATGCTACTCAGCCATAAGAAATGATGACATTGGATCATTTACAACAAAATGGTGGGATCTTGATAACATTATATGGAGTGAAATAAGTAAATCAGAAAAAAACAAGAACTGCATGATTCCATACATTGGTGGGACATAAAAACGAGACTAAGAGACATGGACAAGAGTGTGGTGGTTAGGGGGGCAGGGGGAGGGGAGGGGAGGAGAGAGAAGGAAAGGGGGAGAGGCACAAAGAAAATTAGATAGAAGGTGAGGGAGGACAATCTGACTTTGGGTGATGGGTATGCAACATAATTGAAGGACAAAATAACCTGGACATGTTTTCTTTGAATACATGTACCCTGATTTATTGATGTCACCCCATTAAAATTAATAAAAATGTATTTATAAATTAAAAAATTGAATGTTTGATGCACTTCCAGTTAAAATTCTAATAGGGTTTTGGCACTTGAGAAAGTTATTCTAAAATTTATTCAAAAGTATAAACAGTAAAAAATACACAGGCAATTTTTTTAAATAATTTTATTTTTTAATGGGGCAACATCAATAAATCAGGATACATATATTCAAAGATAACAAGTCCAGGTTATCCTGTCGTTCAATTATGTTGCATACCCATCACCCAAAGTCAGATTGTCCTCTGTCACCTTCTATCTAGTTTTCTTTGTGCCCCTTCCCCTCCCCCTTTCCCTCTCACTTTCCCCCCTCCCCCCGTAACCACCACACTCTTATCAATGTCTCTTAGTTTCACTTTTATGTCCCACCTACATATGGAATAATGCAGTTCCTGGTTTTTTCTGATTTACTTATTTCACTTCATATCATGTTATCAAGATCCCACCATTTTCTGTAAATGATCCAATGTCATCATTTCTTATGGCTGAGTAGTATTCCATAGTGTATATGTGCCACATCTTCTTTATCCAGTAATCTATTGACGGGCTTTTTGGTTGTTTCCATGTCCTGGCCACTGTGAATAATGCTGCAATGAACATGGGGTTGCATGTGTCTTTACGTATCAATGTTTCTGAGTTTTGGGGGTATATACCCAGTAGAGGGATTGCTGGGTCATAAGGTAGTTCTATTTTCAGTTTTTTGAGGAACCGCCATACTTTCTTCCATAATGGTTGTACTACTTTACATTCCCACCAACAGTGGATGAGGGTTCCTTTTGCTCCACAGCCTCTCCAGCATTTTCTATTACCTGTCTTGTTAATAATAGCTAATCTAACAGGTGTGAGGTGGTATCTCATTGCAGTTTTGATTTGCATTTCTCTAATAGCTAAAGAAGATGAGCATCTTTTCATATATCTGTTGGCCATTTGTATTTCTTCCTGGGAGAAGTGTCTGTTCATGTCCTCTTCCCTTTTTTTTATTGGATTGTTTGTTTGTTTGTTGTTGAGTTTTGTGAGTTCTTTGTATATTTTGGATATTAGGCCCTTATCTGAGAAGTTGTTTGAAAATATCATTTCCCATTTAGTTGGCTTTCTGTTTATTTTGTTATCAGTTTCTCTTGCTGAGCAAAAACTTCTTAGTCTGATGTAGTCCCATTCATTAATTTTTGCCTTCACTTCTCTTGCACAGGCAATTTTTGAAAATTAAGAATAAGGAGGATGAACTAGTACAGCTAGATGTGAGAGCACATTATAAATATATTCAAACATTAAAACAGAATAGTATGGGTGCAAATATTGATACATAGGTTAGTGGAATAGAACATAGAACTCATAAACAGACATATAGAGATAGATTTACTATATCTATATCACATAGATCTATTCATATGTATATAGCCATACCTTGGAGATATTGTAGATTTGGTTTCAGACAAGCACAAAAAAGTGACACAATTATTTTGGTTTCTTAGTATATATAAAAATATGTTTAATCTATATGGTAGTCTATCAAATGTGTGATAGCATTATATCTAAAAAATGTACATTACTTAATTAAAAAATACTTTATTGCTAAACAGTGCTAACCATCACATGAGCCTTCAGCAACTCATAATCTTGCTGCTGGTGGAGGGTTTTGCATCAATGTTAATGAAATGAAGTATCTGCAAAGTGCAATAAAATGAGGTATGCCTGTACTGAACACAGGATAAAGGAAGCCTATCAACTAAATATTGCTCAATTAATGGCATAGTAGCAGAAATATTTATCTGAGGGGAACAGCTATAATGTCTCATACTGTATACCTAAATACAGGGTAAGGTAGGTTTACAGTTGTTTGCATGGAAAAGGGTACAATAATAAATAATAATATAAGAATAAACTTTGTGTGCTCACAATTGTAAACCTACTTTTGCCCCACCCTGTATAATCTAATTATATTGAGAAGTTTCACTTAAAGCCTCAAACCATAAAAAAAATAGTAAATAAAATGCAAGGAATCTCGGTAAACGGGCTTAGGGTTTAGAGACTCTCTGCTTACAGTTCCCTCATGGTTTCCCTCATCAATATTTTTCTTGGCTCTGGTGTTTTTTAGGCCAAAGAAAGACTCCGACCCAGTGGCACAACACTATTGTCTGAGTGTGCTGCAAAATCAGTGGCCAGGGCCCCTCAGAATTTGTTGAGCTGAAGAAGTGCATGGGGCCTCCATGCAAGCAATCCTGAATGGGCTTTCCTCAAGTGTCATGGGCCCAAGGTCACTTCTATCTTGTGGCTGCATAACATAACAAGAGAGTATCAAGAGGTACAATGGAGAGAGGTTGAAGCAAAGATAGATGAGGAGGAGGTTTCCTTGTTGCAGGAGGGAGGAAACACCAGGCCAAATACTATAATAAGGAACTCACCCTTTCTAGCCCACCACAAATAAACCACTACAGTCTCAAGGCATAATGTCTGAGGAAAAACTAAGAAGTTTTTAGATCCTAATTTTTGGTTCTCAGGACCTTGTGAAGCTTTTTCCCAATAGCCAGTGCTCCTCTTTTCCCCAGTAACTAACAGCAAGCAAACTGAGTTTAGGGATGGCCTAGTACAGGAAACTGGTGAGTCAGAACACAGAGAAGTTAAGTTGATAGCTGGAGGGAACTCCACCCTCTTGACAAACCCAACTGCCTGGAAGTAAGCCAAGGGACACAGCCCAAAAGCATCTGTGCAAACAAGTCCTCCCTGAAGACAAGCAGAATCTGGGAGATGCCTCACTCCTTATCCCCAAGATCTCTCACACCATATGACATATACAGGTCATTATGGCACCTGCTGTTTGTAGAGGATTAACAGTTCAGAAAATGTGTCAGACTGAATTGTTTTAGGCCCCATGTTACTCAATGCTCTCGAGCTATCACGTCACTATTTTTTTCACTATTTTAATAAATGCTTATAGTATTCTTATTGGGTGATAGGCACTGTTCTAGATGCTGGGGTTATAGCACTTAATAAAACAATAACATAGTTTATATTATAGTTGGGGGAGGCAGATAATCCAGCAAGCAAGCAACACCACCACATAGTCATAAGTGACATGAAGAAAAACCAAGCTAATACAAGATCAGTGTGTGGTGGAGAGTCTTATTTCAACCCTTCCAGGGAGACCTTCCCTGGAAAGGTGTTATTTGAACAGACTTCTGAATGAAGTGAGGCAGCCAGTAATGTTAATATTGGGGGTTGATCAGTCCTAGCAGAGGGACCAGCCAGGATAAAAAGCCTGAGAGGAAATCTACTTGGAAGTTTCTAGAGAACAGCAAGATTGCCTGTTAACTTGTTTAGAGCAGAGTGAAGAGGGAGAATGGAAGATGAGAGTGAGGTGGGAAAGTCAGAATAAGGAACAAATACCTCAAGCTCTACCCCATCCCTTCTCCATCTTGGCTGGAACATCACAGATGCGACCTTCACTGACCACCTGTTTCCCACCTACCCCTCCTCAATTTCTTGTAATTGGGAGGACCAAAAAGAAATCTCTAGCCAGAGAGAAGAGACAAGGACAAGCCCCAGTAGTCATCTCACCAGCATCAGAAGCAGGGGACCACTCTATTCTCCTCCACCCGCCCATGTTCAGTAAAAACTTTTCACCCAGCCTCACCAGTGGATAGAGCATTGACCTGGGATGCTGAGATCCCAGGTTCAAAACCCTGAGGTTTCCAGTTTGAGTGTGGGCTCATCCGTCTTGAGTGCAGGCTTGCAGCTTGAACGTGGGGTCACCAGTTTGAGTGTGGAATCATCAACAGGAGCCCATGGTCACTGGCTTGAGTCCAAATGTCTCTGGTTTGAAGCCCAAGGTCGCTGGTTTAAGCCCCAGGTCACTGGTTTGAACAAAGGGTCACTGGTTCGGCTGCCCTCCCCCCATACCAAAGCACATATGAGAAGCGATCAATGAACAACTAAAGTGGTGCAATTACGAGTTAATGCTTCTCATCTCTCTCCATTCCTGTCTCTTTCTCTCTCTCTCTCTCTTAAAAAAAATTCTTCCACCTAGACCCTATTAAGGCATCTCTTTCTCTGATGTCACTTGCCCTCACTTCTTGAGTGCATACTAATGCTTTAATAAATTTACTATGCTTGGCTAAATCCTTCTGTAACACTCTGAATTTCTTCCTGGGCCATGAAAAGAACCTGTACCATGTCCTTTGCCTCCCCAGTGCTATATGGCATCAAAGTAGGAGAGGAAGACAAGTGTTAGATCAAGTAGGACTTCATAAGCCAAAGTGGCACCTTTGGATTTTCTGTTAAGTGAAATGAGGAGTTGGAATATTTTAAAAATTTTTATGAAAAATTTTAAACATATACAAAACTAGAGAGAACAGTGTAATAAACCTCCATAAACTTATCACCTAGATTTAACAATTATCAAGATACTATTGTTTGTTTAGTCTATTCCAACTTTTTTTAGCTGAAGTGTTTTAAAACAAATTTTGTCCTTATGTATCTCATACCTTAAAAAATATATACCATTTTCTTACAGAACAATAAAACCATTATACTTAAAAATGTACTATAATTTCTTAGTATCATCTAATACTCAGCCCCTAGTCAGATTTCCCTTCTTGTCTTCCAAATGTTCTCTTTTTTTGCAGTTGGTTTATGACATTCTATAAATTATTTTAATCTACAACAGTTCTCCCTCTCTCCCCCTTATTTTTAAATACCTTTGACTTTTTGAAGAAACTAGATTATCCTGTAAAAAGTCCCATATTCTGGGTTTGCCTGTTAGCCTCTTTATGGCATCTTATGTGCTTCTTTAGTCCTCCTATTTTCTGTAAACTGTAAGTTAGCCAGAGGCTTGTTTAGATTCAGGTTCAACTTTAAAGGTAAGAATACTTTAGAGGTAGATATGGGTACGTATTTCAAATTGGGGTTATTCTCCTTTGAGTACTTCTAAGATTGATCTAAAGTGTGGATGTTGATAGCCTGATCTTTTCTTTGTGACATCTCACATCGACCTTTCACTTCATGGTTTTAGCAGTCAATGTTAATCATTGTATGACACGATTATTTCATAAGAGGTTGCACAATGCTCTTCTATTTTTATCAGTTCATCCACATCTATTGATATTAGTTCATATAATACAGTATATTGAAAAGTCTCACTTCAACTCTACTTCTAATCTGTCCCTTTCCTCTCTCTACAGGTAAGCACTTTTGTTAATTTAGGTTGTTTTTTCTTTGTAGTGTTCTTTTTGTAATTAGAAGTATTTGTATGTATACATGTATATTTGTATCCCCCTTCTTGACAAAAGTTGCATTACTATATATTCTATTCTGTATCTTCCTCTTTTTCACTTAAATATATCCTAGATAGCACTCTATACCTGTATCTCCAGACCTTCTTCATTATTGGAGGAAGATCTCCCTCATCATTGGTTGTGAGCAAGGGAATAGCAAACTCTGACTTAAGGTTTATAAGTGTTCCTCTAGCTTGCTTATAAAAAATAGATTTTAAAAGGGCAAATACCAATAGAGAGAGATCATTAAGAGGCTGGTATAATCTAGGGAGACATGGTGATGAATCATCTTCAATCAAGCACTGTTTTAAGCCCTGGGGATACATCGATGAACACAATGGAACCCAGCTCCATTTAAAGACTTCAAAGCACTGAAATCAACTTCTGTGAATATTTTTAAGTTTTTTTGTAACTAACTAAATCTGATATTTTTGCATTCCTGTCTTTTTCCCAAAATTATGAAAAATTTTAAAGAACAATTTTTAAACCTTTGAGAGAGAATATAAGAAAAAAAATCTTCATAACCTCAGAGTTGGGAAGAGTTTATCAAATGACACACAAAAAGTATAAAGCTTATAAGAAATGATTGAAAATTCAAGCACATTAAAATGAAGAACTTTTCAAAAATCTCTTAAGAAACTAGGAGAAAGATTATTCATTCAACAAGTATTATTGAGCACCTACTATATGCCACCCACTGCTAATGGTTCTTAGAATGAACTAGTGAACAAATCAAAACAAAATCCTTGCTCTTGAGGAACATTCTATTAAAAGTGCATGTTTACCACAGGCCAGCTACCATTCTAAGTACTGTACATATATTAAGACATTTAATTGGCACAATCACTCTATGAGTTAGGTGGTCCACAGGTAGGAAAAATGAAGCTCAAAGAGGTTAAGGAAATTAAGACACAAACAGGTTAATTACCTGAGATCATATAGTTAGTAAAGGGTGGAACTGGGATTCTGACCCAGGCAGTCTGGCTCCAAAGGCCATGTCCTCTATACCTTACTGCAGATTGCTACATTGACATTCACAGAACCTAAACTCACAAAGGACTAGTATAGAGACTATATCAAGAGTTCCTATAAATCACTAAGAGAAAAATAATCAGTAGAAAAATGAGTAAACAGCATAAGCAGGTATTTTCCAGAAGAAATATTGTTCATAAACATGGGAACCAAATCCCAACATCTTTCATAATTAAGGAAATACAAAATAAAACTGTGATAAGGTAGCATTCAACACTAAACTAATTGGCAAACATTTTAAAAGTCAGTTACAGCCAAGTGTTAGGATATGAGCAATGTGAACTCACACCTGGTGAAAGCCTATGATAGAATCACTTTGGGAAACAATCTAGCAAACAAAATTTGACTAGCAGTTCCACTCCTAGCCATATGTCCTAGGGAAACTTTTACACATGAGCACCTCCTAGTAGTTCATAATAAGAACCTCCTAGTAGCATAGCTCATAATAATAAAAATAAGCTGGAAACAACCCAAATGTCCATCAATAAGAGCACGATGACTAAATTATGGTACATCCACCCATCTTCATGCAATGGAATACAAAAATCAGAAGTACATATGTCAACAAAGATGACTCTCAAAATCTTAGTGTTGAATAAAAGTAATCAAGTCACAGAGACATACCATTTTATATATACATATTTGTGTATGTGTATATACACACAAAAGTAGGCAAGACTAAACAATATTTTATTGTTTAGGGAGACATACATACATATGTGATGGAACTATAAATAAAAGCAAGGGAACCTGACCAGGCAGTGGCGCAGTGGATAGAGCCTCAGACTGGGATGCAGAAGACCCAGGTTCAAGACCCCGAGGTCACTAGTTTGAGCACAGGCTCATCTGGTTTGAGCAAAAAAAAAAAAAAAAAAAAAGCCCACCAGCTTGAACCCAAGGTCACTGGCTCAAGCAAGGGGTTACTCGGTCTGCTGAAGGCCCGCAGTCACGGCACATGAGAAAGCAATCAATGAACAATTAAGATGTTGCAATGTACAATGAAAAACTAATGATTGATGCTTCTCATCTCTCTCTGTTCCTGTTTGTCTGTCCCTGTCTATCCCTCTCTCTGACTCACACTCTGTCTCTGTAAAAAAAAAAAAAAAAAAAAAAAGCAAGGGAATGATAGACATGTATAAGAATGTCTTGGAAGCATCCCTGTATTGATTATTTATGGTGAAGGAAGAGATGAGGGGGAGGCACTTAGGGGCCTTCAAAACTGGTAGCATACTATTTCTTTAGTTGGGTGGTAAATACATGTATTCCCTTTATTAAGCTCTTGACTCTTTTATACGTATGATATATTTCACAATAACACAAAATCTGCCTGTCCAGAGACAAAGAACTAAGTGCAATAAAAGTTGGCTCAAAAATGAAAGAAAGAGAGAGAGAAGGAAGGAAGGAAGGAAGGAAGGAAGGAAGGAAGGAAGGAAGGAAGGAAGGAAGGAAGGAAGGAAGGAGGGAGGGAGGGAGGGAGGAAAGGAAGAAAGGAAAGAAAGAAGGAAAGAAAGAAAGAAAGAGGAGAGAAGGGAAGGGAAGGGAAAGGAAGGGAAGGGAAGGGAAGGGAAGGGAAGGGAAGGGAAGGGAAGGGAAGGGAAGGGAAGGGAAGGGAAGAAAGAGAAAGAGAGAAAAAGAAAAAACCTTGTTGATCTGGAAAAGATTAAATACTTTTTCAGCAGCAAGAAAGCTGGGGAGGAGCTGCAAGGCCATGCAGGTTTCCACCTTTTGATCCATACCAGATCTCTCGATGTTGACTAGACTCCCAGGATTTGCTACTGGTACTCAACACTTAGCCTGTGCCCTTTGAACCAGTCCTGCTCCAGTGGTCACAAATTAGCAGCACTTGAGTCAAATCTATTTGCAGTTGCATTTTGTTTAGACAATACAGTTATTATTGTTTTTAAAATTAGAATGGTTTGATAAAAGAAAACACATTAATATAAATGTACACTCATCTATATTCATACAGCAAAATACAAAAGTCAGAAGAAAATAATCAAGTCTTGGTACATATACACATACATTCATATAGAGAGAGATGAAATAAATATACAAAATATTGACAATTGTTAAAGAGGAAAATAATTTATACAAGTAGGTATTATGCTGTTCTTACAACTTTCCTGTATATTTCAATTTTTTACAAGAAAAAGTAGAAAAACTAACTTTGAAGGCCTTTAGAAAGAGCATGCCCTCTCTAGTTCACCACCACCCATACTATTCCCTATTAATAACCTTCAGCCCATGCCCTCATTTCTAGTACTTTTGGTCCCAGAGAATTTGAGTTTGCAACCCGTGGCCCTGCTTGTCAATCCTGTCATGCCTGGATCTCCCTGTCTCCTTCATGTAAACAGATCATAGTGTAGGGACCTGACAGACATTTCTGTCATTCCCATAGGCAGAGTAAACCATACATAAAATTTCACTTTTTAAAATAGGCTAGGACAATACAAGTTGATGTAATTCCCCATAATCATGCACCTCTCAGCAGCTACAGCTACTTTGGCAAGTGTGTATTATACCTTGTAAGATAAAGGTGGGGCCTTTATTCCAGAAGATAAGATGAAGAATTTTATGATTCTTTATGACTCTTGTAGTCTCTCTGGCATCAAAGGTGAAAAGAGTGAGAAAGTAAGATCTTCCAGGAACATTAAGGGACCAGTCGGATAAACTACTGTATCAGGGATATAGTGGATGATTTAAATGGCTGTTATCTGTTCTTGGACTTGGGAGTGAAAAGAATCCATTGAGGGTACACAGACACAGAGAGTTTGCAGTCAATATACAATTCCTCTTCAGAATGGTCAGTTCTTAGTTCCTCAGAGTCCAATGACATTAAGGAAACTGAAGCAGCTTTCCAGCTAGCATTTGCCTAGCCATATTTGGTGATATGACAGGTGCTTTCTTTGCAAACTCTGATTTTTCACTCCCACAGCTATTACATTGCACTAAACAAATCCTTAATCTTTGCCACCCCCAGCTTGGCTATTTCTGTACACACCATACCGCATGAATTCATCCAATTGTTTGGCAGGCAAAACAGGCTTAGAAAGAACAGGCAGATAGCCAGAAGAAGGCAGTGTCTATTGGGGGGATAAGCTGAGGTTGGCCAGTGACACTGTATTACAGGTTGGACCAGCATGCTGAAGCAGGTGGAGAAATGGCAAGACCCTTGTCTGATTGTTCGTATCACCTGACCAGAGAGATCAAGATCACTTGCCTTTCTGATCTTTATTCACCTTTGACCTAGGACTAAACCTGGGTGGTTTCCACCAGCTGTGTCACCTTTGAGACTGGCCTTGCCTTTTAGTCTATTCCTGACTTGACTTCCACAACTTGCTGACTTCCTAGATCTTAGAAGTTCAACTTGTTTCTGACATCTAGATTTTCATATGACCGGGCTTTGGCTTAAGGGATGATTGATGCCTTTCCATATTTCTCTTTGATCTGCTTTGGCTATTTGCTGCCCACATGCTATTGTGACAGAACTCATTTGAGGATTTGATGCTGTTCTGATAAATTCTTACCAGGCCAGGAACTGAAGATAAGGGAAAGTAGAATTCTATTACCAACACTGTAGCATCAAGAAGATACCTGCAGGCCTTGGAGATGGAAGTAAATGCCAAGACCAGATAATGAGCTACAACTTGTGACCCACGGGCAAGGACAATATTTCTCATGTGTAGGCTGAAGAGGAAAATTCCCACTGGAAAAACGTGGATCAGTAAAGATAGATATAGGACATCCATAAACATGATGAGAGTGTATCATTGACCAAGGTGTATGATAAATACAGTCTTGGAAGGTCACATTCCTTCCAAGGAAAAGAAAGGAAAGAAAGGATCCATGTACTGTACAGTACTTACTAATAAGCTCTCATGTTCCCAGATTTCCTAATCTCTTTTTGCTATCACTTCATTTTTTTATACAGTTTAGGGTGGCCAGGACCACCCACATCCCAGGAAAGTCTCTGACCTAGGATATTACAATCACATTTACTTTTAGTTCAGGTTAGATAGAACTGATTAATTTTTTCTAAAAAAAAAACCCCAATATGAAAGCATAAAAATCAACATGGTAATAAAACAGGTTTCTTACCCTAGTTTTTCCGGGGTATAGGCTGATCTCAGTGATCCAAAGGTAGTAAGTCCCATTTTCCATACTTGAGCTTAGTCTTGGAATTGCCTTGCATTTGAAGATTCCCTTATCTTGAATTGGAGGTGAATATACGCAGCTGCTCTGCCAGGTCTAATAGGAATTGAGGGTCTTCATGAAACCTAGCTCTGGGCTTGTTTGGATAAGAGGCTCAAGCCCTCTCTTCAGACCCAGTCATCCCCTTGGAGAGAGAGGTCAACTCTGCTGACGGGGCTACCTGGTGCCTGGACCCTACCCAGGTTAATGGAGACTTGAGGAACTGTCCCACATTCTGCACCAGTAAATCGTAAAAGCTTCTGGGAGAGAGAACTGAGCAGTGCCACAAACAGTGATGTGAGTAAGGGTTTCTGATCAGTGACCTTTCACATACCCTTAGAAGACCTAGAAATCTGACCAGGGGGTGGAAGAAGCATGTCTAAAAATGAGTGCTTCTTTCATAATAGGAGATTGGATAAAGGAATCTTGGCATATCCATAGAATGAAATGCTCTGGATAATGTTATACGAGAAAATTGACATGAAAAATAGCCATGATGTTCTGTTAGGTAAATAAGCAGGTCACAAAACAGTATAAAGGATATAATTCCATTTTGGTTAATAAATTATACATAATAATTAACACTGAGCTTCAAATATGAGCATATACATAAGGAAGGCATAACAACCCTGTGATGTAAGTAGGCATTATACTCATCCTTCTACAGATGAGGAAACCAAAGCATTAAGAAGTTTAGTAATCACCCTGGTTCCCTTAAATGGCAGAGCTGAGATACATGCCTAGATGTGTTGAAGTCAAGAGCCCAAACTGTTCACGTGAACTGTATCTATGTGTATATTTGTGCAGAAAAAAAGGAAGAAAGAGAGAGATCAAGATGCTGACAGTTAACTGGTTATTTCTGGGTGATGAGATTATGAGTGACTTTTGTCCCTTTTATGCTTTTCTGAGTAGTTTGACATTTTTGTGATTTACATGGATTATTTTTATAATCAAGAAAAACAATAAGTCAATTTTCGTTTTGAAAAAAAGAAGTAAACCATTGTTTCCATCTTGTAGGCAACAAACTGCTGGCCAGTTGGAAGAGTAACTTTATTATGGGGGTCTGGAAATTCCTACATGGCCCAAGCATTGTCTAAAATGAATACATAATGTGCTTCTACGTGGGTTTTTTTTTTCAAATATATACTGCCATTATGTGCACCCATAGTCCTTGAGTTTGTTATATATTTTTTCAAATGGATATTAAAATTACATCTATTCTCATGTGAAAATCTGTGACATTTTAAGCACAAAAATACAAAAACAAGGGATGGAACTGCTGCTAAGAGGGAAAATGCATGTATTGATCAACTCTCTGTAGTTTCAGTTCTCAACAACTTCTTTTTTTATGGGATGAGGAGAACAGGAGGAAATAGAGGGGAAAAAACTGAAAAGGCACACATTATTGAAAGTTATCCCAGATGAAGTCCTGGAGAATACATTTATAAGGATGAGAGAGAATGAAGAGGGTGTTGATGTAGGCCCAGAAAATTTTATCACGAAAAGACTAATGCTAGTCTCCCTGTATTGCCAGAGGCTGGTCTCCAACGTCAACCACAGGGATGTCAACAGTTAAGTAGGGCGGAGATGCTGCAATACCTGAGTGCTAACATTCGCTGGAGGGCCAGGCCAGTATCCAATCAACATAAACACCTGGAGTGGGGAGGACCCCCAGGTGTATGAGAGGCAAAGTAAGCAGAACTTTGTCTTTTGCCAAACCAACTCATAGGTCAGCACCTGCCTTCCTTTCTCTCATTCTTCTTCTCCCCTTTTGTAATGTGTCCCTTGCCCTCTATTTCTGTGCAGCCTCTGTTCCCCACTCAAATCTCTAGGACACACCCTCCATAGGACTCCTACAATCACATTACCTGTAAGAAACCATCCTGATCACTGACTTCAAACTAAGATGCTCACTTACTGAGGGCCTAGGACTTCTCCAGGCATTAGGGGCAGAGGTACTGACAATAAGATGTGGTCCCTACCCCTTTAGAAGCATACAATCTTCAGGTGTGAAAAGCAAAAGCAAGCAAACAAACAAACAAAAAAACCCCACCAAAAACAAAAACAGATAACAATCTGCAACCCAACTTGCTTCAATGAGCATAAAGTTACAACAAAATAAGAGACAGGAGTCGGGGAGAGGAATGAGGCTTTGTTTCCCCCTCTCACTTTGGCCTGCATTTGGGACTCACCTAGGAAACAGGTTGCACACTCCCCAGGCTTTTCATGGGAGCTGATGATGAAGCCAAGAAGAATGGTTTACTCCAAGTGAGAACACTCTTCATGGTGAAGAGTCAGTGGCATGGTGAAAAAAAAAAGATGGTAGGAAGGGGGATTATTCTGTGTTAAAAGCAAATAAAGCTTTTACCAAAGGGCTAAAACCTGAGTCCAATCCAGTCTTTGAATCCAAATGCAATCTACTGGAAATACAGAGGAAACTGATGAAATACACTATAAGCACACAGTAAGCAAACTCCAGGCTGTGGGAAATTCTCCAGGTCAAATGCCATGGGTTCTTCAGCAGATAAATCACTGAGAGAAGAAAAAAAAAAAAGGATTGAGGGCAACCTGTACATTAATCTCTTCAAAAGTGTTGGGTCATAAAAACAAGGAAAGACCAAGAAACTGTCACAAATTGGAAGAGAATAAGGAGACATGATGACTAAATACAATGTGGGACCTGATGGAATTCTGGGGCAGATAATGGACATTAGTAGGCAAACTAGTGCAATCCAAATCAAGCCTGGAAGTATTTGTAATGTGCCAGTATTTGTTTCTTAGCTGTGAGAGCTATGCCATGGTTATTTGAGATGTTAACAAGGAGAAGCTAAGTGAAGGGTATAGGGAACTCTCCATACTATCTTTGAAACTCTTCCATAAATCTAAAATTATTCCAAAGCAAAAAGTGTAAAAAAAAAAAAAAGAAATTTAAGGGACATATCAATGTTTTAATGGACAAGACTAAACCATAGTCATTAGAGAAGTACATTTGGGTAATAAAACCATAAAAAAGCAAGGAAAAAAAATACTCTGAATGTCAGGAAAATGGTTAATTTGGGAGGAGGAAAAGGGTTGTGACCAAAATGGAGCACACAAAGAGACTTCCGGTGTGGGAAGAAAACTTTTATTTCTTGACCTAGTGATGGCTGCAAGGTATTTGTCTTATAATAATTCACTAAGCTATATATTTGTTTTAAATAGTTTTCTGTATCTGGGTTTTATTTTATAATTAAAAATTAGAGAAAGAAGGAGCAACTTGAGAGAATAACATCTAAATATAATCAGTGGATTTTGTTTAGATCCTGATTCAAATTAACTAACTATAAAAAGATATTTGGCCTGACCTGTGGTGGTTCAGTGGATAAGGCGTCAGCCTGGAATGCTGAGGTCGCCGGTTTGAAACCCTGGGCTTGCCTGGTCAAGGCACATATGGGTGTTGATACTTCCTGCTCCTTCCCCTTTCTCTCTCTATCTCTACTCTCTCTCTCTCTGAAAAAATTAATAAATAAAAATCTAAAAATAAATCTTAAAAAAAGATATTTGAATATGGACTGGCTATTAGATGTTATTAGAGAATTAGTAAATTTGTTAAGGGTGAGAGTAACATTGTTATTAAGGGACAAAAAACAATTTTTTTATAGCTGCATAGTGAAGCATTTAAGGGTGAAATAACATGTCCTAAAATTGTTTTAAAATATTCTAAGAAAAAAAAGTGGGGAGATAGATGAAATAAGTATAACAAAATATTAATAGTTTGAAGATGAACACAAAGATGAAATTTTTTGTGTGTTTTTGGGAATTTTTTACATATAAAGTTAAAAGAGGGGTACAGCCCCAAACCGTGCTGCCTCAGGTCAATAGTTTCAACAGAGACCTAAACCCAGGTTCTCCCCACCTTACAAACCTCCAGAGCCATCCTCCTGAGGTCACAAACCCTGTACTCATGGAGTTGACTGTGAGAGGTGTTTCCTGTCTCTGAATCCCTAAGTCACTAGGACTAGATGGAAGTCCTTCTCAATTTTCCTCATCCTGATGTCCCAATAATCCCAGAAGAGAAGGTCAAAGGGCAAATAGGCAGAGTTCAAAGCTCAAACATGATGAGCCAGTCCCTGGTATTCCAGAGCCTGCCCCTAAAGTGGGTGGTAGGTGTGGGATAGGACAAGAAGGAAAGAGAGCAGGTGAAAAGCCTCATAGTCAGTACTGAGTGAGCTTCCAGAGACTGGTGGCACCTTTGGTTGGAACACTGTTCTGGGATCTTCGCCTCTGTCAAGCTCCTGAGCATCATGCCTTGTTTCAAGCAGCCTAATCACTTCCAGAGTCTCTTAGTTCTGCAATGGCCCTTGAGCTACCTTACCATTTGTGAGTACTGATCTAAGAGTACATGGCTAAAAGCCAGAGTCAGGGAGCAGAGACAGATCTGGGGTGATTTTTAAGCTCATGAAGTTTCATCTCTGGCCTTTCATCATCTCAGATGGTACTACAGAGTAAAGGCAAAGAGACTTGAGTTCCATGAGTGCCTTGGAGAAGGAAAAGATAGAGCCCCAGGGGACAGTAAGGACAGGGAGGTGGGTAGAACAAGGTCATGATGGATATGAATAGAATAGCTCATTTCAGCCACTTCCTAACCCTCACTATCTGGAGAAGGGAAATGAGGCCCAGAGAATAAGCATGCTGCATAAGGAAGCATGGGGAGTGGGATAGAGGAAGTATTAGCATTATAGACTGAGAGAAGTGTAACCTGTGTTTTAACCATAGTTTTCCCTTCTTGGGGAAGGGTGATAGTATGGGGGGAGACAGAAATAATGGAAGTAATGGTGACGATTGAGAGGACAAGAATGGTGGATGGGAAATGGTAGAGACATGGAGATGCTGTAAGGGTGGGGTATGGGGAAATAAAGACAGAATATGAGCAAGGGATGGTGGGCTAGTGGTTTAACATGGTTCAGGGACAATGAATAAAGAGAGGCAAGAGAGAAAAGATGTTGGACAAGTGGGAGCAGGAGGAAAAGCTGGTGGCAGGCAGGGAGCAGGTGCAGAGGGATGATAAATGGGCCAGGAAGTAAGTGTACAGGTGTGACAGGTAAGCAAAGAAATAGGACTGGTGTAGAGTAGATGACAGAAGAAATGTTTGGAGGACAAATAAACATAGATAATGGATGGGAAGGAGCCGAACTGTGCAGAAGACCAGGAGCAGAGACTAGGATAGTTTGGAGGGCTCTTAATAAGGCTGGAGATGGTCAAGTTCTGCTGGCAGCACAATTTTGGTCTGACCTGCTCCCTCATCAGTTTGGATCGTGCTGCCATTGTTCATTTACCTGCTGTTTACACCCATGTGGCCGCTACCAGCCCTTTACTTTGCCTGGTTTTTATTGGACTGGAAGACACCAGAACGAGGTAAGACTCATGGACCTAGAAAAAACAAGACCTAAGAATGTTCCATCTTAACCTATAACTAGGGAGTCCCACTCACCATGCCATAGGACTCTCATCCAAGTTCTCAGAGATGGGCTGTCCAGGACCATTCTAGGGCCTCTTTCTTTTTCTGCTTCCAGCAGAGCATGGTCCCTCCATGCTGCTAGGGAACCCTGGGAGTAGGAGGGGTGAGGTTGGCACACATGGATACTATCCCTACTGATATTTCTGTCTCAGGTGGCAGGCGCTCCGCCTGGGTAAGGAACTGGTATATCTGGACTCACATGAGGGACTATTTCCCCATCAGGGTAAGTGCTTCTTCTTTGGCATCCCTCACATTTCCCCAAATACTAGGCGTTTATGCCAAATGACTAGGATTGTCCATAAGGGAAATAGCCTCCCAGACAAGTCTCAGTGCAGGCTAGACATACTTTATGATCCAACATTGCACCTGGGTACTCATTACTCAGCTAGAACAGTTTGGATGCCCTTGGCATGACCTACCAGATGACACAGAAAGAAACACAAATAGAGTTCAATTTAACAAACACTCTGTTCCACATGTTTGAGATACAGAGAAATGAGGAGAATACCATCCTCTGCAATCAAGGAGCTCACATTTAATGGGGAGGACAAACAACGGTGTACTTATGGTTCGGTACAAAGTATACAAATAGTTCAGATGATGGCTAAGGAAAGGCTTCACAAACATGATGATATCCAAGCAGGGCTTGGAAAGTTCGAAAAGTTACTTACATGGGCACTGAAATGAGGTGTGGGGAGAAAATACCAGGAAGAAGTTCTAGAAATGTACTGCTACTTGATCCTCTGGGCACACTTCGGAACAGACTACAAACGGTGCCTCGATTTTTAGAGCAGAGGTTGCTGATTGTTTTTTCTTAATGGCATTCATAGAAAATAAAAGCATCCATGAAGTGTACTGACATAAATGGCTGAGCCTCATTGCAGCCACATGCAGGAGACACAGCTGTTCAGCTGCCCCAGGTTCTGCCTGGTTCCCAGGGGCTGAGGAGACCAGCATTGCAGCCCCAGGACCGTTCAGGGTCTCTCTACAGAAAAGCTCTGCTTAAGAGAGTGCCCTGGTCCCTGGAGTATCTCCACTTTGCTGCTTCATATGATCTCATTCCACCACCTCTGTCATTTCTCTCCATGGCTGCAGATCCTGAAGACTAAAGAGCTGTCACCTGAGCAAAACTACCTCATGGGGGTCCACCCCCATGGCCTCTTAACCTTTGGCGCCTTCTGCAACTTCTGCACCGAGGCCACAGGCTTCTCGAAGATCTTCCCAGGCATTATTCCCCACCTGGCCACGCTGTCTTGGTTCTTCAAGATCCCCTTGATTAGGGACTACATCATGGCCAAAGGTGCTTCTGACCATACTTACCGGATCTTCCAGCCCATTTGTCTGCTTGGAGATACACCTTTTAAAGCCCCCTATCCCCTACCTCTCAAACCCCTCTCACCCTTATCCCTTCCATCACAATAGCATAATAGTTCACAGCCTATGTTCTGGAGCTAACCTGCCTGGGTTTGAATCCTGGCTCTAACCCTTACTGGGTAATCTACTGAACCTTTATTGGTCTCAGTTTCCTCATCTGTAAAGTTCATAGTCCGACCTCAGATGTGGTTGGATGACTAAATGAGATAATACAAGTCAAGTGTTCAATATAGTGCTTACCACAGAATATGTGCTCATGAAAGATCACTGTTGCAATTAATAGCCATAAAGGAAAAGAAAAAGGTAGAATTATAATTAGAATTCAGAATGTCCTTTTGATTATCCCACTGAAAACCTTCCTGCTATAGTTTTGACCCAGGGCCTTCTGCAAAGTGGAGATATTGCTTCAAAATGAAATGTGTTGTATTTTTCCACGTCCTTCTCTTCTCCACACCCCTTGTCCCATCTCATTACCTCTCTTCCTGAGATCCATAAAAACAGAGTTCATACAGACAAGCCGGTGAGGAATAGAGCAAAGGGTGTTCCCTCCTAGCCTCCTCTCCTCTCCTGATCATTTTGCTCCTGTCTCTGCACCTTGATTTTTTTCAGGTGTGTGCTCTGTGAGTCAGCCATCCATCGACTACCTGCTGAGCCACGGCACTGGCAACCTTGTGGGCATTGTAGTGGGAGGGGTGGGTGAGGCCCTGCAAAGCGTGCCGAACACCACCACCCTTCTCCTCCGGAATCGCAAGGGGTTTGTGCGCACTGCCCTCCAGCATGGGTAAGTGTTCCTCCCAGAACAGGGCTGGGTGGCCTTCTCTGAGCAGCATGCCCTGGTAGGCACTGCCAAGATAAACCAGACATGACTCTTGCCCTCATTGAACTTACTAGTAAGTAGGGGAAATGGCTATAGAATTTCAAAAAGGTTTAGGTCATCTATTCCTTCTCAGCTAACTGGATCTGTTCTTAGCAAGCCACACGAGAATCTCAGATTCGTTTTCAGGGGAATTGGCTAGAGCTGCCCTACTATATAGAGGACTCCTAGATTATCTCTACCTTATGCAGAGTCCCTGTGGGCAAGGGGCAGATAATATACATTTATCAAATCAATATCTACATCTGTCTGTTAATGTTAAGTACAAAAGGTAGTGCAGTATGGTCAGTGTGTACTACAATCGGGAGTCAAGAGCCTGATTTAAAATCCTGGCTCCATGACTTACCATGCACTCTGGGATAGGTTATTCAACCATTCCGAGCCTTTATGTTTTTGTCTTTATAACATGGCTACTAATAATTGTACCTACTTCATTGGGTTATTGTGGTTTTTAAACATGTACGTAAAATAACTACTATTTGTCTGGCACACAGTAAGCGATGTATAAATATTAGCCACTCTGATTTAAGAGTAAAGGGAGGAGGTATGGAGCAGTAGCCCAAGGTTGGAGCTGTGGAGTATCCCATCAGGTCAGCAGGCTGGCTCACTGGACACAAGAACTATTGTCCTACTGCAGAATCAGAAGAGGGAAGTATTTTTTTTAAGGACCTTGCCTGAGGGGTCTGTTGATCAGTTTAGAGCAGATGTAAGGGAGAGAGTTCTGAGCTCAGAGGAAGAAGTCCTGGGGTCTAGTTCAGGTCCTGCCACTTCCTGACTGCTTGAATATCCTTTTCACTTCTGAACCTCGGCTACTGGGTCTGCAAGGGAAAGAAAAGAACCTCCTACTGTGTCTGCCACTGTCTATGCTGTGAGGAATCACTATGGTAACATCCCTCAGAGTGCTGAGAAACTGGTATTAGTACCTCACAAAAATTGTATGAGGGAGATTGTCTTCTCTTTAAACTTCTGTCACAGAAAGACTTGAATTTTATTAATTGATTTGCAAGAGAGAGAGATACACATTGACTTGTTGTTTCAGTTATTTATGCATGCATTGGTTGATGCTTGTATGTCTCCTGTCCTGGGATCAAACCCATAACCTTGGTGCATCAGGATGATACTCTAACCAACTGAGCTACCTGGCCAGGGCTTTTCACTTAAGAAGCCTGATTTCCTTATCTAAGACACTTGTCAGGATGGATTCCTATGGCCTATGAGGGGAAAACAACTTTTCTCTTTCCTAATCCTGAGACCCAAGGCAGAGTCCTTATGCAGAGTCCATGTGGGTGAGGGGCAGATAATAATATAATTCTGTGCAAAATTATCATCATCTCTGTGCTTCCTATTGGTAGAAGTCAGCTATTTCCTTCCCTGACACCTCCTGGAAGCTGTTCTTTACATGAGATGGGTCTCTAGGGCTCTCTCCCAAACTCTTCTTCCTTCCCTGCACCTCCATATCTTGCCCTTGTGATGCTGGCCCAGAGATAGCACTTTTACTGGCCTTGAAAGTTTCAGGACAAGAGACACTAAATATGGGAGCCCTGTTTAGTGCAGAAAGAAATGCTTTATACCACAGGGATTTCATAATGGATAGTGTCTGGCTGTGAAAAAAAAAATGTTCTTTCTGGGTGGTCCCCACTCTAGCCTCTGTTTGGTAAATAAATGAAGTTTTCCTACAGGGCTCATCTGGTCCCTACCTTCACTTTTGGAGAAACTGAGGTATATGATCAGGTGCTATATCAAGAAGACAGCCAGATGTTTAACTTCCAGAAACACTTCCGCCGTCTCTTTGGTTTCTACTGTTGTGTCTTCTACGGACGAGGCTTCCGCAAAGGCTCTGCTGGGCTCCTGCCGTACCCGCTGCCTATCACCACTGTAGGTGAGTGCTGCTTTCAACCAAGGGCACCTCAGCTCTTTCTCAACCTCCACTTTGGCCCTGACTGCCCTGCCCTCATCAAAGAACAGGGCAGCAGATGGGGAAATGCTGAGAGTTATTTGGGATGCAAGAGGATCTGGCCCAGGGGAAGAGAAGGAGATTGACAGAACACAGATTCTAACACTTGCCCCTCCTCCTTTTACATCTCTCTTGGCAGTCGGGGAGCCTCTGCCAGTGCCCAAGACTGAGAAGCCGAGCCAGGAGCTGGTGGACAAATACCACACACTCTATATGGAAGCCCTGCACAAACTGTTTGACCAGCACAAAGCCAGGTTTGGCATCTCAGAGACCCAGCGGCTGCTTTTCTTGTGACTGCAGGAGCTGCCTGCCCAAGAACAAGTGCCTTGAAATGGAGACTCACTTGCTCCTACCCAAAGGGTAAAAAGGGAGGTGCAGGAGGACTGTGTGTGGTTGGGAGGGCATCGGAGTTTTTTCATTGCCACAGAGCCCTTGGACTTGCTGTCCCTGAGGGTCTTCATTTGGCCATTCCTCAGACAGAGACATCCTGAGGCCCCTCAGACCCAGAAAGGCGTGCTTTCTGCCAGCTCCCTGCTGGCTTTTCTCTTGGAGCCTAACCCCTAGTGACATAGACCATTTTCCTCATGATGGTCTTCTAACACCATAATCCTGAGGTACTTGCTACCTTCCTGGGAGTCCTACTACAGGAAATCCACTTTATATTTTAAATGCTTACTAAGTTTTGTTTCAAAGTTTTTCTTAAAGCTGTATTCTGAGAATTTGAAAAGAGTAAGTAAAAACACATATGTCTCTTCTTTTATTTTTATTTATTGCAGTATATTGGTTAATAAAATTATATTGGTTTCAAGCAGACATCCCCAAACTATGGGCCCACGGGCCACATGTGGCCCCCTGATGCCATTTATCTGGCCCCCTGCCACACTTCCGGAAGGGGCACCTCTTTCATTGGTGGTCAGTGAGAGGAGCACTGTATGTGGCGGCCCTCCAACGGTCTGAGGGACAGTAAACTGGCCCCCTGTGTAAAAAGTTTGGGGACCCCTGGAAGGGTACAATTCTATAACACATCACTTGTATATTATATTGTGTGTTCACCACCTCAAGTCAAGTAAGTCTCCTTCCCTCACCATTTATTTTCCATTTACCTTCTTCTACCTCCCCTCCAGATGTCTCTTCTTTCACAAAGTGATCAACAAAAGACCCATTTAAAAACACAGAAAGCAAAAGAAAATTTAAAAACAAAACTTAAAAGACCATTTAGAAACTCATACAACTCAGTAGCATAATAATAATAATAATAATTCAATTTAAATATAGGGCAGAAGACCTGAATAAATATTTTTCCAAAGAATACATACTCATAGCCGACAGGTACATTAAAAGATGCTCAGCATTGCTAATCATCAGAGAAATGCAAATCAAAACCCCAATGAGATATCACCTCATACTTCTTAGAATGGCTATTATCAAATGACAAAAATAATTGTTTGTGAAGATGTGGAGAAAAGGAAACCCTAGTGCACCTTTTCGTGAAACTGTAAATTGGTACATCTACTAGGGAAAGTGGTACAGAGGCTCCTTTAAAAATTAAAAATATAACTACCATATCATCCAGCAATCTGACATTTGGGTATATATCTGAAGGAAATGATGTCACTTTCTTGGAGACATTTCTGCACCACTATGTTCATTGCAGCATTATTCAGAATAGCTAAGACATGGAAACAACTTGTGTTCACTGAAAGATGAATGAATAAAGAAGATGTGAAATAACTCAGACAGAGAATTGACAAAAGTTGTATGATCTCACTTATATGTGGGATCTAAAAAAAAAAATAGCCAAGCTCATAAAAACATGGTATAAAATGGTCGTTACCAGGGACTGAGGGATGGGGTACATGAGCGATGGTTGGTGCTCAAAGAATACAAACTTCCAGTTATAAGTTGGATAATTTCTGGGTATCTAATGTACCATGGTATTCATAATTAAACATAATGCATTATATATTTGCAAATTGCTAAGAGAGTAGACCTTAAATCTTCTCACCACAAAAAAAATTGAAATATGAGGTGATGGATGTGTTAACTAACCTTATTATGGTAATCATTTTGCAATGTATTTGTATGTCAAATCATCATGTTGTATGCCTTAAACTTACACAGTGTTATATGTGGATTATATCTCAATAAAGCTAGAAAAATGGGGGGAAAGATAATTTAGATTAGCCTTTTTTCCCTTTTCTTATGCTTTAAATATTAGGTTTTGGTGCGGGTCTCACCCATTTCTCTCTCTTTTACAGTTTCAGGTCTAAAATATCTATTTCTAACCCACATATGTAATTTCCCTCAAAACCAATATATCCAAGTCACCAATCTCTAACAAACACTTTAATTTCAACATACCCAATACCCAATGAACAATCTCCCCCTTTCCCAACCTCACATTTTACCAGCAAGCCCTACCACTTTTACCATTTTGATGTTAATCCAACCTTTTCTCTTCTCCACTGTGTCAACCTAGTGAAAGCCCTCCCCAATTTCCTAGACTATTGCCACTTCCTCTATTAATTTCCTCTCTAATTAATCCATTCATCATACTGCCACCAGGGTGCTTTTCCAAAATCTTAAGTCTGACTTGTTAGTCCTCTGCTTAAAATACTTTACTGCTACAATGCTAAAATCCTACAATGCTTCTACCAGCATATCCTAAACTATGTTCCAGGTACGATTTATGTTCCATAGATGTTAATGGACATTGCACAGGAAAAAAAAAATGATTCCTGTGATTAAAAAACTATGGGAGATGCTGGATTAAACCAAGTTATACAGAAGTATTTACTAGAATATTTTTGAAGACTTTACTACACTAATGGACACTGTGACTATCCAGGAGGAAGTATTGGCATTTCCTAAACTTATCTAACAATGAAACCCTTGTACTGCTTTGTTTTGTTTTTAAGATTTTACTTATTGATTTTACAGATAGAGGTAGGGGGAACAAGAAGTATCAACTCATAGTTGCTTTGCTTTAGTTGTTCATTGATTGCTTGTCATCAAGCCCAGGATTTCGAACCAGTGACCTCAGTGTTCCAGGCCAGTGCTCTATTCACTGTGCCAACACAGGCCAAGCTGGAGCCATTGTTTTAAGTTACACCTATAACCATCTCATGGAACATTTAGGGTTCCTTTAAATATAGTCTTGGAAATGCTGATCTTGGAAATACAGAATAAAGTTCAAACTCTTTACCATTGCAGAGAAGGTTGGTGGTAATATAGGGAAAGTGGCTCATTTGATTTGGGTAACTATCAGATTTGGAAAAACCTTGGTAGGAATTATTGAGGCTAACTAGTTGGGTCAAACCCTCAAAGGCGGTGACTAAAAGGTAACTGAATAAAAGGGGAATTGCATTTGAATTGTTCTCACCTGTTTGGATTATCCAGGAAGGGGAAACAAGAGCAGAATTTTTCCAGAAAGGGGTCTGAAGGGCATACATGGAAACGAGGCTATTCCTGAAAGAATAAAAGAAGAGGTGGATTTCTATTTAAACCCTAGCTTTCTTTCTATCATTTTTAATTTTTTTAATTACAATGAACGTACAATATTATATTTGTTTCAGGTGTACACTCCAGTGATTAGACTTCATATTCTTGACCAGTAGTCCCCAACCCCCGGGCTACGGATTGGTACCAGTCCGTGGGCCATTTGGTACCGGTCCACGGAGAAAGAATAAATAACTTATATTATTTCCATTTTATTTATATTTAAGTCTGAACGATGTTTTATTTTTTTTTTAATGACCAGATTCTCTCTGTTACATCTGTCTAAGACTCAACTCTTGACACTTGTCTCGGTCATGGGATATATTTATCTGTACCACCCTAAAGGCCGGTCCGTGAAAATATTTTCTGACATTAAACCGGTCCGTGGCCCAAAAAAGGTTGGGGACCACTGTTCTTGACTATATTCTTTATGCTGTACTTTAATCCATCCCCATGACTATTCTATGATAACCAATTTGTACTTCTTAATTTCTTCACCTTCTTCACCTAATCCTAAAACCCCCCTCTCATCTGGCAACCGTCAAAACGTTCTCTGTATCTATGAGTCTGTTTCTGTTCTGCTTCTTTGTTTATTTTGTTTTTCAGATTCAATTGTTGATAGATATGTACTTATTGCCAGTTTATTGTTCATAATTTTTGTCATTTTCCCTCCTTCTTCTTAAAGAAGACCCTTTAACATTTCATGTAATACTGGTCTGGAAGTGATAACCTCCTTTAGCTTTTTCTTGTCTGGAAAACTCTTTATATATACTTCAATTCTAATGATAGCTTTTCTGGGTAAACTAATCTTCATTGTAGGTCCTTGCTTTTCATCACTTTAAAGATTTTTTGCCATTTTCTTCTGGCCTGCAAAGTTTCTGTTGAGATATCAGCTGACAGTTTCACGGGAACTGGATTGTAGGTAACTAACTACTTTTCTTTTGATGCTTTTAAGATTGCCTTTAACCTTTTTCATTTTAATTATAAGGTGTGGGTCTCTTTGGGTTCATCTTGTTTGGAACTTTCTGCACTTCCTGACCTGTATGTATGTTTTCTTCATCAGGTCAAGAAAGTATTCTGTCATTATTTTTTCAAATAGGTTTCAATTTCTTAATTTCTCTCTTCTCCTTCCAGCAGCCCTATGATGTGAATGTTGGTTCACTTGAAGTTGTCCCAGGGGCTCCTTACACTATCTTCATTTTTTTTCTTTTTGCTGTTCTGATTAAGAGTGTGTGTGGGTGTTTGGGTGTGTGTGGGACAGAGACAGAGAAACAGAGAGGGATAGATAGGGACAGACAGACAGGAAGGAAAAGAGATGAGAAGCATCAATTCTTCATTGTGGCTCCTTAGTCTCCTTAGTTGTTCATTGATTGCTTTCCCATATGTCCCTTGACTGGGGGGAGAGGGCTAAAGCAGAGTGAGTGACTCTTTGCTCAAGCCAGCGACCTTGGGTCAAGCCAGCGACCTCGGGCTTCAAGCTAGTGAGCCCATACTCAAATTAGATGAGCCCTCACTCAAGCTGGCTACCTCAGGGTTTCGAACCTGGGTCCTCTGCATCCCAGTTCAATGCTCTATCCACTGCACCACCGCCTGGTCAAGCTGATTAAGTATTTTTTTATTCTTTTTATTACAAGTGCCTGATTTGATTCTCAGCTACATCTACTCTACTGTTGACTCCCTGTAAATTATTCTTCATTTCTGACTGGTTCTTTTTTTTTAATTTTTTATTTATTTATTCATTTTTAGAGAGAACAGAGAGAGGGAGAGAGAGAGACAGAGAGAGAGAGAAGGGGGGAGGAGCTGGAAGCATCAACTCCCATATGAGCCTTGACCAGGCAAGCCCAGGGTTTCGAACCGGCGACCTCAGCATTTCCAGGTCGACATTTTATCCACTGCGCCACCACAGGTCAGCCCCTGACTGGTTCTTTTTTATGGTTTCTATGTCATTTTTCATGCTGTTGAAGGTCTAACTAAGTTCTTCTACTCTTCCCTTAAGTTCATTGAACACCCTTAGACCAAGTATTTTAAACTCTGCCTCTAGTAGATTGCTTGTCTCCATTTTGTTTAGTTCTTTTTCTGTAGTTCTGTTTTGTTCTCTCAAACAAACAGGGAAGAGAGAGACAGAGAGGAAGGAGAGGTGGAGGGGTGGAGAAGCAGATGGGTGCTTCTCCTGTGTGCCCTGGCTGGGAATCAAACCTGGAACTTCTGCACGCCAGGCCAACGCTCTACCACTGAGTCAACCGGCCAGGGCCCTGACACCTTCTGTTTTATATGTGGCTGTTACACACTTCAATGTCAAAGGCTCAATATTTCATCATTTGTGACATGTGCATATATTGCCTATTTTCAAGTTCCCCTTGGCGATCAAGACAAGAATTGGGCTCCTCATATTGTGTGTCATAATTGTGAGGAATTGCTTCGTGACTGGACAAAAGGAAAATGAAAGGAGTGCCTTTTGGTATTCCCATGGTTTGGCGTGAACCTAAGGACCACAGTAGTGACTGTTATTTTTGTCTGATCCATACAAAGGGCGTCGGCAAGAAAAAATGGCATATGATTGTATATCCTAATATTCCTTCAGCAATACAACCTATCCCACACTCTGAGACACTACCATTTCCAGTTTCCAATGGTTTTATTTCTTCTAAGGATGAAGAAAGTGAACATGGTGATCAAGTATATTTTGATAAGATGCATGAGGAAATGGTTGTAGAATCTGAAGGGTCTTCTTCTGATGCCAAGCAGTCATTAACCCCTCAGTAGTTTAGCCAACCTGAATTGAATGACTTAGTAAGAGATTTGGGCCTATCAAAGAAAGCACATGAGTTATTAGCCTCCAGGCTTCAAGAAAAGAATGTACTTCACCGGTCAGCTAAAGTATCCCATTTCAGGAAGAGTGAACAAATTTTTGTGGATTTTTTTTCTGAAGACAAACACTTTGTTTACTGTCATGATATCAGTATTCTTCTCACCAGCTAGGTGTTACCACTTACAGTCCAACAGAATGGCAGCTATTTCTTGACAGCTCTAAATGGAGGATGAAATATGTTCTCCTACACAAAGGTAATGTTTATGCAGTGGTTCCAATTGGATATTCAACTCATCTGTGAGAAGATTATAATGACATAAAAATTGTCCTCAACTTTCTGAAGTATGAGGAGCATAACTGGATTATTTCTGTGGATCTTAAAATGGTAAATTTCCTGCTAGGATAACAGAGAGGTTTCACGAAGTATCCTTGCTTTCTGTGTTTGTGGGACAGCCGAGCTTGGGAGAAACATTGGACGCAGAAGGACTGGCCAAAACGTGAAGCTCTGGAAGTAGAGATGCAAAATATTGTGAATGAACCTGTAGTTAATCGAGACAGGATCATTTTTCCCCCACTTCACATCAAACTTGGCTTAATGAAGCAGTTTGTTCAGGCTTTGAATAGAGAAAGTGAATGCTTTCAACATATTATTTCTGCTTTTCCTGCCTTGTCTTTTGAGAAGATAAAAGTAGATGTATTCGATGGACCTCAAATTTGAACTCTCATACGTGATGAAGAATTTGCCAGGAAGATGAATAAGGAGGAGAAAGCAGCATGGCAGTCTTTTGTGGCAGTTACAAAGAACTTCCTTGGCAACAAAAAAGCAGAAAACTATAAACTTCTGGTTCAAAGGATGCTGTTAGCTTTCTGCAACATTGGATGTAATATGAACGTTAAGATTTACTTTCTGGGCCCTGGCCGGTTGGCTCAGCAGTAGAGCGTCAGCCTGGCGTGTGGGGGACCCGGGTTCGACGCCCGGCCAGGGCACATAGGAGAAGCGCCCATTTGTTTCTCCACCCCCCCTCCTTCCTCTCTGTATCTCTCTTCCCCTCCCGCAGCCAAGGCTCCATTGGAGCAAAGATGGCCCGGGCGCTGGGGATGGCTCCTTGGCCTCTGCACCAGGCGCTAGAGTGGCTCTAGTAGAGGCAGAGCGACGCCCCAGAGGGGCAGAGCATCGCCCCCTGGTGGGCAGAGCATCGCCCCTGGTGGGCGTGCCGGGTGGATCCCGGTCGGGTGCATGCAGGAGTCTGTCTGACTTTCTCTCCCCATTTCCAGCTTCAGAAAAATACAAAAAAAAAAAAAGATTTACTTTCTGGACCTGACGTAGAGAAATGGCGCAGTGAGAAGTGCTCCCAATCCCTCTCCCTGCAACTTTAACAAATTCAACAACTAGAGACAGAAAAACAATCTCAGGAGCATCTGAAATACACATACATCAAACAAAGGTACGATTGGGCAAAAAGGTGGCTGAATATATAATCCACTCTGAAGGAAATAAGACGGAGAATGGAGTATTCCACTTTCCTCACTGAACTGAGGAAGGGCTGCTTTCACTTGGAACTGAGAGAAAGTGAGGGCTGGGGGCGTGGAAAAAGCTGGACTAGGGCAGAGATGTTCAAGCCAAGGAGAGAGTGTGCCCACAGCTCAGCCCATGTGAGGCTAACACCAGCGGCAGACCCAGGCAAAAGTGGGCAAGCAGTTGCCTTGTTTACTCCAGATATCCCAGTCAGCCAGCGCGGGCAGTGTGCAAGTGGATCCACCTGGTGCTTTGGGCAT
Source organism: Saccopteryx bilineata (assembly GCF_036850765.1). NCBI lineage: Eukaryota > Metazoa > Chordata > Mammalia > Chiroptera > Emballonuridae > Saccopteryx > Saccopteryx bilineata. The sequence goes on from NC_089502.1 coordinate 75,950,481, forward strand.
GGGTGCCTGCATTCCCAGATGGAGGGGCTGAGTCGGAGACTGTCAGTAGTAACCCTCTGTGTGGGCTGTGACCAGAGTTTCTGAATAATCCTGGCTTCCCAAACAACAGTGCACGGGAAGTGCATGAAAGCTGGCTTTCCTATTCCCGGACCTGTCTGGGCACAGCACCTCTGCCAGCCATATAGGCTAACAAAGCACACTCCTGGGGAAGAGAACTGCAGAAGTGGTGGGGGGAAGGGTGCACAGGCAGCTTGCAGATAGCCTGTGGAGAGCAGAACTGAGGAGTGCTGAGGCATACTAGACATGCCCTGAGGCTCATAGAAAGACACCTGAAAGGCAATCAGCTCCCAGCCCTGCCTGATTATGCTGGCGACTCTGGCTGTCAAAGTCTCACCCAGAACCCTGCATTGAGTGGGGATAGAGGGAGGATTTGGCAGCTCTTAGAGCCTCTTGCTCTCTAGGCAGTGGCTGGGGCCACTTCACAGTTGGGTCCCAGGCTGGTTCAGGAAGGAGATATTTGGGGAGAGGCTGTGGGAAAACAGACTCTCCCATTGTCAGAGCCTGCAAACGTTAACAAGCCACGCCTACCAATGGGACTGAGGACTAGTTTATGTCATCACCATAGCAACACATCAACTGCAAATCTCTACCTAAAAGTGCCACAGGGGCAGAACCTGGGGAACAGTGCCACAGGCCAAAAAGAGAGAGAAGAAAGATAAAGGAAGAAGATAACTTCTCAAAACGAGGAAAAATCCACAGTCTTTATAACTTTTTCCATTTTTTTCTTGTATTTTTAATCTTTTTTTTTCTTCTACCTTGGTCATTTTATCTTCTTTCTGTTTTACTCTTTTCATTTTTTTTTGTATTTTTCTGAAGCTGAAAATGGGGAGAGACAGTCAGACAGACTCCTGCATGCGCCCAACCGGGATCCACCCAGCATGCCCACCAGGGGGCAATGCTCTGCCCCTCCGGGGCGTCGCTCTGCCACAACCAGAGCCACTCTAGCACCTGGGGCAGAGGCCAAGGAGCCATCCCCAGCGCCCAGGCCATCTTTGCTCCAATGGAGCCTTGGCTGCGGGAGGGGAAGAGAGAGACAGAGAGGAAGGAGGGGGGTGGAGAAGCAAATGGGCGCCTCTCCTATGTGCCCTGGCTGGGAATAGAACCCGGGTCCTTCGCATGCCAGGCCGATGCTCTACCACTGAGCCAACCGGCCAGGGCCCTCTTTTCATTTTATTTTGAACGTTATTACCCATAGGTATTACATTTTCCATTCTTTTTTTATTCTATGAGTATTACATTCCAAAAAACTTAACTCAATTTTTTTTCTCTTTCTCTTTTTGTTTCTTCTTTTCTCTTTCACTTTTTCTCTAATTTAAATCTCACTCACAAACTAATTATTTCATTCTGGATTCAAATTTTTTCTTTGTGGCATTTTGTGTGCTTTTTACTTTGTTTTTTCATCTCCTTAGCATTTCCCCCAATTCCAGCTTTCCATTCTATAGTTTTTGTGTCACTTAATACAATAGAATTTTATATTTCACTGTACTATTTTTTCTTTTTTCTCTTTTTCTTTTTTTTCTTTTCTCTTACACCATTTCTCTCATTCGACTATAGTTTACAAACAAATTATTTTATTCTTGATCCAAATATTTTCCTTGTGGCATTTTGTGTATTCTGGCCTCATTTTTTGCCTCTTTGTCACTCCCCCCAACCCAGGCCCTTCATTCTACATATTTTTGTTCTACTTAGCACAATAGAATTTTCGGTTTTTACTACATTTTCTCAAAAATAATTTTTTATCAACTCTTATTTGTGTTATTAACAATACCACTCTCAAATGCCATTAAAGAAAAAGAAATTGAATATTATGGGTACAAAAGACAGTGATGTACCTCAGATAGATGAGGAAAAATCTATAGAAAAAAATTCAATAGCTTAGAAACCTTGGAGTTAAACGACATAAAATTTAAAATTGAAGTCCTAAAAATACTCAGGGATATATAAGAAAGCACAGGAAGGCAATTTAGTGAGCTCAAAAAAATTCAATAAACAGAAAGAATACTTCACCAAGAAAATTGAAACTATGAAAACAGATCAAACAGAGATAAAAAAAAAAAAAACTCATTTCATGAAGTGAAAAAATGAGGTAACAAGCTTAGCCAACAGAACAGGCCAGATAGAAGAGAGAATTAGTGACATAGAAGACAAGCAACTAGAGATACTACAGAGAGAAGAAGAGAGAGAGACTCACAAATTTTTAAAAAATGAGATAGACCTACAGGAATTGTCTGACTACATCAGAAAGAGCAACATAAGAATAATGGGTATATCAGAAGGAGAAGAGAGAGAAAATGGAATGGAGAACATATTCAAACAAATAATATATGAGAACTTCCCAAGACTGTGGAAAGAACTAAAGCCTCAAATTCAAGAAGCAAACAGAACACCAAATTATCTTAACCCTAGCAAACCTACTCGAAGGCATATTATAATGAAATTGGCACAAACCAATGATGAAGCAAAAATTCTCAAGGCAGCCAGGGAAAAGAAGAATACAACATATAAAGGAAGGCCTATTAGATTATCAACAGATTTCTCAGCAGAAACTCTACAAACTAGAAGAGAGTGGAACCCCAATATTTAAAGTTCTGAAAGAGAGGAACTTCCAGCCAATAATACTATACCCATGAAAGCTATCCTTCAAATATGAAGGAGAAATAAAAACATTCACATACAGAAAAGATGAGGGAATTTATGACCAGAAAACCCCCATTTCAGGAAATACTAAAGGGGGTTTTCCAACCAGACATGAAGAACAGAACAAAACAAAACTACAAGTAAAAGCTCCATCAAGATTGCAATAAAAACAAGATTAATCTGTGACAAAGAAACAAAAAAGGGGGAGAGAACAAATATTAACATAGCAAAGGAGGGTGGAGTGCAGAAGCACTCATAAGATAATGTACTACAATGAACATAATATGTATGCTTTCTATTACTTAATGGTAAACATTCCTGAAAAAAATAAAGTAGCAGAGAAATACATGGCTTGAAAAAAGAAGTAACAGAGAAAAGAAGTATGGATTACAACCAAACAAAAACAAATGATAGAAAAATAAAAGAGAAGAACCAAACAAATACAAAACTATCAGAAAGCAATATATAAAATGGCAATAGGAAACCCTCAAATGTCAATAATTACACTAAACATAAATGGATTAAACTCATCCATAAAAAGACACAGAGTAGCAGAATGGATTAAAAAAATCCAATTGTATGCTGCCTAGAAGAAATATATCTAAGCCTGACCAGGTGGTGGAGCAGTGGATAGAGAATCAAACTGGGATGCGGAGGACCTACGTTCGAGACCCCAAGGTCACCAGCTCGAGCACAGGCTCATCTGGTTTGAGCAAAGCTCACCAGCTTGGACCAAAGGTCGCTGGCTTGACCAAGGGTTTACTCGGTCCACTGTAGCCCCACAGTCAAGGCACATGAAAGAGCAATCAATGAACAACTAAGGTGTCGCAACAAAAAACTAATGATTGATGCTTCTCATCTCTCTCCCTTCCTGTCTGTCTGTCCCTATCTATCCCTCTCTCTGACTCTCTCTCTGTCAAACAAACAAACAAACAAAAAACCCAAAACACACATTTAAGCTACAAGGATAAAAACAAATTCAAAGTGAAAGGCTGGAAAACAATACTCCAAGCAAATAACATCCAAAAAAAAAGCAGGTGTAGCAATACTTATATCTAACAATGCTGACTACAAGACAGCAAATTTAATCAGAGACAAAAACAGTCATTTCTTAATAATAAAGGGGACATTGAATCAAGAAGATGTAACACTTTTTAATATATATGCACCAAACCAAGGAGCACCAAAATATATAAGACAGCTACTGACTGACCTAAAAACAAAAACCGACAAAAATACAATCATACTTGGAGACCTCAATACACCACTGATGGCTCTAGATTGTTCATCCAAACAGAAAATCAATAAAGAAATATTGGCCTTAAATGAAACACTAGAACAATTGGATATGATAGACATCTATAGGACATTTCATCCCAAAGTGCCAGAGTATACATTTTTCTCTAGTGTACATGGATCATTCTCAAGAACTGACCATGTGTTGGCCCACAAAAATAACATCAACAAATTCAGAAAGATTGAAATACCAAGCATATTTTGTGATCATAAATCCTTGAAACTAGAATTTAACTGCAAAAAAGAGGTAAACAAACCCACAAAAATATGTAAACTAAACAACATACTTTTAAAAAGGGAGGGGGTCAAAGAAGAAATAAGCACAGAGATAAAAAAAATACATACAGGCAAACGAAAATAACAATAAAACATATCAGAATCTCTGGTATGCAGTAAAAGCAGTAATAAGAGGGATGTTCATATCACTTCAGCCCTATATGAACAAACAAGAGAGAGCCCAAGTAAACCACTTAACTTTACATCTTAAGGAACTAGAAAAAGGAGAACAAAGACAACACAAAACCAGCAGAAGAAAGGAAATAATAAAAGTCAGAGCAGAAATAAATGAAACAGAGAACAGAAAAACTATAGAAAAATTAATAAAACAAGGAGCTAGTTCTTTGAAAAGATCAACAAAATTGACAAACCCTTGGCAAGACTCACCAAGGAAAAAAGAGAAAAGACTCATATAAACAAAATCCAAAATGAAAGAGGAGAAATCACCACAGATATCATAGATATACAAAGAATTATTGTTAAATACTATGAAAAACTATATGCCACAAAATTCAACAATATAGAAGACATGGATAAATTCCTAGAACAATACAATCTTCCTACACTGAGTCATGAAGAAGCAGAAAGCCTAAACAGACCCATAAACAAGGAGGAAATAGAAACAACTATTAAAATCTCCCCCAAAATAAAAGTCCAGGGACAGGCGGCTATACTAGTGAATTCTATCAAACATTCAAAGAAAACTTGGTTCCTATTCTACTGAAAGTCTTCCAAAAAATTGAAGAAGAAGCAATACTTCCAAACACATTTTATGAGGCCAACATAGCCCTCATACCAAAACCTGGCAAGGATGGCACAAAGAAAGAAAACTACAGACCAATATCTCTAATGAATACAGATGCTAAAATACTAAACAAAATACTAGCAAATCGAATACAACAACACATTAAAAAATTAATTCATCATGATCAAGTGGGATTCATCCCAGAAGCACAAGGATGATTCAACAAACATAAAACAGTTAATGGAATACACCATATCAACAAAACAAAGAACAAAAACCACATGATCTTATCAATAGATGCAGAAAAGGCATTCGATAAAATACAACATTATTTTATGTTTAAAACACTTAACAAAATGGGTATAGAAGGAAAATATCGCAGTATAATAAAGGCCATCTATGATAAACCATCAGCTAACATCATATTAAATGACATAAAACTGAGGGCTTTTCCCCTAAAATCAGGAACAAGACAAGACTATCCACTCTCTCCACTCTTATTCAACGTAGTGCTGGAAGTTCTAGCCAGAGCAATCAGAGAAGAGAAAGAAATAAAAGGCATTCATATTGGGAAAGAAAAAGTAAAGGTTTCACTTTTTGCAGATGATATGATCCTGTACATTGAAAACCCCAAAGACTCCACAGAAAGACTACTAGAAGCAATAAACCAATATAGTAAGGTCGCAGGATACAAAATTAATATACAAAAGTCCATTGCCTTTCTATATGCCAACAATGAAACATCAGAAAATGAGCTCAAAAAAACAATTCCCTTCATGGTTGCATCAAAAAAAAAAAACAAACAAACCTAGTAATAAACATAACAAAGAATGTAAAGGACCTACATAATGAAAACTACAAAGCATTGTTAAGGGAAATTGAAAAAAAATATAATGAAATGGAAAAATATTCATTCTTCTTGGACAAGAAGAATAAATATAGTCAAAATGACTATATTACCCAAAGCGATATACAAATTTAATGCAATTCCCATCAAAATTTCAATGTCATTTTTTAACGAAATAAAACAAAATATCATCAGGTTTAAATGGAACTATAAAAAAAACCCGAATAGCCAGAGCAATCCTAAGGAAAAAGAACAAAGCTGGGAGCATTACAATACCTGACTTCAAATTATATTATAGAGCCACAATAATCAAAACAGCATGGTGTTGGCAGAACAATAGACACTCAGACCGGTAGAACAGAATAGAAAGCTCAGAAATAAAACCACATGTATATGGTCAAATAATTTTTGATAAAGGGGCCAACAACACACAATAGAGAAAAGAAAGTCTCTTCAACAAATGGTGCTGGGGAAACTAAAAAACCACATGCAAAAGAATGAAACTTAACTACAGTTTGTCCCCTTGTACTAAAATTAATTCAAAATGGATCAAAGACCTGAAACAATAAATTATATAGAAGAAAACATAGATACTAAACTCATGGACCTTGGTTACAAAGAGCACTTTATGAATTTGACTCCAAAGACAAGGGAAGTGAAGGCAATGATAAATGAATGGGACTACATCAGACTAAGAAGTTTTTGCACAGCAAATGTAACTGACAACAAAACAAACAGACAACTAAATGGGAGATGATATTTTCAAACAACAACACAGATAAGGGCCTAATATCCAAAATATACAAAGAATTCATAAAACTCAACAACAAACAAGCAAACAATCCAATAAAAAAATGGGAAGAGGACATGAACAGACACTTCTCCCAGGAAGAAATACAAATGGCCAACAGGTATATGAAAAGATGCTCATCTTCATTAGCTATTAGAGAAATGCAAATCAAAACTACAATGAGATACCACCTCACACCTGTTAGATTAGCTATTATCAACAAGACAGGTAATAACAAGTGTTGGAGAGGCTGTGGAGAAAAAGGAACCCTCATCCACTGTTGGTGGGAATGTAAAGTAGTACAACCACTATGGAAGAAAGTATGGTGGCTCCTCAAAAAATTAAAAGTAGAACTACCATATGACCCAGCAATCCCTCTACTGGAATATACCCCCATAACTCAAAAACACTGGTACATAAAAGACACATGCAGCCCCATGTTCATTGCAGCGTTGTTCACAGTGGCCAAGACATGGAAACAACCAAAAAGCCCTTTAACAGATGACTGGATAAAGAAGATGTGGTACATATACACTATGAATACTACTCAGCCATAAGAAATGATGACATCGGATCATTTACAACAAAATGGATGGACCTTGATAACATTATACTGAGTGAAATAAGTAAATATGAAAAAAACTAAGAACTATATGATTCCATACATAGGTGAGACATAAAAATGAGACTCGGACATGCACAAGAGTGTTGGTTACTGGGGTGGAGAGAGGAAGGTAGGGGATAGGGGGAGAGGAGGAGCACAAAGAAAACCAGATAGAAGGTGACAGAAGACAATTTGATTTTGCGTGATGGGTATGCAACATAATCAAATGTCAAAATAACCTGGAGATGTTTTCTCTGAACCTATGTAGCCTGATTGATTAATGTCACACATTAAAGTTAATAATAATAATAATAATAATAATAATAATAAAAAGATTCACTTCCTGAACAATCACCTTGATAAGTTTCCTGAAAATTTTGGAGCTGTTAGTGATGAGCAGACTACTGCTGGAGCATCAAACGAGATTGTCCTCAACAAGTACACAAACGCAAGAGCTACAAATGCAAATTTTTGCCTGAATAGAATTTAAATAAGTTTTGCACAAATTTTATGATTAAAATAAGTGTTTTAATATGTTCTATTTCAAAATTGTAGACAAATTCTGATGCAATCATATCTTTTAGTGTATTTACTGCATGATATTAATTATTATATTTTCACAAAGATGATGCCCAAGAAGACATTCTGCTTCATTATTTTAAACTAAATGTTGAAAATTTTACAATAAGATGAAAATCTAAAGTCTTAAATTGCAAAAATAACTGTAGCTTACAGAGAAAAACTAATGTCAGATTTGAGATTAGCACACTCAAATTAGGTAAAAACAAGTGTTTTTGTGGATGCAACAAAAATTTTGTTTCCCAGTGTTATAGACTGAGTGCATTAAACAACTGAAACTTATTTCCCTATAGTTCTGAAGTCTGAGAAGTTCAAGAAAAAGATGATGGCAAATTTGGTTCTGGTGAGAGTTCTCTTCCTGGCTCGTAGATAATGGCCTTGTATCTGCCCTCACCTGGCCTTTCCTCATTGTGTGTGGGAAAGCTTGCACTGTGACGTTTCTTCTTAAAAAGATACTACCCTATTGGATCAGGGCCCACCCTTAAGATTTCATTTAACCTTTTTTTACTTCCCTACAGGCTGCATTTCCATACAGCCACACTGTATGGGTTGGGGTTTCAACATAGAAATTTTGTACAGACACAAAATTCAATCCATAACAGACTCTATGTTATACCCAGGGCATAAGAAGATCATTTTCAGATGTAAGAAATATTCTATGTCAGAATTCAGACTCTAATTGCTTTTCAATCAGTAAGGTTTGCTCTGTCAAGTGTATAACAGCAAAATTTTGGAAACAATCTAAATGTGCATTGATGTACATAGAAGAAAATATAGGCTCTAAACTTATGGAACTTGGATGTTGAAAACATTTTATGAATTTGACCCCAAAGGCAAAGGAAGTAAAAGCAAAAATGAATGAATGGGACTATATCAAACTAAAAAGCTTCTGCACAGCAAAAGAAACTGACAACAAAACAAAAAAATTACCCAACCAAATGGAAGATGACATTTGCAAACAACAGCTTTGACAAGAGGTTAATATCCAAAATACATGAAGAACTCATACAACTCAACACCAAACGAACAAAATCCAATTAAGAAATGGACAGAAGGCCCTGGCCGGTTGGCTCAGTGGTAGAGCATCGGCCTGGCATGCAGGAGTCCCGGGTTCGATTCCCGGCCAGGGCACACAGGAGAAACACCCATCTGCTTCTCCACCCCACCCGCTCTCCTTCCTCTCTGTCTCTCTCTTCCCCTCCTGCAGCCAAGGCTCCATTGGAGCAAAGTTGGCCTGGGCACTGAGGATGGCTCTGTGGCCTCTGCCTCAGGCAATAGAATGGCCCTGGTTGCAACAGAGCAACGCCCCAGATGGGCGGAGCATCACCCCCTGGTGGGCATGCCAGGTGGATCCCGGTCAGGCGCATGCGGTAGTCTGTCCGACTGCCTCCCCATTTCCGACTTCAGAAAAATACAAAGAAATGGACAGAAGACCTAAATAGACACCTCTCCCAGAAAGACATACTGATGGCTAACAGATATATGAAAAGATGTTTAATGTCACTGGCGACTAAAAAAAAGCTAATCAAAACTACAATGAGATATCACCTCACACCTGTTAGAATGGGTGTTATCAACTACACAGGTAATAACAAGTGTGAGAGAGGTAGTAAAGGAAAAGGAACCCTCATTAACTGCTGGTAGGAATGTTAACTGGTACATCCACTGTGGGAAACAGTATGGTGTTTTTTAAAAAAAATTAAGAATAGAGTTACCATAACCTAGGAACCCTCTTCTGGGTATCTACCCAAAAAAGCCTTGAAAACATTTATTCTCAAAGATATATGCACTTCTATGTTCATTGCAGCACTATTCACAGTGGCAAAGACATGGAGACAACGAAAGTACCCTTCAATATTTGATTGGATAAGAAAGATGTGGTATGTATATACCTAGCCATAAGAAAAGATGAAATACTGCAATTTGCGACAACATGAACAGACCTTTAGAATATTATGCTAAGTGAAATAAGTCAGTCAGAAAAAGCTAATAACCACATGGTTTTACTCATATGTGGTATATAAAACTGAAACTCATAGACACAGACAACAGTATGGTGGTTACCAGAGGGAAAGAGGAGGTGGGGTAGTGAGGGGTAAAGAGGGTCAAATATACGGTGATGAAAGATGATTTGACTTTGCATAGTGGGCACACAATAAAAAAACAATGTGCATCACTAGAGAAAAGGCTAATTTTTTTTTAATCTAAGTACATCTATGCAGTGGAATGCTAGTAACTATGAAAAGTGATATTACAGAATTATTTTTTAAAAATAAAATAAAAGGCCCTGGCCAGTTGGCTCAGTGGTAGAGTGTCGGCCTGGCGTGCAAGGGGTCCCGGGTTCGATTCCCGGCCAGGGCACACAGGAGAAGCGCCCATCTGCTTCTCCACCCCTCACCCTCTCCTTCCTCTCTGTCTCTCTCTTCCCCTCCCGCAGCGAGGCTCCATTGGAGCAAAGATGGACCGGGCACTGGGGATGGCTCCTTGGCCTCTGCCCCAGGTGCTAGAGTGGCTCTGGTCGTGACAGAGCGACGCCCCGGAGGGGTAGAGCGTCGCCCCCTGGTGGGCGTGCCGGGTGGATCCCGGTCGGGCGCATGCAGGAGTCTATCTGACTGTCTCTCCCCGTTTCCAGCTTCGGAAAAATACAAAAAATAATAATAAATAAGTAAATAAATAAAATAAAAATAAAAACATCTATTTTTCCAGAGTAGTTAATTTTCCTATTTCTACAATAACCAATGTTGAACTTACTTTTCTCCATTTAATTAAAAAATATTAAATGAAAGTCAGGGAGGCAGACAGACAGACTCCTGCACGCACCCTGACCGGGATCAATCCACAAGCCCCCTATCAGGTGATGCTTTACCCATCTGGGGCCACTGCTCTGTTGCTTTGGCAACTATGCTCTTTTAGCACCTGAGGAGAGGCCATGGAGCTCTCCTCAGTGCCCGGGGCCAACTTGCTCAAACCATTTAAGCTATGGCTGTAGGAGGAAAAGACAGAGAGAGAAGGGGAGGGGGAGAAGTGGAGAAGCAAATGGTTGCTTCTCCTGTGTGCCTTGACTAGGAATCAAACCCGAGACTTCCACACACTGGGCTGATGCTCTACTGCTGAGCAAACTGGCCAGGACCTAAAAAATTTTTAATTATAGTTTACATTCAATATTATTTTGTATTAGTTGTAGGTGTACAGCATAGTGGTTAGACAATCATATAGTTTACAAAGCGTTCCTTCTTATATTTCCAGTGCCCAACTGGCACCATACATAGTTATGACAATATCATTAGCTGTCCTTTATATCCCCATGACTATTTTGTAACTACCAATCTTTACTTATCAATCCCTTCACAGAATTATTATTTATGACAGGAAAAATAATATCAAATAAATCATTAAGTGAAAAATAGACTTTACAAAATAGTATGAATAAAATTACCTAAGTTTGTAAAAGTAGTGTGTGCATGTGTCTGTATGTATTTGTGCACAAGTGCGCACATGCATGTGTGTGTGTGTGTGTAAAAAGAGAGACAGACAGACAGAGACAGAGATATAGAAGCAATTGACATCCAGAAGTTGGCCTGCCATGATTATGCTATGCTATTCTTATGTTGTGAGACTGGTAGTTGGACATAAGCCATCTCACAGATACCAATCTCAAACTAAGTTGCTTTGATACCATGATAAAGTGAAACAAAACAAAGACATTTCATAATTTTGTCTAAGTACAGACAAAATAAGGTTACTTTGCCACCCACAAAATACCTAACATCCCTTCTCACAAACAAAAGGCATGCCTGCTCTTTCCTTACCAATTAAAACTTTACCCTCAGCCCTGGCCGGTTCGCTCAGTGGTAGAGCCTCGGCCTGGTGTGCAGGAGTCCCGGGTTCGATTCCCTGCCAGGGCACACAGGAGAAGCGCCCATCTACTTCTCCACCCCTCCCCCTCTCCTTCCTCTCTGTCTCTCTCTTCCCCTCCCGCAGCGAGGCTCCATTGGAGCAAAGACAGCCCGGGCACTGAGGATGGCTCTGTGGCCTCTGCCTCAGGCGCTAGAATGGCTCTGATTGTGGCAGAGCGACGCCCCAAGATGGAAAGAGCATAGCCCCCTGGTGGGCATGCCGGGTGGATCCCGGTCGGGCGCATGCGGGAGTCTGTCTGACTGCCTCCCCGTTTCCAGCTTCGGAAAAATAAAAAATAAAAAAATAAAAAAAACTTTATCCTCATTCTCCTCTTCCCTCCCCATAAAAAAGATTTATTGAGATTCCCAATCATAGAATTGCCCCCAATTTTGACAGTATCCAATCTAAAGTAAACCCTCACTCCTTAGAGCCTCTCCCAAACCATCCAACAAAACCCAAATCCTATAATAGTTTCTTTATGATACCTTGCTACTGAAACAGCTCATGGTTCCCATGACATGTATTCTCCCTCGCAGCAATGAGTAATAAACTCAATTTGTTCAACCACAATTATGCTCTTGGTGGTCTTTGCCTAGAATGAATTATATTTATATATGAGTTGTGTGTGTGTATATATATACACATATATCTCTATGTGTGTATGTATTTATAGAGAGAATGCATTTGTTTATTCACAACTTCCTTGTCATTTCTGTAGCCATTGAAATTGTATGTGATCGATGATCATGTGATGTCATAGTTACCATCATGTCCAATCAATATAAAATCATAATATTATGAACAGGAAGTGTTATATGGATGTATTATTAATATCTGAACATATATTTTCAAATATAGATGAGCATTCTAAATATAATTTGGAGTTAAAAATTTCTATGCTTTATATGTTGAAATTCTATTAAAGTACAAATGTATATATATTATATATACACAATTATATATAATTGTAACAGTTAGTAATTAATAATTGCAAAAGTTGTTAATTTTGTGTACAAATTAAGTAAGACTTTTCAAGCAATTAACTAAATATAAAAATAGGCGCATAGTTAATATGAAAATTAAGGGAGAATGTGGTATATAGATAACTCTAGAAAGAATGATATATCCTCTTTGAACCAAAAAATGCTTATAAAAACTTTAACCATAAAGATTAAATTGAAGCCCTGGCCGGTTGGCTCAGCGGTAGAGCGTCGGCCTGGCTTGTGGAGGACCCAGGTTCGATTCCCGGCCAGGGCACACAGGAGAAGCGCCCATTTGCTTCTCCACTCCTCTGCCGCACCTTCCTCTCTGTCTCTCTCTTCCCCTCCCGCAGCCGAGGCTCCATTGGAGCAAAAGATGGCCCGGGCACTGGGGATGGCTCTGTGGCCTCTGCCTCAGGCGCTGGAGTGGCTCTGGTCGCAACATGGCGATGCCCAGGATGGGCAGAGCATTGCCCCCTGGTGGGCAGAGCTTCGCCCCATGGTGGGCGTGCCGGGTGGATCCTGGTCGGGCGCATGCGGGAGTCTGTCTGACTGTCTCTCCCTGTTTCCAGCTTCAGAAAAATGTAAAAAAAAAAAAAAAAAAAAAAAGATTAAATTGAATCTCAATTCTAATCTTTTTTTTTTTTTTTGTATTTTTCTGAAGTTGGAAATGGGGAGGCAGACAGACTCCCGCATGCGCCCGACCGGGATCCACCCGGCATGCCCACCAGGGGGCGATGCTCCACCCATCTGGGGCACTGCTCTGTTGCAACCAGAGCCATTCTAGTGCCTGAGGCAGAGGCCATGGAGCCATCCCCAGCGCCCGGGCCATCTTTGCTCCAATGGAGCCTTGGTTGCAGGAAGGGAAGAGAGAGACAGAGAGGAAGGAGAGGGTGAGGAGTGGAGAAGCAGATGGGTGCTTCTCCTGTGTGCCCTGGCCGGGAATCGAACCTGATACTTCTGCACGTCAGGCCGACACTCTACCACTGAGCCAACCAGCCAGGGCCTCAATTCTAATCTTTATAGAACTGTTTAATGTACTAACAACATTAGACTAACTTTTAAGAACTATATTTAAATTTTAGTTACCTAATTACATTTAGAGTATGAATCATGCTCTTCCAGTGACCTCAGTTTTTAATATGTCAAATGTGCAAAATAGTGAGCACAGAAACAATCAAGCAGTTTATAGTGTTGAGATGTTATTTATAGTTTCTGCACTTTTATGTGAAATTTCTTAGAAATTAATATTGAAGATTTTAAGTTGCAATAATACTTATTTTTATATAAAACTCTAGATTTATTCTTTTTTAATGGTTTGTCCTTTTTAAAGATTTTATTCATTGATTTTAGAGGAGGAGATAGACAGAGAGAAAAGGGGTTAGGAGCAGGAAGCATCAACTTATAGTTGTTGCTTTTTATATATGCCTTGACTAGGCGAGCCTGGGCCTCGAACTGGCATCCTCAGCATAACAGGTCGACACTCCATCCACTGCACCACCACAGGTCAGGCTAGATTTATTCTTATATCACTGGGATGTGTGCTAAAATGGATAGTATTATTTAACTGTCCTGAGTTTCATTTGAATATTGACTTTAACTCTTGGCCATTCAACATTTAGTCAAAATGGATCTACAATGCCCCTTGTATCCATGAGTAACAAAGGATCTAGAAAGATCTACACCTAGGTATGAATAGTGACTTTCTTTTTTTCTTCTTCTCCTTCATTTCCAAGTGAGAGGAGGAGAGATAGACAGACTCCCGCATGCACCCTGACCAGAATCCAGTCAGCAACTCCCATCTGGGGCCATGCTTGTAACCAAGCTATTTTTAGACCTGAGGCGGAGTCTTCACAGGGCCATCCTCAGTGCCCAGGGCCAATGTGCTAGAACCAATCGAGCTATGGCTGTGGAAAGGAAAAAAAAAAAAAAAAAAAAAAATATATATATATATATATATATATATATATATAGAGAGAGAGAGAGAGAGAGAGAGAGAAGGGGATGAGGGGATGAGGAGGGGGTGGAGAAGAAGATGGTTGCTTCTCCTGTTGCCCTGACTGGTAATCAAACCCAGGACATCCACACACTGGGCTGATACTCTACTACTGAACCAACCAGCCAGGGCCAAATAGTGACTTTCTAACTTTCCTTATGGTGGTCTTTATGTTATGGTTACCTATTATCCCAGAGAACCACAACTTTGTTTGGGGTAGCAATAAATCCAACTTCCCATACACATAGGTCATTTGGCCAATGAAATTTAAGCAGAAGTCTTCAGGGTGGGGCTTCTAGAAAAGCTATTGCTTTTCTAATAAAGAAAAACAATTCTCTTCACCAGATCTGATCCTTTAGCCCCTTGCCTTATGCTCTTACCAGTTTCTTTCTGCATAGGACACAGAAAAAATGCTTGGAAATTGAGCAGCCATTTTAAAACCATAAGGATGAACATACACACACTAAAAAATGAAGCAGGAAGCTGTAAATATTACATGGAGCAGTAGCACCCACTCTTGCCCTGCCTAGCTCAGAAATTTTTGGTTAAAAAAAAAGAAAGACCCAAACACTTATTTTATTGAGCTACTGCAATAACGTTTCTATTACATGCAATCAAATACAATCTTGATACACTCTACCTCGAAAGAGAAAGATTTACAGGAAAAGCACGTTACTTTCTTATTAGGAGGAGTCTTTTTTAAAAACAAGGAGATTTCCTGGAAAAAGAAAAAGTAGGCCCTGGCCGGTTGGGTCAGTGGTAGAGCATTGGCCTGGCGTGCAGAAGTCCCGGGTTCGATTCCCGGCCAGGGCACACAGGGGAAGCGTCCATCTGCTTCTCCACCCCTCACCCTCTCCTTCCTCTCCGTCTCTCTCTTCCCCTCCCGCAGCGAGGCTCCATTGGAGCAAGGATGGCCCGGGCGCTGGGGATGGCTCCTTGGCCTCTGCCCCAGGCGCTAGAGTGGCTCTGGTTGTGACAGAGCGACGCCGCGGAGGGGCAGAGCATCGCTCCCTGGTGGGCAGAGCGTCGCCCCCTGGTGGGCGTGCTGGATGGATCCTGGTCGGGCGCATGCAGGAGTCTGTCTGACTGTCTCTCCCCGTTTCCAGCTTCAGAAAAATACAAAAAAAAAAAGAAAAAAAGAAAAGAAAAGAAAAAGTACTTTTCTTTTCCTATTTTTGTCTGCCCATGATGGAGAGCAATAAATATAGGAGAGCAGGAGATATAAGCTAACTCCTGCTCTCTGATCAAGTGAGATCAAGATATTAGAATTCCTTTTTAGAGCAGTGTCTCCTAAAGTATGTCTTGGCATAGTAAGTTCTTGAGACATACCTCAAGAAAGAAGAAGAAAGAAAAGTTCTCTTGGTTATTAAGTTTTGTAGATATCACGTATCAAACCTCTTCCTCTTAGAAATTCACCATGGACATTATGATATTAAAGTCTCTGGATAAATCTTGTAGTAAAGGAATCTTCTTAACATTGATTAACCCAATCCTTTAAAAACTTAATAACACCTATTACCATCTTGAAATGTGTGCTTTAGAAAACTGCATTAGAGAAATAAATAAAGATAAAAATTTGTAAACTCAAACTAGCTTAAATCTTCAAATAACCAAAGCAATGGCTACCCTCTGGAAAGGAATCCAGCAAGTCTGAGTGGGTAAAAAGAAATGTTTTATTTACATTGGAGGTAAAGGGTTATTGGTGGTAAAGACAATGAGGCTTACAATGAGCAGTGAGGTAAATATCAATGAGAAGTATACAAATTGAGCAGATGTCATCAGTACGATGTTCTCTGAGAGGGCATGAGTTGATTTTTCTCTTGACTTTTCCAAGTACATCTGGTTTCTTCTTTCCAACTGTAGCTCTAACAGCACAGCTAAGGCCTCAAACTGTGATACAAAATTTACAGTAATAATCAGCCAGCAACAGTAAAGATTTTATCTCTCTCCTTCTCTTGGAGAGTTCCCATGTTTTGGGAATTTATAGTTTGACTCAAGGAGGAATAATTTGTCCTCTTCCCACTTTGTGACCTAAATGCATAAGCTCTGGCAATCAAACATACACCAAGGTGCCCTCACAGATAGGCTTGCTTTTTGATTGCAGTCAAATATTTTTGCACTTCCTTCTGGTGACAAGCCACATCTCAGCTCATACTGGGAATATCAGCTCTGTAGAGTTCAGCAAGTAACCCATTCAGTGGGTTATTCTTAAATTTATGGAAAGAGGTAGAGGCACCTAAGAACTCAAAGGGAAAGAGGAGTATAAACACATGTGAACAAATCTTGATTACAAAAGCTATTTGAGATTGGCCTCTTTAGTTAATGTCATTGGCTAATATCTTGTGTATGCATAGATCACGGTTGGCAGGAAATCAAGTATTTTTCATTATCTTCCTGAGTATCTCATCCTCCCTGAATTCTCTTAGGCATTTGACACTGTTGTTTGCTTTCTTAACCATTTTTTCTTTTGTTCAAAGGGATTTTAAAAATAAGAACTTATGTAACAATGCAAAAGTCCCAATCCATTTCCTTCATATTTATCACTATGGTCATCTCTCAGTGATCAGTTCTTAGCCTTCTGCTTCTCACACTCGAGGGTTCGTTCTTTGTCATAATCTTAGTTTTCACTTCTAAGCAGTACCAAATCTGAATCTAGAATTCTGGTTCCTTGTCCAGCTACACTAAACTTGAGAACAGATGAAATGGTGTTTCCTTATTTATTACTCCACTGACAATTCACAACAGGCCTGCCAAAGAAGTATTACTATCTGCAGTTGATCAATGAGGAAACTAAATCAAGGAAAGATTAAGAAACTTTTCTGAGATCACACAACTAGTCAGTAGCAGATTAGGATTCAAAGTCAAGTCTAGTTATCTGACTATAATTGCTTGTTCTGCTTGTGCTGGCTTCTATCACACCAATGAAGGAAAAAAGAGTCCCAGGTGAAGCATTAAGCTTGAAGATTGTGAAATGAAGAAATAGAAAATGTGAGGAAACTGAAAGTTCAGATGTACCACCTTCTCTTCCTCTTACTTCCAGGTTAGCCTTACAGGTGGGCCAAGTAGTGAGTGGCCAATGTAGGGAGCTGTGAGAGATCTTGAACAGGCCTACTTTCCTCCAAAATATATTTCCAGTGCCCTCCCTACCTCCACTATTCCTAAAGTGCCCCTTGAGTCACATAAGCTTGAAAACTCTTTAGATCCTTTGAGGATCCTGTGGCCTCTTAACATGGGAATATACCCAGGAGAAGAAACAGTAAACTGAATTACTGACAAGTAATCAGCAAATATGTCTTAAGCACCATTTATTAAGCAAATGAGATAAGATTCTAACAACTATTTATATTTGCTTAGATCTCTAGATTTGCAGAGCCTCATCACAATCTGAAGTACTTAAAGCTGAAATTATGATCTTCATTTTACAGATGATCAAATTGTGGCTCATAGTGTCTAAGTGACTCACCCAAGTTACACACCTGAGCCCCACTTTATACTCAGGGCTGAAACTTGCCTCTTCTGTCTTTCAGTCCTATGCTTTTTCCTTTCTGTCACAGTAACTCAAGGGGTTTACAGATGGGAACTCAAACAAACATATACAAAGAATTAAGTAGCATTCCAGGAGAATAGTATAAGTAATAGCAAAAGATAGTAAAAATGCCAAAAGTCTGATACACATAATATTTTTGTTTATTTGTTTGTTTGTTTACAGAGACAGAGAGAGAGTCAGAGAGAGGGATAGTAGGGACAGACAGACAGCAACAGAGAGAGATGAGAAGCATCAATCATCAGTTTTTTCGTTGCGACACTTTAGTTGTTCATCGATTGCTCTCTCATATGTGCCTTGACCATGGGCCTTCAGAAGACCAAGTAACCACTTGCTCGAGCCAACAACCTTGGGTCCAAGCTGGTGAGCTTTTTACTCAAACCAGATGAGCCCATGCTCAAGCTGGCCACTTCGGGGTCTTGAACCTGGGTCCTCTGTATCCCGGTCCAATGCTCTATCCACTGTGCCACCGCCTGGTCAGGCTGATACACATAATACTAACATTCATGCTCTGATCTGGGAATCCCACTCCTTGGAAGTTGTCCTAAGAGCAGAATTATAAAGAAGAAAATAGTCATATGCATTAAGATAGTCAAAGCATATAAAAATTGGGAGTCACCTAGAGGAATAGTCAAATAACATACAATCCATTGATGGATGGAATTTTTTTCTTTTTGTTTTTGTTTTGGGTTTTTTTGTTTTGTTTTGTTTTTACAGGGACAGAGAGAGAGAGTCAGAGAGAGGGATAGATAGGGACAGACAGACAGGAACAGAGAGAGATGAGAAGCATCAATCATCAGTTTTTCGTTGCAACACCTTAGTTGTTCATTGATTGCTTTCTCATATGTGCCTTGACCGGGCCTTCAGCAGACCGAGTAACCCCTTGCTCAAGCCAGAGACCTTGGGTCCAAGCTGGTGAGCATTTTTTTTTCTCAAGCCAAAAGCCAGATGAGCTTGCGCTCAAGCTGGCGACCTCGAGGTCTCGAACTTGGGTCCTCCGCATCCCAGTCCAACGCTCTATCTACTGCTCCACCACCTAGTCAGGCTGATGGATGGAATTTTATGTGTTGTTGAAATAATAAATATGAAAGACTGTAGCAGAAAGAGAGTATTACAATAAAATGTCTTTGCAGAATTTAAAAACATATGCAACAAGGACATCCTAGAGAAGTCAAAGGCAATAAAGGTAGAGAAAAGATCATTAAAGGTCTTACTTATGAGGTAATTTGTGTTCTTCTAAGTACAAAAAAAGTGTAAAAAGGTAATCAGATTAGGAGAGTTAAGTGGTAACTTTGTGGTAAAGAAACAAGTTTTATGGTAGTCTTTCCAGAAATGACAGTGAAATGAGTGAGATAAATAGAATGATAGCTAGAAAAGAGCAGGGTCAAGGTTTCAGCGGTAATGCTTTATTTTTGTTTGTTTGGGTTTTGGTGTGTGTGTGTGTGAGAGAGAGAGAGAGAGAGAGAGAGAGAGAGGATAGGATGAAATCAGTCTGGAAGAAACTGAAAATGATGAAGAGAGATAAACAAAAGACAAAAAAAGAGGGGCACTTCTTATTCTGGGACTGCAGGGAAGAAAGGGAGAAAGACAAGGTGGATATACAAGTAGAGTTTTCATAAATAAAAGCAAAAAAGAAGTTGAGATATTAAATTGTCTTCGTTTTGCATGAGGCAAGGTAAATCTTAAGTAGTCATGAGGGTAGGATGAAATAGGAGTCTTGAGAAAGTCTTGAGAAAAACAGAAAACAGTCATTCTAGAATGACTGTTCACTAGGAACTCGGCAGGTTAAGAGGGATAGGGGTGAGATGAAAATAGGAGTCTTGAGAAAGTAGAAAAACAGAAAACAGTCATTCTAGAATGACTGTTCACTAGGAACTCGGCAGGTTAAGAGGGATAGGGGTGAGATGAAATAGGAGTCTTGAGAAAGTAGAAAAACAGAAAACAGTCATTCTAGAATGACTGTTCACTAGGAACTCGGCAGGTTAAGAGGGATAGGGGTGAGATGAAAATAGGAGTCTTGAGAAAGTAGAAAAACAGAAAACAGTCATTCTAGAATGACTGTTCACTAGGAACTCGGCAGGTTAAGAGGGATAGGGGTGAGATGAAGTTTCAAGACAAGACGTTTCAGCGGATCAAGCCATCCTTGTGTTCTAGCTTCATCTGAAGTCCTCTCCAGAGAGAGGAGAAGATTGGTATAAGGTGTTTAAAGTTAGAGTGAGCAGGAAGGCAGCCCTAAAGTAGCAGACCACAAAGTCTGGGCAGTTAGTCTCAATTAAGCAAAAGGGAGTTCAAAAGACTGGAGAAATGGAGAAGGCTGGGTCAGTTGTGATGGAGGAGAAGCTTTCCTGGGTGGGGCTTGTGGGTAAGAAAGGTGATGGGCAAGGAAGCTCTGGTCATAGGAATTAAAGGGAATGAATGCAGATGAGGAGCAGGGTGTGTAATAATTTAGGTGGTGACCATGAGACTGGGAGACTAGTAAGAAAGCCAGTTCATTTATTCCTAATGGAAGGGGACTGGGGTAATAAGTGGGTTCTGATTATCTAGGGAGGAAAAGAGTGCCCTTAAAAGAATGCAAAAGGGGACTCCAGGACATTGAATTCATTTTTTTTCCCTGCAGACCAGTCCCAACCTTACTCTCCAGAGAGATCTGGTAAGACTGAGGAAGCTAACAGACAAGTAAGGGATTAGAGACAGGTCAGCAGGGGTGGAGCAAAAGAAAAGGAAGGCTGAAGACTCAAGAGACCAACACGTTGGAAGGCGACTTCAGAACCCGTTGGTGTCTAGACGTTGAGGTGCCTAGAAGCACCCATTCGTCTCTAAACTTTAGGATGCCTAGAAGTGTGAGCCCACTCTTTTCACAGAGGCCTTCCCAGGAACTCTTATTTTCCAAGGCTTGGGAGTTAGCTCCCAAGTTTCATACACCCCCCCCCCCCTCATATCCATAAGCTTGTAAACACTAAGATGGAGCTGGGAGGGAGTGGGTGACTGGATGAAAGACTCTGAGGGGAGCTGTCCTGGTCCCAGTGCCCTGCTATGACCTCAAAACCCTAAGGCGTGATCTGAAAGAGCTGGGGACAGATTTATTATTTATCTACAGCAGGATCTAGAGAAAGAGAAAAGACCAGTGAAGAGCCAGCTCTGGTATCGATCCTTGTCACCACCCCCAACTTCTGCACAAACCTGCTCTACCCCTGATGCTGGAACTTACAGCCAGAGATGCAAAGGCTCCACCCTCTTATTCTGAGCCATCTTCCTTCTTTACATTACGTACAAGAGAGCTGTCAAATATGTTCTTAGCAAGCGTCATAAAAGTAGGTCCTGTCCTATTCTTGTTCCAGAGGTACTTAACAGCTTGGGCCCTGCCCCAGAGGCTCTTCACAATCCCAGACCATGGTAATACTCAGGGCTCCCTCTCTACTTAGTGACTACATACCAGTTCAATAGCACCATGCTTTCAGCTACATGTGGGGACCTTAGCATGTGGGATCTCTAGGATAGTGCCAATTCAGCACCCTCAGTAAGTCAGACTATTCTGTCTTCAAGGGGAACCCAGGAAGTGGGTGCTACATATGGTCACATCCTTGGCATCTGTGATATGGCAATGTCCCTACCTCCTGATTCTGCCTGTCACCATCAGATAAGTCAGGCTGATCCTGAGATTCTTCCAGCTTCTCCACTCCTCCCGTTGAATGCTCTGGTCTGGCTATAGGAACACATGTTATAAAAGGATGTAGGGGATAAGGAGGGAGGAGGAGGACTAGGGAAGGTTTCCAGGAAGACTCGTAGGGTCAAGAAATGGGACCAATGGCCCCAGGAATGGGAGAAAAACAAAGAGAAAGAAGTAGAAGAGGAAGAGTGGCTGCTACTGTTGTTGACTAAAGAGTAGAAGGCAACTGAAGGATTTATGAGAGATGGGGTCACACATGATTTTACTGGCCTCCACTAGCCCTCAGGGGGAGGGCCTCTGGTCAGAGCCTGGAAAGAGGAGGAAGCAGCCATATCAGGTGGCATCATTAGGATCCTTCACTCACTCACTTTTTTCTCGCAGGCTCTCAGTGTTACAATCTATCTGCCCTAGAGGTAGAGCGGCCACTTTCCTGGAGAGTGGTCGTCCACCTGCAGCTGCTATACTCAGGTAGGGACACCAGTGCCAAGGAGGAAGCAGCCATGGGGGGCTGGGAGGTGCCACATCTGCAAAGCTTCCAAAGCTGCCTTCGATACTTGTCCCCAGTGAGCATGTAGAGCACAGGATCCAGGCAGCTGTTGGCACTGGCCAGAGGCCGGGTCACTTTGTAGACCACATTGACAATGTTCAGCACCTGGCAATTAGCTTCCAACAGCCTTGCCATGTAATAAATGGTGCGGGTGATATGGAAAGGCACGAAGCAGACGGAAAAGACCGTGAGCACCATCACAATGGTACGGATAGAACGCAGACGAGAAGATGACTGGGTTGCCCCTGGAAAAGGCCGATACAGGTGCCGGGCCATGAGCCCATAGCAGACGAGAGTGACCAGGCAGGGCACACCAAAGAGTAGCACCATGATTGCCGAGCTGAAGTACACATAGTGGTGGAACTCCTCAGGCCGAGTGGTGTCATGGCACAGGATGGTATCCCCCCTGGAGCTGGTTGTGACGAAGACCAGGTTGGGCACAAGGCAGCCAGCTACGAACAGCCACACTGCCAGGCAGAGAAGGCCGGCAGTGCGCGGGCGGCCCCAGCGCAGCGCCCGCAGCGGGTGGCAAATGCCCAGGTAGCGCTGCACACTGATGCAGGTGAGAAAAAGGACACTGCAGTACAGGTTCCAGTAGAAGAGGAAGCGGATGAACTTGCAGAGCTTAGTGCCAAAAGGCCAGTGGTTGCGGGCCGCATAATAGTAGACGAGGGTGGGCAGCGACAGCACATACAGAGTGTCTGACAAGGCCAGGTGGAACATGTAGGTGGCCGTCGCATCCCAGGGTCGGAGGTGGAAGAGGAAGAGCCAGAGGGTTGGTGCATTGAGGCCCAGACCCAGCACAAAGACCACTGCGTAGCTCACAGGCAGCAGGATGAACTTGAACTCCTCATTAAACCAGCAGTCCAGCTCTACATCACTGTGGCCAGGATCTGAGCTGGAGCCTAGGGTTGTGAGCAGTGGGGACTCTGCACTGGTCATGGTCCCCCTGGAGGTGAAAAAGGTAGCAGTGAGAGTACTGGACTTCCTTGTCCCCCCCACCCCCTACCCAGCCTTGACCTGAGGCAAAAGAAAAAAAAATAAGAAAGAGAAAATGGAGAAGAGAGAGGGTAATGGTTGAAGCATTAGTGGGAACTGAGCTGAGAGGAGTAAATATGGGTGCAGCCCAGGCCTGCTGGGCCCCCGCCCGGGCTCCCACGGTCCAGCCAGGGGGGTGGCGGAGTAGCAGGCAGTGCTGGGCCTCTGGAGAACAGTCTGGGTTGTTCTCATGCCACAGTGGACTCTGTCCTTCAGAGCTTGGCCAGATGAAGGGGGTAGAGGCCTACCGGGACTCTCCAGTGTGAGAAGATGCCCAGACCCTAATTGTCTCCTAGCTCGTCACAGCAGCTGTGTCCCTGTGAAGAGAGCATCTCTCCATTAGATGACTTCACGTCTCCTCTCACCCTGCTCCCAGTGTCTTTATACTACAGTTACTTGTGACTCCTGGTCTAGCCCAGAAACCCCATCGCCACTCTTACCCAAGAAACTTGGCAGGTCTCCTTACCTGGTCCCCTTGAAGCTGAGCCCAGCTGACTCTGTCACCCTTCCCCTTGGCAGCCAGAGGGCATATCCACGGGGGCAGGGTTGGGGTGGGGCCTGTCCCTCCTCCTATCCTGGGAGACTGTCAGAGCAAGAGAGGCCCATCAAGATTCCCTAGACCAACCCACTGACTGTACAGATTGTGAAAGAGGCCCAGCGAGATTACTATTTAACAGCTTCTAAATGACTGTAGGAGAGAGTACACAAGGAAATGTTTAAGTTTACAAATGAAAAGTCAAGCCACTGGAGATAAATAAAACTACAGGACGATCATGTAATGTTAACATGGGCAAGTGCAAGGTAACATATTGAAGGATTTTAGAAAATCTAAACTACTCATATAAATTTTAACTCCATGTACATATGATTATAACAAATGCTCATGTAGTACCACCTGCTCTGTGCAAGGCACGCAGTGCTTTACAATGCCTCCTAGACTCTCTATTGAAGTAAGTAATATTATCAACCTTACTTTGTTGATGAGAAAACTAAGGCGGAGAGTGTTTAAATATTTTGCTAATTAGCAGTAGAGCCAAGATTGGAACCCAAGCAGGCCTGCCCTTGAACCAAGCTCTAGCATTCATATACTTAATTACTGTGCTTAGTTGCTTCCTTAAGCCACTGGCCATAAACCAGGGAAGAATAAGCAAATATTTCCTGGGAGACAACTATGTGCTTGGTCCATCTCTAGGCACTGGTAGTTTACTAGTAGTAAACAGAACAGATAAAAATTCCTACTCTAATGGAGCTTACATACTAGTGGAAGGGATAAGGTAAAATATAATATAAATTTTGATCATTATTATGGAGAAAAATAAAGGGGGGAGGGGAAATACACAAGGAAGAACAAAGGGAAATAGAGAGGACTGCTGTTTTAAATGTTAGGGTTACTTGAATAAAGATCAGGTGGTTGTGAGGAAGGAGAACCATAGAAATGAGGTCAGAGAGTTTGGCAGGGACCAGATCATGATGGTCATTAGAAGCCATTGTGAGGACTTTAACTTTTACTTTGAACAAGTGGGGAACCATGTAGGGTTTAGAAGAGACAAGTGTGGATCTGATTGACATTTCAGAGGGATCACTGGCTAGCTGTTGGTTGAGAAGAGACTGCAGGCCTGGGTACACAGGAGGAAGACCAGTACAGAGGCCTTTGCCAACAGAGGTGATGGTGGACCAGGCTGGTGGAGGTAGCGATAAGTGGTCAGATTCTGGCTAGAGTTTCAAAGGAGAGATCAGACTTACTGATGGGCAGTGTGGGAGAAAGGAATGAGTCAAGACTGAGGACAAGATTTTCTGCTCTGAGCAACTGGAAGAATGGAGTTACTGTTGACAGAGGTATGAATGGTGGTGAGAAGAGCAGGTTTGAGGAAAGATCAGGAGTTCAGTTTTCAGCCTGTCAATATTTCAAGATGCTTATTATTACATGTCAGAGGAAACAGCAAGGAGGCATTTCACTCCTCCCCAAGTGTGCAGGCCAACAAGCTTCCCTTACAGACTCTTCGCCCTCCCATGTACCAGCTCATCTCTCTCTATCACTACAGGTGACCCTGGTCAGAATATGGCAGAGAGAGCAGACAGACCAAGCCTGGATGTTTGAGAGCCAAGTGCTCAGGAATGTCCAACTGTCAGGAGTTCTGGGCCTGGGGCTCCTGGGGCTAACAAAGGTTTTGTGGTGATGGAGGTCTTGGGCACAGGAGGCAAGCTCTGGGCCTGGAGGCCTCTGAGGGTGAGGCGGTAGTGCTTGGGAAGGGAGCGGCAGGAGCAGAATCCACTCTGAAGGGAGCTGGAAACAAGGGAGCTGGGAACTCTGAACCTGATCTTCTAGTCGGAGAATGCTGCCCAGCTGGGTCCTGGGAGTGAGACGAGGAGGCAGACCTAGCAGGGGAGGCTCTAGAATCTAGAACACCAGTAAGGCTCAGGATCCTGGGTGGGGGAACCAGAAGATTCTCCTCTTGTGGTGGGGTGGAGGGCAGGTACAAGGTAGATGTGGAAGAAGCACTGAGTCTCAAACAGCTGACAGCTGTGATACTGCATAAAAAGCCCAAGTGTTCGGAGCCTGATGGTGTTGATTTCAAATCTTTGTTCTTCCCTGTATGAGCTGTGTGACCCTGGAAACTTCTTTGTAACTTAGTGTCCTCACCAGTGAAATGAGGATAATAACACCAAGATTTTCATGTTTCCTGTGTGTTGAATTGATTAATAGGTATAAGAGCACTTCGTAAACCATAAAATGCTGCTAATCCATAAAGGATGTTGTACCATTACTAGCTGGCCTCTTCAGAGGTGGACAAGTGTGATTTGAGGCTTGGTGTACACCTAAGGGGCTAGTCCAATGTCCGCTATACTAGGGTAGCCCCAGGCTAAGCCAGCTTCTGACTTCCACTGCTTCAAACTGGCTTAACTCTGCTAGGCTTCACCTGACAGCTCTGCCAGGTTTCTGCTAGTCCCTGGACACAGCTACAGCCGCCGCTGCTGTCACCACTACCACCCGGTGGCTACTTCAGGAAAAGACTTCTTCCAACATTCCCCAACCAGAAGCTAGCTTCTGCTAACGTCACCAGGGCCAGAAGGAGTGGTTTGTGCCTTATGCAATGCTGCTGTCCAGACTCGCTTTCTTCTGTGAAGCTCTTCCTCATTTTTGTTTCTGTGATTTGGGGGATCACTCTGCTTCTCTTGTTCCTCTGGATGCTCCTTCAGACTCTTTCTCTGGTTCCTTCCTGTCCTCCTCCCCCCACGTGAGGCCCTTCCCCAAGGTTTACTCCAACAGCCTCTCTCTACTCCCTTTTTCTCATCTCCTCCCTTCTTCTCCCTTCCCCTCTTCCCCACTTCTCTTGCTTTCTCTCAACATCCACTCTCATGATTAACTTAGAAGTTATAAATATTTATAATGACCAATGAAACTCCAGCATACAGATCTCTCTCTAATCAAAATTAATATTTCATATTCTTCTCACATTTGATTTCTATTGAAATTATGGAACATACAACAGACTGCCTAGAATTATACTCACTTGTGTTTTTGTTCATCTTTTCCCACACTAGACCAAGAACTTCTTGAGCATAAACACCTGGTTTTATATTTGTCTTTCTCACAGCCCTCCAAGTAAAGTTATGATAACATTTGTTCTGGGTATTTTTTCCCCGAGTCATACATCTTGTGGTCCAAAAAACTGCTTTTCAGATCACAGTTAACAAAACAGATACCTTGCATATCTGTTCAATAAATGTCTGTTAAATGAATGGATGACTCACTAATAGTTTGTTCAATTCAATAATCCCCACATCTATGTACATATTGTTTGCTGTAGGTCATATCCACTTGGCTATCTTATTGACATCTAGAATTTAGTACATCAGGCAAAGTTTATTATCTTCTCTCCCCTTACAAAGATAAATAAGTGTATAGATACCATTATTGCTGGCATCCTTCCACTTCCTTACTCCTCCAGTCTTTTCCAGCCTCTCCTCTTGGTCCCTCACACTCTCTGCAGTAGTTGCTGTCATCTTGGGGCCTAAGGAAGAGAAAAGGGGAAAGGCATGGGTTCTAACCCCTTTCTCTGAGGTGGAGGCAGGGAGAAATTAGGAAGGAAGAAACAAAGGTAATGAAGGGAAAGGAAAGGAGGAAGGAAGGAACTAAATGAGGGTGGGAAGGTAAGTGAAATAGTGGGGGAAATATAGGCTTTCGAATCAGACACACCCTTAGAGTTGAATTCTGGCTCCATCACCACTAGCTAAATGGCTGTGGATAAGTTCCTGAACCTCCAATTTCTCATGTGCCGAATGAGCACACTAGCAAGCACCTATCTTGTGAAGAGAAAACAAGGCACAGCATGTAATGCATAGGGGCTGGCAGTTACCACCGACCTCATCATTAGGGATGAATCTGGAGGGAGTTGGAGATAGACAAGTTCACCCCAATGGCCTGTTTTCTTTCCAAAGTGAAAAAATGAGGTTGTCTGCTGAGAACAAGGTGCAGTGTGAAGAGGAACAAGCACTTGACTTTGATGAAAAGACACACTAATCTGAAATCCTGGATAATCAAAACTTACTAATAAAATCATGGGAAAGTGACTGTATACAGTCACTTTATAATAACTTGGATACAGCTATATGTATCTTGTTCAGGTGCCTTTTCTATAGTATGCCCTGTCAGTCTTTCTAAATGTTTATTCTTCATCTCCAGCAAGGCTGTTAATGACTTTAGAGATCAGTACCACTGTGTCCAGCACCTATGACAGCCTGGGAAGTCTTTTTTTTTTTTTTACCATGTGATATATGTTTCCTTTCCATCCTCCCCCACTGAGCCAATGGCCTCATCCAGAAGCCACTTAAGTTTGCTGGTATGCTTTCATTTGCAATAACAGAAAATTCCAACTCAGCTGACTTTAAAATAAAGAAATTTATTATCTTGCATCTGAGTACAGGAGTAGGCAGCTTTGGAGTTGAAGAATTCAACAGTTCAACAATGTCATTTTTTTAAAAAAAATCCTGTTTCTTTCCTCCTTTCTGATGTGCAACCATCAGTATATTGTTTAGCATGTATCATGGTCACAAGGCAGCCATTGCAGATCAGGCATTGCATCCAAACATGGCAATATTCAGGGGTAGGAGAAGAAAACCTCTTTCCTGTGTGCTTATTTTTATCACTCAGTAAGCCTTTCCTGGAATCTCCCTAGCGTACTTTCTTCACATCTCAGTGGCCTGAAATTCATCATGTTTATGATTAACACTGGAAAGGGGTATGAAGTGATCATGACTGGCTTAGAAGAGCAGACCACCAAGTGGGTGAGGATGGAGTACCAAAAAATGGGGATTCTGTCCACAGAAAGGAAGGGGAAGATGGCTATGAGATGAGATGACAAACAATCCTGTCTGCTACAAGCCCTGACTGGGTAACAGACCCCTTCCTCACTCAGATGTGATCATCACTTCCTAACTGGAAGGCCTGGTTGGGAATATTACTGGAGTGTGCAGAGTGAGTGGGTACGGACCTGGAAAGGACCAAAATCGTTTTACTGGGCCAAAATGAAGGTACTGGCAGGGCTACATTTGAACTGCAACAGTCATCTCACAACTATAAGAAACAACGGGAGAACCCGTTCCCTTGCCTTTTCTAGCTCCTAGAGCTATGCTCCTTGTCTGTGGCCCCTTTCTTCACCTTCAAAGCCAGTGGCATAGCAGCTTGGTCCAGTCCTCACATTTCCTTCTGTCTCTATAGTCAAATCAGTTTCTATCTCCTTCTGCCCCTGTCTTATAAGAAGACTAGTGATTACATTTAGGGCCTACCCAGATGATACAGAATAATCTCCCCATCTCAAGATCCCTAATTTTTTCATATGACTTTTGCCATGTACGAGAACGGTCATAGGTTCCAGGAATTAGGACCTGATATCTTTGGGGGCCATTACTCAACCTTCCATAGTAGGTCAAAGTTCATCAACCTGTGCAATTAGATTTGTGCATTTCACTGTTTGTAAGTTATACTGCAGCCAAGAAACGCATACACTCCTGGAAGAGAGATGGTGATTGAAGTTGAATCATAATAATGAATTAAAGGCCTACCAGATCTGCTTCCTGCCAAGAGGACCATGGATCTGAGTTGAAAGAAGAAATGAGCCTGGAGTGTGGTTCTAAAGACAAAAATGGGTTGAAGCCTACTCCAAAAGTACATTCATTCTGACTTTTTCCCTTCCTCACAGACACCAACGTTGGCAAGTATATGACTCTTTTTCAGTATGTCCAGCATTACTTTCAGTTGCACTAGGGCCCTGCAGAGTCTGGGCTTCTAGTTCTACCTGATTGTCCCTGAGAGAGAGAGTTGCAGCAACAAAAGACAAGGTTCTGGAGTTCATACTGGCAAAAAATGACAAGAGCTAACACAGCTAACTGTGTGAGGAGAACACAGGACAGCTCTTCAGTGCCCGCAGTGGGGAGCAGGTGGTAGGGAAGGCCCTGCCAGCCCTCTGAGCCACAGCCATAGCCGTCCTCTGAGGAAAGAATACCCATCGTGGAGGGTTGAGGCTGCATCTATGGACAGATACTACAGACCAGCCAGCTCTAAGGGGAGGTGAGGGAGGTAGGGTTCTGTATCACCCAGAGCTTGGAGGTTCTGTCTCTGCATTCTCCATGTCCATGAAGCCTGAGCCTGGGCCTGGGCCCTGGAGGAAGGACAGTCAAGTAAGGGAGATTATGCCATTGTGGGGGTCCTGGCACCTGTAGGACAGAAATATCTCTAATTCTACGAGTGGTCATATAAGGCAGGGGAAGCTGATTAGAGCCTACAGCATGGACATACTTTCAGGGATGAGAGAGAGTCAAGAGCTGCAGGGGGAGGGTTTACTCTAAGTGGGGGGACACAGATGTCAGCTGCATAATCCCTGCACATGCAACATCCTGCTGCTCTTGGGCCAGGACTCCTTTATTACCTTCTCCCCAACAAGAAAGAAAGTTCAAGGCTCACAGCCTTGTACACCCAGCTCAAAACATTCATTCCGCCTCCACTACCTCCACTCCCTCTTACAGGACATTGATTCCTGATGTGCACATAAACTGGGACAACCAGTGCTTCTAAAGGGCAGCTTCAGCAGTCCCAAGTCCCAAGTGATGGGGGGCTGGGGAAGGGGTACTCTTTTCCATACTTCTGGATTTTGTGTGGACTGTAATAGCTGATCAAGTGATATAGAAAGACAAGTATGACACGAAGCTGTCTTTTCAGAACACAGGCTCATACTTTGAGCCCTCATCATGCTTTTCCTTTAAGGCCTCTGACTCTGCTTCAGTCCTGGTCCTCAGGTCAAAGGCTTCACGTGGCCAAAACCCTGTATTTCCTTTTCTCAAGCTCACCTGCCTTTAACACCATCAGATGCAAACCCCTAGCCCCACACTGTCCCAACACGAAGAGCCTGCTAATCTTTTAGCCACTAATCGTTTAAACACTAATCTACTTTCCAATCTCTTGGCCCCTGAGCTATTTATAAAGCAGAATTTTATGTTAAATCCCCCCTGGAATCCCTAGTCTTCTCCCCTGAACCCCACCAATCAGAGCACTCAGAGGACCTTGGGTATAAGAGGCTGGGGAGGGAGATAGAGCAACCAGAGCTGGAGATTGTTGTGTGCTTCATCTCTCTCTCCAGGTAATAGTCCAAAGTCCTCTATTTCTAGCCCATAGCAGGCCCCATGCTCCTTGCTCATAGCATCCCCCTTAATCATATCAGGGAGCAGTTGAGGGGCACCTTTCCTAACATAGCTGGCAGACCCCACAAGAGAGCTCTGAAAGCTCCCCTAAGGTCACCCCTGGGGCCAGAGCTAGTATGTATCACAGGGAAGCACTACAGAGGTATTTATCTTCCTCTCTCTAAGGGTCCCCTTGTCCAAGGCCTGACACCTGGGACGTGGATGAGAATAAGGATGGGAAAACCCAAAGAGGGTGATAACAGTGATAAATAGGTTCAAGAAAGGCTTTCAACCTCCATCAGGGTGTCTGTCACCAATAACGAAGAGCATGACACCACCAACCATTTTTCTCCCACACCTCTCCTCTCTTAGTGAGGTAGAAGGGTGCTGTGAAGTGAACTCAGGCTCAGGATTCATTGTGGGAGCAAGAGCAAACTGATCTGGTTTTTGTTTGTTCAGTCGTTTGGGTAGCTGGTAAACATGTCTTGGTGGCTTCTGTGTGCTAAATGATGTCCAGCCCCAGGAAGTCCAATGATCCTCATGCTTTTCTGGATGGAGGCCCATCTCCAGCCCCTTCACGGACAAGTGTCAACTCTCTGAAGGCTCTCAAGAGTGCCCCAGCTGCCTGACCTGTGGTGGTGCAGCGGGATAAAGCGTCGACCTGGAACACTGAGGTTGCCGGTTTGAAACCCTGGGCTTGCCTGGTCAAGGCACATATGGGAGTTGATGCTTCCTGCTCCTCCCCTTTCTCTCTCTCTCTCTCTCCCCTCTCTCTAAAAATCAATAAATAAAATATTTTAATAAAATACTTTAATATTAAAAAAAAAGTGCCCCAGCTATTCCAGGAAAGCCGGCACTTTCTGAAGAACGGACAATATAATTTGCCAACAATTTATAAAAAATAACACCAGGGAGGGCTTTTTCCCATTTACAGTATGAGTCAGAATATGGCTGAATAAGTACCTTTGGCAGGAAAGGACAGAAATGGCACTTCACAAGGGGAGGTGTCTATCTAAAGAGGAAGGTTACATTACACTAAGGATGCCTGGATGGTACAGCAAAGTGGGGTAAGGAGACTAGGGACTGAACGATTGAGTCTTTCTCCTTCTTTCCCTCTTCCCAGAAGAAGCTCTACATCATCATGGCCAGCATTTCCAGGTGAGTAAAAACTTCTAATTCTCTGATCCTGTGACTCTGATCTCTTACTCAAATCCAATACTTTGGGGCAGAGGGATTTCCAACCTGCTCCAACCTATGGCTTGAACTTTACCTCAGTTACCTCCACCTTTGTACCATTTCATGCTCCTTGGGCCTCTTCTAATCCTGGGAATAGTTCCTTTTCTCCCCATTTACCTTTCTTTCCTCTCCCTTTCTCTCCTCTCCCCTTCTCTCCCAATCTTCCTCCCTATCCTCTTTCTGCTTTTCTCCCCATAGGGTGTTAAGAAGACCTGCTCCAAAAATTAATGAATGGGACTACATCAGACTAAGAAGTTTTTGCTCAGCAAGAGAAACTGATAACACAATAAACAGACAGCCAACTCAATGGGAAATGATATTTTCAAACAACAGCTCAGATAAGGGCCTAATATCCAAAATATACAAAGAACTCATAAAACTCAACAACAAACAAACAAACAATCCAATAGAAAAATGGGAAGAGGACATGAACAGACACTTCTCCCAGGAAGAAACACAAATGGCCAACAGATATATGAAAAGATGCTCATCTTCTTTAGTTATTAAAGAAATGCAAATCAAAACTGCAATGAGATACCACCTCACACCTGTTAGATTAGCTATTATTAACAAGACAGGTAATAGCAAATGTTGGAGAGGCTGTGGAGAAAAAGGAACCCTCATACACTGTTGGTGGGAATGTAAAGTAGTACAACCATTATGGAAGAAAGTATGGTGGTTCCTCAAAAAACTGAAAATAGAACTACCTTATGACCCAGCAATCCCTCTACTGGGTATATACCCCCAAAACTCAGAAACATTGATACGTAAAGACATATGCAGCCTCATGTTCATTGCGGCATTGTTCACAGTGGCCAGGACATGGAAACAACCAAAAAGCCTTTCAATAGATGACCGGATAAAGAAGATGTGGCACATATACACTATGGAATACTACTCAACCATAAGAAATGATGACATTGGATCATTTACAGCAAAATGGTGGGATCTTGATAACATTATACGAAGTGAAATAAGTAAATCAGAAAAAACCAGGAACTGCATTATTCCATACGTAGGTGGGACATAAAAGCGAGACTAAGAGACATTGATAAGAGTGTGGTGGTTACGGGGGGAGGGGGGAGAGGGAGAGGGAAAGAGGGAGGGGCACAAAGAAAACTAGATAGAAGGTGACAGAGGACAATCTGACTTTGGGTGATGGGTATGCAACATAATTGATTGACAAGATAACCTGGACATGTTTTCTTTGAACATATGTGCCCTGATTTATTGATGTCACCCTAGTAAAATTAATAATAAAAGAAAAAAGAAGAAGACCTGCTCCAATGGGAAAGTGAGAGAAGCTGCCCTACTTGGCAAATGAGAGGGCAAAAGAGATAGGTGGGAACCTCCTTCAAAGTCTCAGGGGTTTGTGTTGAGGGCTTCAGGTAACTAGGTTCAAAAACAATTATGAGAATAACATGGGGAGGATATTCCACAATAGCTTTCCATCCACCTGGGGAAACAGGACTTCATGGACCATGTGGACACCGTGGAACCTGTTGTTCAGTGAGTGCAAAAAGGGAAAGAGCCTGGGGAGAAGGGAATGGGAGCCAGGGAATGAGAGAAAACTAAGGACCATGCAGCGATCAACTTTGGCTTCATGGTCTGAGATCTTTTACTGACCAGGGTGCTGTTGCTCCCTCTCCGCAGATGGTGTAGTCCTGGTTGACCCTGATTATTTAGAAGGTCGAAAGAGTAAGTGCAAAAACTTTGTTGATCTTTGTGTCAAGGGCCTCAAACAGAAATGTCACACATGCCACACAAGTAAACTGAATGAGTGGACTGGATAAATGGACCAGAAGGTTGTGAGAAAACCAAATAGTGGTGGGACCTGTGAACACTCTGTCTGGTGGGGGCTAATAACTGGGAATTCCAGCCCAGTGGGCCAAACTTTCTGATCGTTAAGGAAGAACTGAAGATGAAGCTCAGAATAAGACCTTTGGGGGCCCACAATCTCAAAAGATTGCAGTGCTCCTTCTCCAAATAATATTTTTAAAATAAATATATTTTTAAAGCATAACTAAAATTTTATTTTTCAAAATTACACAAAATTTACATGCATGCTGAAATTTAAAAAGTTTTTAAACTTTCTGATCTTCTCCATTACTTTGGTGAAACACCAGTTCTGCTGCTGCTCAGAACATGGCCTTAGACTGCCTATGGAATGATTCGCTACGACAGAAATCCATATTTTTATGCCAATTTTCTGATTTTCAAATGTTGGAAACTAAATGAAAGATTTTTAAAGGCCTGGATAAATAAAAAAAAACTGTATTTTATCATACGCAGGCTGTGACCCTGAGGCTGCCATTTTGCAACCTCTGGTTTATGTCTTTCCATCTCTCCTTTTGTGTAGGAAAACCCCCTATTTTTTCCATTGAAAAAATCCCAAGCAAAATAATAACCACAGCAAATAATAGCAAGACACATTACTCTGGCCACAGTAGAGATAACACTGAAATATTTTTTCACTGATATTTTTCTTTGGATTCTTACTCTGTGATCCCACTTGATTGAAAATTGGGTCTGATCTGAAAAAGGTTTGGAAAAAATTAATGAATATTAGTTCAGATGTAACCTTTACATATTGTGGAATAAAATAGCCTTAATCTTTCAGATTAAGCAGTATGGATAAACACTGGCCAGTTTTAAATGTCAGAGAAACTTTGGGGAATAGCCAGTAAATTAACCAACTTATTTAAGATTGTCAATTACTCTTTGTTTCTAAAACCTAAGTAATTTTTTCACATTCCTGAAAAATCTTCAGAAGAACCTATAGAAAGAAATATTTAGTCTAAAAAATGCATGTCGATCCAGGAATAAGATTTCTCTACTTTATTCTAATTGTCTGTGTGTCCCTTAGAAGAGTTTGAAATTATTATTCACTTAGGTTGTATATATTTCTTAAGTGAATTTCAAAGCTATTTTATGTTTTGTTACTTCTGTGAAGATAATCTCATGTGCAACATATTTTCTAATATGTTTTTCTTCTATCATGGTACATTTGTTGATGTAAAATATGCTTACTCTACACCATGAGTGAGTAAAAGCCAGCTGTAGGGCACTATATGTGGTTGCGTGAATGATGTATTTATTGTTTAATAAAATCTATATGGGATCTTTCTTTATTATTTCCTACAACTGCGTATGAGGCTACAATGATCTCAAAATAAAAGTTTAATTTTAAAAAGGCAGTGAGAGAGAAGTCATAAATACTTAAGGTGGCCTTATGTTTAATTTAGGAACAAAGTTGGGAAACAAATGCAACAGTTATAAACAGAAGTTACCACTGGAATATGATGTGTGATGGTGGAGCTTTGATTTATCTTTTTGTTTGTATTTTCTCATTTTCACACAATTAATATGTATTATTTGTATGAGAAACACAAACAAACTAATAACTTTGAAACAGATGTTGGGTTGTTAAAAAATAAAACCAAGATATATCCTAGCACAAACAAAAGATGATTCTAAACTGCCTGAGAGCCAATAAGATCTTGAAGGGTGGTGATGCCCACCCCATATTTTTAAGTTACCTAGTTTGACGTGGTATGGATGTTCTATAATATATTTAGCCAATCTTCAATTGTTGCATATTTTTGCTATTATAAACAACCCTGTTATATCTTTTTATACTTGTCTAATTATTTCTTTAGACTAAATGCCTAGAAAAAACAATGAATGGCCAAAGGGCATTCACATGTTTTAAGCTTTCAATTGCCAAATGCCCTCCAAAATGGTTGTACACAATTACTTCTCCCTCCTGCAGTGTGTGAGGCTGCCCATTGCCCTAGTTCTTATAAATATTACTATCATCATTACTGTCAGTCTTTGTTGTATCTTTAGAATGTAGATTCATTTTTCTTGTATTTAATTTTAAAAGCAGACAATCCAGCTGTTCAATATTTTAATCTCTTGAAAACATTAAAATAAGTTGCTTTCTACTAGTGTGTGTCTGTTGGTAGTTTTCTTTGGGTCAGGACTCCTGATAGAAATAAGATTCCCCACATCTGTTCTACAGCCTTCCTTATTCCCTCAATCTGGGTCACTCTGTCATTGGGCAGGTATCCCTTTGTACCTTATCCCACACCCCAATAGTGCATTGAAATTGCTATTTGTCCCTAATCTTAGGTACCAGCTGCAAAGTATGAATTCAGTTATACCTGTTCCATTTCTGCCATATTCCCATGATCATCATCATTGTCATTGCCATCCTCGCCATCATTCACATCTATGATTACTTTACACTTTTTAAATGAATCTCTCTTATATATGAACTCTTCACAACCATCCTATGAGTTGAGTTTGAGCACTCATAAGTCTGGGCTTTGGAGTCACACAGGCCTGGGTTGAGATGCTGGGCTGTCACTTAACTACTCTGAGCTCATTTTCTCTACCTGTAAAGTGGAGATAACACTTTAGAGAAATGTTGTATGGTCTAAATAACATACATAGAGTTCTTAGTGCAGTCCTGTCATTGACAGGTGAGATAAATGAGGCTCAGAGAACTAGAGGAATTTGTACAAGTCATATTTAAGCCCAGGTATTCTGACCCTAGAGAATTTTGTAATGAATACCCTATACCCACCACCTAGCTTTAAACACAATTACAGAAACCAACTAAAAGTCTCCTGTGTGTCCTTTCCTGATTCCATTCCCCTTTCTCCCTCTCTCCTTCTTCTCTCCCCACCTCTACCCAATATTTCAAATTTGGTGTTTATTGTTCTCATAATGTTTCTATATTCTTACTTTATATTTATATATCTGTCAGCAACTTTGGTGTTGTTCTACATGCCTTTCACCTTAAAAACATAAACTTTTCTGACCATATCATTCTACAGCTAGCTTTTTGACTCAATGGTTTTTGAGATTTAACCATATTAACATGTCGAGTTCTAGTTCATTTGTTGTAACCTCAGTTTAGTATTCCATTATATAAATATACCAGAACTGTATTACCCATTCTCCCATTGAATAGCAATAGGCAGGTTGGGTGTTAGATTTTCAAAGGGAGGAAAGAGAGAGAGAGAGAGAGAGAGAGAGAGAGAGAGAGAGAGAGTTGTGTGGAAAGGAGAGGGTTAAAAGGGGAGGAAGAAGAATAATAACATTTCTTCAGAAGCTGAAAAGCCCTTATCAGCTTCATCTCCCCCCTCCCCCGGCCCCCCACTCCTTGCTACAGAGGCTTTGGGGTAAGAGAATGTGAGGCCAGAAGTACCCCACTCTGCCATTCCCCCCCCCCGACCCCCCCCCCACCATCCCCATTGCCATCCTCCATTTTATAACTGTGGAAATGTAAACAAGCTTCTCTGGAGTGTTGCTTTCCATACGTTTGTAGTGAAAATTTCTGGTTTAGCGTCATGTCATAATTCAGTGCTTCTCAGCCGCCTAACTGTCCCAGTCTGCATCTCCAGCTCGCCACCCCTGCCCCTCTCAGGAATCGTCCCCTCCCCTCCCCTCTTCCATTCCCACCTGCCCTCTGGCCCTTACTCCTCTTTCATTCTCTGATCCTTTCCCTCCGTCCTTCTCTCCATCCCTATTTCCCCTCCTGTGCTCACTGGGGACTTTCCTGTTGGTCGATGGATCGATCTGGAGGGAGAGAGTGAAGGGAAACAATCCCACGTGGTCCTTCCTGGGAATGGAGGGAGCTACTGAGAGGGGGTTGAGGATCTGAGCTGGGAGGCAGAGAAAGGATCACTTCTTTGGGGTCAGGGAAAGGAGGGGATGTGGAGGATGATCAGAAACTTGTTCTTAACCTTCTGTTCCCCTCTGCTGCTTCTGCAAGCTCTGAGGACATAGTCTTCGAGGAGTTTACCCAGCAGGAACCCAGCGGGGAGGACAGCCAGGTGGCACTGTCCGCGGAGGGGACCTAGGGGAGCGCAGCACCTGGCCCTGGTGCTTGTGTGGGAGCCCCACTGTGATGCTCTAATAAATCAGCTTGTCCAGACTTACCCGGCAATCTCTTTAGTACTTCCTCCTCTAGGAGGGCAATGGAACTACCACAAAGGAGCGCTCTCTTCCTGGCAGCGATGTGATTATCCTATAGCAGGTGCTTTTTCCTAAATGACCCTCCACTTCCTTCTGGCTCGCTGCCCACCCTACAGGAGTCCTTCCACTTTCTCTGCGGACACTGTCCATCCTCGCCCCCACCCCCTACCCCAAGACCCGCCCGCGATCACCACTGCCCCAGAGTAAGGAACAGGCTGGAGCTGCGGGCTAGTGGGCAGGCTGTGTCCCTGGCTCAGGGGCACTCCGAAGGGGTAGTGTGAATAGCTGGGTTAGCGGCTGATAGAGAGCTCCCTGTGACTTCAGGCAGCAACCCGCGACATATGCGTTCACACACAGAGAGGTCCATAGCGAGGACAGAGGAAGGCTTCACCCTGGAAACCATTGAGTGACCCGGTAGTGGGTCTCTTTGTAAATCCAAACTCCTGTTGCTGACAGAGCAGAACAGCGGGGTCGGGGTTGGGCTTGGGGGTTAAGGAGGCGCGACAGCAAGGAATGGAGTAGAGGGTTCTCTGGGAGATTAATTTCCTCTTAGCCCAGGGTGACAAATGGTCTACTCATCTGCCTCACAGTGGGGAAGACATCAATCACCACCTGCTTCACAATCCAGATCTTCAATTGCACTGGCCACATAAGCCCACCACCAAGCCATCATGTGGTACATTCTGCCCCCTTCCTTGGCCCACTCACCCAGGGATTCTTCTCCTCAGTTATCTATTGTAAGTGTTGAGAAATTGAACAGGATAACGTTCTCAAGGGCCATTCTCCACTTACTTCTAAGGCTGCCTGGTACTGAGGTACAGGACAGATACAGAGTGAGTATCTCATTTGCAGGCAACCACTGGAGTTGATTTCCTGTCTAAGATTCTGCACCTGGAGGACTGAGAGTGAGTGTTCACTTCTACATCGCTAATCCTACACCTCAACCCCTCAAGCACATGTCTCACAACAGGGTAGCACCACCCTGGATTATTTGTGGATAAAGAAAAGGGAAGAAAAGCATGAGGCCTCTCCAAACCACCAACCCTGTTCTGTTTCTTGTCCTCTCTTTCCTCATCTAAACTCCATCTTTAACACAGACAAAACCCAAGAGGCCTTGAATCCTTAAATCTTCTGCTCTATAGGGCCACCCTTAATCAAAACAGTACAATGACATTGGACATGTCCTAGGATTCTAGGCCACTTGGCCATAGTAGCCATTTTTCAGGGACCTTGTTTTCTTGACTCTTTTTATTTTGCCTTTATTAAGTTCTAGTCTTTAAAATGCTAGTTTCTTGTATACCTCCACCTTTATTTTAGTCAGGTTCAACTGCAGCTATGGCACACAGCTGGCCAGGAGCTTTTTTGCAGCCTGATTCCTAGCTACATTATGAGTCAGTCATTGCACGGGTTGTCTATGACATCCCAAAGGCAAGTTATGCCATTTTATTTTTGGAAAGGGGATTGAGGAAAGCAATAGGGAGGTTAGTAAGAAAGAATAGCAAAGAGGAAGGACAGGTACTTTATTCGCTCTAAACCTCTTCTAAGTGCTTCAACGCTCTGTAACACATTCTCTTGTGCACATAAATTCTTTCAAAGAGACAGATAAGAGGGTAGAAGATGTTTGGGCAGTAAGAGGTGATGATGTAGTCATTGTGTTGGTGGGAAACAAGATTGATTCAACAAAACATAAAGTGTAACTACAACTTTTTCTGGCATACCTGGAGATCAGTCTCCATAGGGAGGGCCTACCATGCTCTATTTACTTGGGAAGAGTTACCAGTGTCAGGAATAGGGTCATGGGTTCAAGGCTTCTAGGGTTCCTGGTCATAGAAAAGTATCATCGTATCTTGGAAGAATCTATTTGTACCCACTAAGTCTGGGTCAGAAGGGGTCTTACCACTATCTGGTCCTTTATATAATTTCTCATTTGTCCAGAAAAGTCTCTTCAGAAGAGGGAGAAGGAAAATCCAGAGGCCTCAATGTGATGTTTGGTGAAACCAGTGCCCAAACCAGTTCAACGTGAAAAATAACAATTTTTTATATTTATGGCACTCTTGGCTCTAGCCACTCATCCTACTTACTCTTTGGATAACCTTGACTTGTCCTATCGTGGGGTGGGGGTAAGGTTCATGTCCCCATTATGCAGTGTGAAGGCCCAGAATCATGTCTCTGAACCTGACCCCCCCCATTTTTTTAACTTTGAGCATTATCAATCTCTCTCCTTCCATTGACACCTCTCTCTCTCTCTCTCTCTCTCTCTCACACACACACACACACACACACACACACACACCTATTCCTCTGAACTTCCTTCCAGAAGTAATTAATCTCCACCGAAGGAAGAAGGGTATTCTCTCTTCCAGCTTTGCTGGGGCAGAGAGTTTGCAAGCAGAGAAAGCAAACTTCCTTAGCTGAGTTGATGGCCAGGCCAATTATTCTCCTTGACTGATATTTAAGAGACAAGGGACTAACTTCGGCCCACAGTTGCTCCCTGGTTTGCCTTTAGGTGAAAGGGATCATAAAATCAGAATTCCTCTTTTGTGTCTCTTTGAAGCTGCCCCTTGGGATGGAGATTTGACCCCAGCCACCTCTCTCTTACCTTCCTTAGCACACTTTAGTGGTTGAAATGCAGCTGGAGCCTTCCGATGAGTCAGGAATCAAAAGCCATAGTTCCTGTTGATAACTTAGGCTGTCTGCCCAATTTGATGAATTTATTGTATTTGGGCTTCCCAGTTCCGGTCCTTCTCCCCCATCCTCAGGTTTATGGTTTAAATACTTGGCTACTTACTAAGCTGTCATCCAATTCTGAGGCTTAGGAGTTAAATGGAACCCCTGCAAGTGTCATTATCTCTTCTTTGATTGCATCTCACAGATATGGGTGGAAAGTTCTTGCAGGGCCCAGGAATCCCACCTTACCTTCTCTGACCATGGACACACCTTTAGGGGATGCAGTTCTACAGCAGTGGGGATACCTCAAAGGCTGAGACAGCTCATTCTCCACTGTTTCCTTATCTACATCCTCAATAAACTGGTCCTTTTGCTCCAATTTGTTAATGCTTGTGCCTTCTCCACACTATACCTATACTTCCCCAATGCAATTGCATCATTTGGTGCTCCAACGCTGAACCATTCCCAGTACCACAGATTAAGGACAAGTTTAGGGCAGGAGGGGTTTTGCCTCTCAGGACCGTGGTACCTGGCTGGGACTTGTTAGTTTACCACATTTCTTAGATAACTTCTTAACCACAAGGAGGCTTGGACCTCAACATTCAGTAGACTCAGCCAATACAAAGTGGGGCAAAAGCAGTTTTATAGTGGTTCATATGGAAAATAATACACAAATTAATGAAAAATACAAGAACAAATTCTGTGTCTCATGTACTCATTTAACTGTAAACCTACTTTTGCCCCACCCTGTATGCCTTTGTGCAAGTATTTGAGTTTTTCTCTAGTGGCCATTGGGGGGCAGCAGAGCAACAGGAGCACAGAGAGGGACTTGCTCAGGAAGCAGACAGCTAAATGAGTTCTACTGCTAGCTCTGCTCACAAGGATGCTGCCATCTAATAATGGCACCACATAGTACAGCTGGGATGGATTTACAAGAAAAGCCAGAACATCCTCATAGATAGATATGGTTTTTTTCTTTTTTATTTATTGCTTTTTAGAGAGAGAGGGAGAGGGACAGAGACATAAGAGAGATACATCTTGTTCCATTTATTAATGCCGTCATTGGTTGATTCTTGTATGCACCCTGACCAGGGATAAAACCCACAACCTTGGCATGTCGGGATGATGCTCCAACCAACTGAGCTACCCATCCAGGGCTAGATCCTCATAGAGATAGATGTATTACTACTGCTGTTTTCCATATTTGAGGACTTAAATTTTCAGATTTCCAGGCTCCAACTCAGACCAACAGAATCACTGTCCAGGGCAGGGGTCCCCAAACTTTTTACACAGAGGGCCAGTTCACTGTCCCTCAGACCGTTGGAAGGCCGCCACATACAGTGCTCCTCTCACTGACCACCAATGAAAGAGGTGGCCCTTCTGGAAGTGCGGTGGGGGGCCGGATAAATGGCCTCAGGGGGTTGCATGTGGCCTGCGGGCGGTAGTTTGGGGACTCCTGGTCCAGGGGAAAGGCCTAAAAATACATAAACTTCCCAGGATACTTTCAAGGCAAGTTTGGGGATTTCATAATGGGGGGCACTCATACCATACATCAGTAGAAAACTTTCTATTCTGAATGGGTATTTTGAACATGCTAATGGAAATGGCATAAAGTGTGGCCTGAAATCTCTAACAACGGATTGTAACTAAGGAACTAAGAATGTGGCAGAAGGTTATTTGGGGGCAGGAGTGAAGAAAAGAAGGAAAACAGCTGTACTATTCAACCTACAACTTGGAAATTGGGAACAAATTTCTTTTTTTTTTTTTTTTTTTTTTTTTTGCATTTTTCTGAAGCTGGAAACGGGGTGAGACAGCCAGACAGACTCCCGCATGCACCTGACCGGGATCCACCCGGCACACCCACCAGGGGCGACGCTCTGCCCACCAGGGGGTGATGCTCTGCCCCTGGGGGGGGGTTCGCTTTGCCCCGACCAGAGCCACTCTAGCGCCTGGGGCAGAGGCCAAGGAGCCATCCCCAGCGCCCGGGCCATCTCTGCTCCAATGGAGCCTTAGCTGCGGGAGGGGAAGAGAGAGACAGAGAGGAAGGAAGGGGTGGGGGATGGAGAAGCAAATGGGTGCTTCTCCTATGTGCCCTGGCCGGGAATCGAACCCTGGTCCCCCGCACGCCAGGCCGACGCTCTACCGCTGAGCCAACCGGCCAGGGCCGGGAACAAATTTCTTACTGCTATCCCTGAGAAGAAATGCATCCATACTTCTCCTTTAGTTTATGTTCCAGATCATAGAATCGGGGAAA
This sequence comes from Saccopteryx bilineata, assembly GCF_036850765.1. Classification (NCBI taxonomy): domain Eukaryota; kingdom Metazoa; phylum Chordata; class Mammalia; order Chiroptera; family Emballonuridae; genus Saccopteryx; species Saccopteryx bilineata. The sequence goes on from NC_089502.1 coordinate 75,993,803, forward strand.
AGCGAACAGAACTATAAGACCACACCCTGCAGAGAAATGTCCAAAGATCATGGAGAAAAGGGCTTATTTTCTCCAGTACCCCACCACACTATCCCACTCCTCAGTCATACTGTAGTTCAGGGGTCCCCAAACTACGGCCCGCTGGCCACATGCGGCCCCGAGGCCATTTATCGGGCCCCTGCCGCACGGAAGGGGCACCTCTTTCATTAGTGGTCAGTGAGAGGAGCACATTGACCATTTCATTAGCCAAAAGCAGGCCCATAGTTCCATTGAAATACTGGTCAGTTTGTTGATTTAAATTTACTTGTTCTTTATTTTAAGTATTGTATTTGTTCCTGTTTTGTTTTGTTTTAATTTTTTTTTTACTTTTATTAATTTTTAGAGAGGAGGGAGGGAGAGAGAGAGAGAGAGAGAGAGGACAGAAGGGGGAGGGAGGAGCAGGAAGCATCAACTCCCATATGTGCCTTGACCAGGCAAGCCCAGGGTTTCAAACCGGCGACCTCAGCGTTCCAGGTCGACGCTTTATCCACTGTGCCACCACAGGTCAGGCCTGTTTTGTTTTTTTACTTTAAAATAAGATATATGCAGTGTGCATAGGGATTTGTTCATAGTTTTTTTTTATAGTCCGGCCCTCCAATGGTCTGAGGGACAGTGAACTGGCCCCCTGTGTAAAAAGTTTGGGGACCCCTGCTGTAGTTAATGTTCCCCCCATGCTCTCAGCAGATAAAGATTTGTCAGTAGGTATGTTGCTGTTACTTCCAGTGGCTCCTCTTTGTAGAAGAGCTTTTATTTTTGCCTCAGTAGCATTCTATACTCAATGAGTATCCAAAAGTCACAATACATTGCTTCAGCATCACATTTTACTTTTTAGAGAAGAAAATGGGAGGGAGGGGAGAAAAAAACAGGGTCCCACTGGAGTCTCCGAAGTGTATGAGACAATATGAGAGTGCATGTGGCTTCCGTGAGGCTTGGCCAGCTTGTCCCAGAAGATTCCATGTGGAAGGCTGTGGGTTGCAACTGTCTAGTGTACAGTTCTCTCTTTCTGGCGATGATAATCTGGGGAAAAGAAAAAAGAAAAAAAAAAGCAGGTTATTTTCAGGCCTGAGCTCCCAATTCCCCACCCCCAACTCAGGGGGGCCTCCAGTAATCAGGACTTGAAGAGTTTCCTAGCCAGGGCCCTTCCAGGTAAGTAAAAAGAACGACACTTACTGTAGGGAAAGAAGCGGACACGCATGCTGATTTCACGGGCTGTCTTCAGGATCTCAACAGCCTGAAAGGAACACAACAGCTTACACAAATGAGAAGATATGACCCAAGACACAATCGGCAGGAGGAAAGTCATTTGCCACTCCAACCTTCTGGGTCACTAATAGCTGCTTTCCTCTGCTACACTTCTTCAGAAGAGATTCTTTCTTATTAAGTTACATACAGATTAGGCCAATCCTGTCCAACTAGTCCTACCTGCGATTGCTTCTTGCCTCACCACAGCCCAAGTGCTGTGCTCACCTTGCTGTGCTCAATATCTTGAAAATCCACATCATTCACAGCTAGGACTTGGTCCCCTTCTTGGAGTCCGGCTCGATGTGCATCAGAGTCAGGGATCACCTGTTGGTAAAGGGAATATATGTGATTCAGGTGGGATCATTTCAGACTGTGAGTGAAATTAAGCACTATTCAAATATAAGGTGTTATTGTTTGTTTGTGTGTGTGAGTGTGTGTGCGCACATGTGAAAATGTAGAGAGACGATTGCCAGGTGGGAAGTTTTAAGTGGAAAAGGGTATCCCCATAATGCCCCTTCAGTGAGTGTACTAAATCATCCTTCTCCGAGGCTTTGGGACATCATGGTTCTGCAATCTGATAACAAAGGGAAGTAGTTATCCATGTTGCCTACCAGGCACACGCACCTTGGAGATGAAGATGCCTAGCTGGGAAGCCTTTCCTCCTCGGATGTTAAATCCCAACTGCAAGACAAGAGCACAGAATGAGGGCACAATATAGACCATAAACACAAGAATATCCAACAGCATCACTATATGACAGCTTTGCTATGTGTCCCTCAGAGAGAAGTCGGAAGCTGTAGGAGTGGTATCTCAGCTTTTTTGTCCAAAGGTAGTTTCCTTATCTCCCTACCTGCTTCCCAATCTGTTCTCCCAACCACGGCTAACTCCCGGGCCTGGGATGGACAAATCTAGTCCAGAATAAGATGTAATTGTTCCATAACTCACCTGAGCTCCAGGGGGTTTCTTCAGTGTGACAGTGCGGGGCAGAAACTGGGTCAATTCATTGTTGTAATCTGGGTGGTACACCCTCTGCAAGACACAGCAACCCCAAAAATCTTACTACCAGTCTTAGATTTTATGCCCATCTTCATCTGGAACACAAACGTATCAGCATGAACTCAGGAAAAGGTCAAGTCATGGGCTTAGTTTAAGTAGACAGACAATGTTAACCAAATGTGTAGATGGATAGCTTGGGGAAATACCAGCAGTCCAATAGCTCCCCACTTTTTACCTTGACAGAATGGAAACTGGGGCTCTGAATTTCCAGAATTCTCTAGTATGAATGGATTCTGGCAGGATTACATACAAAGCTTCCAATGGTTTCAGGTGCTCAGAATCCAACTTCTGGGTCCCTTGACTACAACAAAGGCTAAGATTCATTCTCGATTGAGCTTTCTAACCCTGCTATCCTACCTTTCCTATATCCTGTCATGTTCAGGGGGGAAAATCTGTGATCCAAAAGTATAGATGGTTCCCACCTCATGAGGGGGAATCCATGCTGGGGGATTCTCATAGGCAGGCAGGAACACCACCGGGTAGTCATCATAAGGAATCCTGCTATCCATCTCTGGCAAGGCCCTGGAAAGGAAGGGAAGAGTGAATCAAAGTTGACAAAAATGTTTCAAAAGGGACAGCAACCCAGCAAGTTTCAGAAAACTCCAACCCATTCAAGGCTGTCAGCCTATGGTCCCAGCCCACTTCTAGGTGACAGATTGGTGGAAAGAAGAAAAGGGATGGAAAAAAACCAGTGAACTTTATTGAATATCTGAATGCCAAGCAACCTGGTTATCTATAGAGGTGATCTTTCTCACGACACTACTTCAAAATAGATGTTACTGTCTTCAACCTAGAGAAGAGGCAAGCCGGATCACGTGTACAAAGACTTGTCCGCTTCAAAGTTCTCCAACTATCCACAGGGACTCCAGGCAAGGCACCGCTCCATAGTCCCTAGATGTGATCAGTGATGATCGGGGGGGCCCCCAGATCGAGCCTTCCTTTACCACCAGCCACCTTCGAATCCCTCCCCGCGTTCTGCCTGAGAACAGAGCATTCGAAGCGGCAACAGCAGTACTACCTCACCTGCCAGCAGGCCTCACCTAGCTCAGGTTCCGCCGCTCACCGCCAATTCAGCCTTAAAACCGGAAGCTAATGTTCCGGAGAAGCGGGAGGCAGGGCCACCGTACGACGCCGCGCAGGCCCACCCCTTCCCCAAGCGGCCTCCGACGCACGCCGACGTGCGTGCCCCTCCCGCCGGCCGTCTGCGCTCCGATTGGCTGCGACCTCCGATCAATTTGAAACTTGGCGGTTAAATCATTGGGTGGGACAGGACGGCGGGAGACTCGGGAAGGTCCGTTTATTTGGCGAGTGAAGGGGACCAGCCTTAGTGCAGCATCTGCCTTTCCCGGTACCCTGGGGTTGTGGGTTTTGTCGTCGTCTCCGCGGGGGGCTTTGCTTTCCATTTCAGACACCGCTTTGCTGTCTTCGGAGAGTCGGGCTGCCGGCCAGCCCTGTCGTGGCCAAATCCCAGAGAGAGTGGCTGTCCAGCGGCAGCGATCCCGCCGTGAGGGGGAGGGTGCCTCACGTACGCTGAGTTTCGCGACCCGTCCCCCACCCACCCTGCCTACCCACCAAGACTCAGCAGCATCATGAAGGAAGAAGTGAAGGGAATTCCCGTCAGAGTGGCCCTGCGATGTCGCCCTCTGGTCCCCAAAGAGATTAGTGAGGGCTGCCAGATGTGCCTTTCCTTCGTATCCGGGGCACCGCAGGTGCGTAGCAGTGTCCTGGGCCTGCATCTGAACACCTGGGGTCTATTGACAGTGAGAAGCGTGGTCTGGCCTTGCATTATTTTTTTACTCCTTGTCCCTTGCCTTCTTTAGGTGGTGGTTGGCACTGACAAGTCCTTCACCTACGATTTTGTGTTTGACCCCTCTACTGAACAGGAAGAAGTCTTCAGTACTGCAGTAGCGCCACTCATAAAAGGCATATTTAAAGGTGAGACTATTTCATTCTTCAAACAGTTGAGCACATACTATGTCAGGCACTGCCCTTGAATGTTGCAAATACAGAAATGGATGAAACATGAGTCCTGCCTTCAAATAGCCCACGGCCTCAGAACTAATGGAGTATAATTTATGAGAATCTCTGTACTCTTGAAACTATATGGTTTTGTGCTGTGTTTACTTTCTTTGGTTTTCCTCATCTTTGACATATATTTTTGCTTGTCCTGGAACCTATTTAGATTCTTTGATGGGTGCTGATGATAGTCAATGTGCCAATCTACTAGAGGCCCAAGCACTGAAATACCTGTGGAAGGAATCAGAAATAATATAGCTTTCAGGCTCTGGAAGAGTGCAAATTTCAGGGGTAGGGGTAGAAGTAGGTGACTACGTACATAATTTTTGATGCATAAAAAGTGCCAAACTTTTTGCATTCATCTTTAAAGAAGAATATTTTCGAAGTAAATATGCAATAGACTCAATCGGCCCTACTTTACAAGTACCAGTGCTTTCATACAAAGTCATATGTAAGCCAGAAAGATGCCGCTAACTCTGCTTGGGGGATCTGGGGTGGATTTCACAGCATAGGCAACCTCTGAGAAAGGTCTTGAATGATGAGTAGAATTCTTTTAGGTAAAGAAGATTTCCTAAAGTCCCTGAATACTCTGGCCAGTTAAGTCTTTATTGCAGAAGCTGAAGAACATAGCTGGATTCTAACAAAGGGAGCAGTGCCTGAGACGTTTTTTAATTACTCTTCTTTGACAGCAGTTATTTAGGAATCACAACAGAGGGCTATTTAAAAGAAGTAGGACCATGACATACTAGTCTCTTAAAGTTGAAAAGGACATTTATTTTATCTAGTCTAGCTCTCCTTCCAAAGAAAAATGCTTTCTTACAATATCTCTGTACAGTGAACTTCCAGTGTCTATTTAATTTTATATATATGAGAGAAACTCGCTGACTCACAGGGTAGTCCTGTAGTCCTGTTGACTAGTTTTGGATAACTCTAATTGCATTAGATTATACTGAGCTGAAGTGTGCCTGCTGGTAATTTATACCCAATGATGTTAGTTCATCTCTCTAGACCAGTGATTTTTCAACCTTTTTTGAGCCACGGCACATTTTTTACATTTACAAAATCCTGGGGCACACCACCTACCAAAATGACACTCTAACTATTAGAATTTATTTATTTAAATAAATTACATTTATTTAAAAAAAGTTAAATAAAAAAGGATAACCCCCTCATATATACAGTCCCATGTAACATCCCTCATATATACAGTCCCATGTAACATCCCTCATATATACAGTCCCATGTAACATCCCTCATATACAGTCCCACGTAACATCCCCTCATATACAGTCCCATGTATCCCCTCATATATATAGTCCCGCTAATAGATACTGGCGCTTTCATAAAGGTTGTGGGTTCAAATCAATTTGGCAAATACTCTCTCTATATAGAGACTGGACAAAATCAATTTTAGAAAATGTTGGGTACTTGTCTAACATCATAAGTCCTCAGAGCATCTCTACTGTCAGATTAAGAAGTTTGCTTTCTAGATAAGGATTCTGATAAATACTAGAGTTCTCCCTGAGGTTGTGGGTTCAAATCCCATGGTCAGCTGGGTGCAGGGGCCTTGGTTCTGTCTGTTTTGATGGTGTATATAGAGATTTGAGCTCTTTAAGAAGATGACCCTTCAGGAGGCCATATACAATATAGATAACATTGTGATGCATTGTATATCACCCTCTGCGGGAGCCTCTTAAAAAGAAAAAGGTCAAATATCTATATACACCATCAGGATAGATATAACCAGCTGAGGCTGAGGCTTCTTCTAGTGGTGGTAACATTTACCTCCAGTCCTGACCAGGATTAGAATTCGGGACCATGGGGAGGAATAGCAGCTTCAACTACTGGCCTTGGCCACACAGTGACAAGTGCGCAGCAGCCCAAGCAGGGACCTTCCTGGGTGTGGATGAGAGGCGGCCTACTATTGGTTCATCGCTAGTGGTTGGGATGAATCTTAGAAGGTGATTGGTCAGTGAGTATTCCCTGTGCCTCCACTCTTCCTGTCGCTGATAGCTGGAGGGATTGTGAGGGGAATGTTTATGTTCGGATGGAGGAGGCTGGTGGTGGGCTGGATAAATAGCCTCCGCAGGCGAAGGCCGTAGTTTGGGGACCCATGTTTAATTTCCCCACGGCATACCTGACCATGTCTCACGGCACACTGGTTGAAAAACACTGCTCTAGACAAACAAACCTTCTTCCAGGCAGCAGCTATTCACTTATTTTTTTTTTTTTTCACTCTTTAAATGATGTCTCGACTGGGCACATTGAATACTTTGTTTCAGAGTTTTTAAATATTGAAACAAAAACCTCAAATGTATAGAAATGTTGCAAGAACAGCATTAGAAACTTTTTTTCCTGAGCTATTTGAGATGAGTTGGTGACCTGATGTCCCCTGAATAGTGTGTATTTGCTACAAAGACTTTCTGCCACATAACTACAATAACAACCATCAGATTATGGAATTAGCATTGGTACGTTACTACAGTCCTCAGACCTCATTCAAATTTCACGAACTGTTTCAATTGTGTCCTTTATATTAGAGGGTCTAGTTCAAAATCATGTGTTTTATTTAGCTGTAGTGCCTCTAATGTCTCCTTCATTCTAAAATTTCTTCATTCTTTTTTAACTTTCATAGTCATGACACTTTTGAAGATCACAGACTAGTTACTTTGTAAACCATTTCTCAATTTTGGTTTGTCTGATATTTATTTATTATTAGGTTCAGATTCTGTATCTTTAGCAGAGGTATCACAGAAGTAGCAATGTGTTTTCTTTAAATCCTGCCAGTTAACACATGAATTGGATTTGTTCCATTACACCTGATGTTCATTTTAAGAGCTTGTTTGGAGGTTCTAGCAAGGGACCAAAGCCGCTTGTGTATCCTTGACCAAAGACTATTCCTCTACCGGAGAAGGTTGTCCTCTCCTACTGGGCACACAGCTTCGGGAGGGACGTGCATGGAGTGGTGAGTTAGGAAGGGGACACCTACGTAGCCAGCCAGATCAGCTGAATCAACACTAGTGATCAGTGGGGTGACAGATGTCACAGTCAGATCACCCTCACATCCTGATGTTCATTTTGATCATTTGATTCAAGTGTTGTCTGCTAGGCTTCTCCACTACAATGTTAATCTTTTTCCTATTTACATATTTGGAAGACTATTATATAATTCTAAGTCTCTTCTAATTAACAATCCCTCCTTTCCTTAAGCCATTCCTGAAATTATATGGTTTACAAAGTCTTTACTATCTGGTCATCTTCCTCAGAATGTACCTTCACAGCTTAATAAGAGTACTATAGTTCTACTTTCATATTTTTAACTTGGGAAGCTATGAGAATTAAATTATAGTCTTAAGAAACAACAGAATATAGAAAAGAATTCCAGCATACATGTGTTTGGTTCACATTGCTCTGCAAAGACAAACTGGTATTTTTTAGTCAGTTCAACAAAACCCTCTTATACTCTGAACTCCATACCACAGCCCTGAATATTTTGCAAAAAGTACTGAAACTTGGTTTTCCCAGTTATTACTATATACATGTATCTGTAGTATTGGAGAAGATTATGAAATGTTATTCTCTTGATCCATCATCATACCATACTATATACCATACCAGGCAATGCTAGCAATCTGTTAGTGAAAATCTCAATTTAACATTGTATGATCTTTCAGAATATTGAAGTCTTCATTTATACAAACAAGTGCTTCCAAAAAGAAAAAAAAAAAGCAAATGCCATATATCCCACTGACTGATACTTAAATGATGACATTTCTATGAGAAGCATGATAATATAGTCCAGATGCAGTCTAAGCGTTCAGATAAGGAGTAGGTGCTTTCATTGACTTGAAGAAGCAACTTTGTTGCCTTTTCAAATGAAGACTGTTCAAAGAAATATGTTTCTATCCCTTCTATTTATGCAGTTCCTAAGACTTTAATTTAATTCCCATAACTTAGAATTGCTCGTAGATAGAAGGTAGGATTATTAAAGATTTTATTTATGGATTTTCAGAGGAGAGAAGGAGGGGGTTGCAGGAAGCATCAACTCATAGTTGTAGTTGCCTCTCAGATGTGCCTTGACTGGGCAAGCCCAGGGTTTCGAACCGGCGACCTCAATGTTCCAAGTTGATGCCTTATCTACTGCGCCACCACAGGTCAGTCTGAATGGTTTTTTGACAGTGACTTGGCCACCTTCATGATCTCAGACATCCTTACGTGTTTTATTTTCTGGCTTTTAAGGGCTATCAAGAGGGGCACACATTCTGGGTTTGGCATTTTTCTTTGTTTATTTGCAGCAGTGTAAAGTCATGACAGCCTTGTAACTTTTCTCTGTGTCTGCTATTCCCAAGGGAGCCCTGTCTTAAGAGAGCAGTCTCAATTTTGTTACAAGTAATTGCTAAAGGAAATAGAGTCTATTGATTGGATGGAAGTATTTGAGCACCATTCTGCATGTGACTTCTATTTTGCCAGGATACAATGCAACCGTCCTGGCCTATGGACAAACTGGCTCTGGAAAAACCTATTCAATGGGAGGCGCATACACAGCAGAGCAAGAGAATGAACCAACGGTTGGGGTCATTCCTAGGGTAATACAACTGCTCTTCAAAGAAATTGAAAGGAAGAGTGACTTCCAGTTTACTCTGAAAGTATCATACTTGGAGGTAAATACCATCTTTAATCTAAGTTTAAATGTATCTTTGGGTAGAAAAATATATCCTCATCATGTTTTGCCTGGCATGACTCAAATTATTAAATTGTATTTTTAGTAAATTATATTTTAATCAATTGATAGAGCAAACTTCCTGGCTCAGTTGGATCTGGCCCCCACCCAGTTCTCTTCCTGTTGTCAGAATCGTCTGTTTTAATCTGATGGTCGGAGCAGTTGGCAATGCCATCCAGAAAGATGTCAGGAATTCTTTTAATTCTATTTTGGCTTCTATTGATTCCTTGTAGAGTCTGCAGAAAAATATTTGATTTCCCTTTACTGTTTTGAAGCTTAAGTGATAATGCTGCTACTTTATGAAGAATGTCATAAAAATTGGGTGATGCATCTCGTGGCATAGGTGACAAAAGAATAGGTTTATCCAGCAGATATTTATTGAGTACCTACTATGCCATAGTCCCTGGTCTACGTACTTGGGCTATGTCAGTGAACAAAGCAGGTAAAAATCCCTGCCCTTGTGGGTGTTTTCATTCTAGGGTATGTCAGTATAGAATTAGACCAGTTGTATTTAACTGCATGACACCAACAAAATTTGTTTGGAGAACTTACGGCTCCTGGAAACCAGCTGGTTGGTTTCATAACAGTGATAAGATGCATTATATCTAAGGAGTGATAATTAAACTGATATGATTGAAGCATGCAATTATAAATTGTATGTGAATACTTCATCCTTAAGTTGAATCTTAATAGGACATGTAGAGTTGGAAGATGGGAAATTAACAGCATTAAGATTAGCCTTCCTGAATCTTCACTAACCCAGTGGTGGCCAAGGTAATCAGATGAACAAATAACTTAGAATCTTGGTACATTAAATAGTAGCAACAGCAATATAACAAACAAGTCTAGTGCTTACTATGTGCTAAACACTATTCTAAATACTGAAGTTCTGATTGTTGTTCAAATGGTTGCCACTTCTCCCTTTTGCTTTTTGCTTCTGCCCTCCACTAAGGACTCATTACTTACAGTTTTAACAGAATTGGTGAAGGTGACACTGTTAGGACACCATCAAAGAACTGAATTTGAGTACCCGTGTTACTTTTTGTTATGTCTGCTATTCCTAAGAGACGCTGTCTTAAGGGAGCGGCCTCAATTTTGTTGATATGTGAATTCATTCTTGCAAGTATCAAATGTTTGCATATGAGGTCCTTACCTTAATTAAAATATAATCTGTTCATTGTAAAGATATTTTCATACATAAAGTCACAAAGAATTTAAAAGTCATCTATGATCCTATCACTTTGACATTACCACTGTTTGCATCTTGTTTTTATTTTCAAAAATACCAGATTTACAATGAGGAAATCTTGGATCTTCTATGTACATCTCGTGAGAAAGCCTCGCAGATAAATATACGAGAGGATCCTAAGGAAGGCATAAAGGTGTGTTTGTTGTTATTGTTATTATTTTAAAACATTGGTCACTACTGAAGTTCACATCCCTTTTATTTACCACCATGGTTCTGACTACTAACATCTTTCAGATTGGGTGAGGTCCTAATTACCTTTGTTAATCTATAGTTCCTACATGGGATCTCTTGTGGGGAAGGATGTTTTATCACCCTCCTGTTACCTCCTAAGTGTTTATTAGCTATTTACAGAGCTCGAAGGCTGAGCTTTCCAGCTCAGCAGCCACTATCCACCGATGCCTATTTAAACCTAACTGAACTAAAATTGAATAAAATTTAAAATGTAGTCCCGCAGTTACACCAGCCATACATCAAGCGCTCAGTCGCTCCGTGTGGCTAGTGACTACTGTATTGGGCAGCACGAATATTGAACTGATTGATGGTCAGAAAATTCTGTTGGACAACAGTGAAACAGACATTGTGGTAGGCACTGGGATGCTATTTAAAAATGTAAAAGTTAAATAATATAATCATTTCAAACTCCATAAGCACTATAGGAAAAAGAGATCCCTTATTTGAGAGGTTTATGCCACGTGGTATAGATGCAGGATGTGGAGCTGTAGCCGAACAGAAAATCTGCAGTAAGGTTGGGAATTTTGTTTATGGGAGTAGGCCCGATCCAGAAGCCTGTGTCGAAGGCCAGCAGTGCTTGCTGTCACCAGGAGGGGGAGAATCTCAGGCTGGAAGTGGATGAGAATAGATCATGCAGATGTGGGAAAACCTGGTAGAATAAGGCCTTACCCACCTCTCTCTCCTTCCTGTCTTCCCCACACATGGAGGTTGATGGTCTAGGGCAGGGGTCCCCAAACTACGGCCCCCTGAGGCCGTTTATCCGGCCCCTGCTGCACTTCCGGAAGGGGCACCTCTTTCATTGGTGGTCAGTGAGAGGAGCATAGTTCCCATTGAAATACTGGTCAGTTTGTTGATTTAAATTTACTTGTTCTTTATTTTAAATATTGTATTCGTTCCCATTTTGTTTTTTTACTTTAAAAAAAGATATGTGCAGTGTGCATAGGGATTTGTTCATAGTTTTTTTTATAGTCCGGCCCTCCAACGGTCTGAGGGACAGTGAACTGGCCCCCTGTGTAAAAAGTTTGGGGACCCCTGGTCTAGGGAGCAGGTGCCTGAGGGGCAGATGCTTGTGCTTCTTAGTTGTTTTTTTTGGGTTTTTTTCCTCCTTGGGGGTCGTTAAGCCATTAGCCACGTGCTAAAGCAAGGCCTGAAGGTCAGACCTATTTTGAAAGCTTGATAAGCTTGGAATACAGGAAGACAGTTCGGATAGTGGGGATGAGAAAGCTGGCAAGATGCATTCTGTTGCCAGAAAGAATATTGATAGTGAGCCAGCTCTTGATGAGATTCCAAGATCTTTTATATGCTGCGTGGTAAAGCAGGAATTAAGTGCCAAGCATTAATTAAGGTGAGATTTGCAATACAAAGAATTACAGATTTCTGATAAAATTGAGGTGGGTAAGTACAAGCTTGCAAATAACTTTCAGATGGGATGAATGGAATGTAAGTCAGTAAAGAGTAAGGGTATTCTTGCAGTAAGGAATACTTTAAACAGAAAATGTACTCCTGGGGGTCATAAGACTAGACTGGTCAGTCTCGGTTCAAGGATAGTGGTTGGGAAGTGATAGGAGCTATGTTAGGACCAGATTATCAATCCAGGTTAAGGAATTTAGTTTCTATCCTTGTGAACAGTGTATACACTATTTAATACTCTCAGCCTGACCAGGCAGTGGCACAGTGGATAGAGTGTCAGACTGGGACATGGAAGACCCAGGTTCGAAACCCCAAAGTTGCTGTCTTGAGCAAGGCTCACCAGCATGAGTGTGGGATCATAGACGTGACCCCGTGGTTCCTGGCTTGAACCCAAAAGTTGCTGACTTGAAGCCCAGGGTCACTGGCTTGAGCCCAAGGTTACTGGCTTGAAGCCTAAGGTTGCTGGCTTGAGCAAGAGGTCCTTCGTTCTGCCGCAGCCCCCCCCCCCATCAAGGCACATAAGAGAAAGCAATCAATGAACAACTAAGGTGCTGCAACAAAGAATTGATGCTTCTCATCTCTCTCCCTGTCTGTCTGTTCCTATCTGTCCCTCTCTCTGTCTCTGTCACACACACAAAAAAAAAACAACTCCCAAGTGAAGGTTTGCAAGGGCTACTTTTACCAACTCTTTATCTCGCATGTTTATCTCTCCACCTAAGTTAGCTCCTGGAGGTTAGAAGAGTATCTGAAAATCTCTGTGTGTCATCTTTATCTAGCACAGAGCTTGTAGTCTGGTGACATTTTAGGAAGCAGGATTTTGGGGAATATTAAACAGAAATGGACTGAAAAGGAGAAAGAGTAGGATGAGGAGGGCCAATTGGGAAAACTCTGCCTTGTTTTTCAGGCATGATGTAAAATGGGCCTGACCTAGCCAAGTAGAAAGAAAAAGGAAGCAATGAGGTCAAAAGAACAATGGCAGCCCTGGCTGGTTGGCTCAGTAGTAGAGCATCGGCCTGGCATGCAGGAGTCCCAGGTTTGATTCCCAGCCAGGGCACGCAGAAGAAGTGCCCATCTGCTTCTCCATCCCTCCCCCTCTCCTTCCTCTCTGTCTCTCTCTTCCCCTCCTGCAGCCAAGGCTCCATTGGAGCAAAGTTGGCCCGGGCGCTGAGGATGGCTCTATGCCCTCTGCCTCAGGCGCTAGAATGGCTCTGGTTACAACAGAGCAATGCCCCAGAGGGGCAGAGCATCGCCCCCTGGTGGACATGCCGGGTGGATCCCGGCCAGGCGCATGCGGGAGTCTGTCTGACTGCCTCCCATTTCCAGCTTCGGAAAAATTCAAAAAAAAAAAAAAAAAAAAAAAAGAATGGCAAGGAGTTAGTGCTTGATGAGAAATGGAGGAATGGAAGGAATCGGGGTGAATCTGAGATTTTGAGAATAGCAGTATTAATAGAAATGAAGAAGTAGTGGATAGAATCAGTGGTGGTGGGAGAAAGATGAATTTGGTTTATAATTTACTGATTTCAAGGTGTAAGCAGCAGGCAATTATACATAAAGACTAGAAACGAAGATACCAATGCAGATTTGGCAGTTATGGAGTAATAAAATAGCATAATACGGCTAGCTGAGACTCCAAGAGATTTTAACTTGTACTAACTCTCACAGCTAGATACAGTACCACACCTAGGATCCTGTTTTCTGGCTTCCTAACCCAGTGCAGACTATGCCATGTGACTTCCCTAGTGAGAAATGAGGTTTGAAACAGATCAGAGGTCTAGGGAGGAACCTAGGGTCGCAAAAAAGAGGAAGGAGCAAAGAGAAATACCAGAGCTGTTTGTGTTACCCTTGCTGTTTTTTGGGCCAAAGCTTACCTTCACTTGGAGCTCCCTGGAAGACACTTTATCCATTGCTACTCTAAAATCGAGAGGCCTTTTTTAGCTCCACTGTTGGCTGGCACCTTTGTTTTGTCTAGTCCAGGGGTCCCCAAACTACGGCCCACGGGCCGCATGCGGCCCCCTGAGGCCATTTATCTGGCCCCCACCGCACTTCCAGAAGGGGCATCTCTTTCATTGGTGGTCAGTGAGAGGAGAATAGTTCCCATGGAAATACTGGTCAGTTTGTTGATTTAAATTTACTTGTTCTTTATTTTAAATATTGTATTTGTTCCCGTTTTGTTTTTTTACTTTAAAATAAGATATGTGCAGTGTGCATAGGGGTTTGTTCATAGTTTTTTTTATAGTCTGGCCCTCCAATGGTCTGAGTGACATTGAACTGGCCCCCTGTGTAAAAAGTTTGGGGACCCCTGGTCTAGTCCCTATCGAAGATTGGAGACCTTGGTTTGCAGGAATCACAGGGATCAGAGTTGCAAGTTAAAACCACAACTGTTCTATTTATTAAGGTTCTACTGGAACATCAAGGCATTATTCTTTTTAACCACCAGTTCTTATATTTCTAATAAAGTATTTGAAGTATAAATCATGCCCCTGATCAGTTGGCTCAGTGGTAGAGCATTAGCCTGCCATGTGGATGTCCTATGTTTGATTCCCAGTCAGGGACATAGGAGAAGCAACCATCTGCTTCTCTCCCCCTCCCTCTCCCCTTTTCTCTCTCCTCTCCCCTCCCCTCCCGCAGCCATGGCTTAATTGGTTCAAGCAAGTTGGCCCCAGGCACTGAGGATGGCTCCATGGGCTCGCCTCAGGCACTAAAAATAGCTCAGTTGCCAAGCAACAGCCCAGATGGACCGATCATGGCCGGGAAGGGGGTTTGCCAGGTGAATCCCCATCAGGTTGCATACAGAGTCTGTCTATCTGCCTTCCTGCCTCTCAATATAAAAAAAAAAGAAGTATGAATCACAAGGGAATATTTTCTTTGTCTGCATTAGATTGTGGGACTCACAGAGAAGACTGTTTTAGTTGCCCTGGACACTGTTTCCTGTTTGGAACAGGGCAACAACGCTAGGTCTGTGGCCTCCACAGCTATGAACTCCCAGTCGTCCCGGTCTCATGCCATCTTTACCATCTCCATAGAGCAAAGAAAGAAAAGTGACAAGTAAGTTATAACATAAAGAGTCAAAATTTTTAACATTCGTTTTCCTAAAGTTCAATATTAGATTGCTTCTTTAATTGATTTGACAAGTCATCTGACATCAGTACTCAGAGCACTAGTAATCAGGGGGGCCATTTGCACTGACTCCAGAGGAAAGGAGAGCTGGCAGGTCAGCTTTGATACTCCAGTGTCCTCGAGCTGATGTGCTGTTCTCACTATGTCTTCCTGTCACTATCACAGGAATAGCTGCTTTCGCACCAAGCTGCACCTTGTAGACCTCGCTGGATCGGAAAGACTGAAGAAAACCAAGGCTGAAGGGGATCGGCTAAAAGAGGGTGAGAATCATTAAGGCCACAGTTGTAGATAAAAACTTCTTGTTGGTACCGTCCGTGTCTTGACGGGGATATTTCAGGTCACAATCTAACAGTACCTACAATTCGAGCTTGAGGCTGATTTCAGAAAAAGTGGAAAATTGGTTCTTTCCCTTGCACTCGTTTTCTAATTTAGGTGTGGGATTTGGATCTAGCCCTTGGTTTGGTTTCATCTGGCCCAGGCAAGTTTTTGTTTTGTTTTACCCCCAATTACTTATGATTAAAACCAATACCCTCAAGTATTCACTATCCTTTTCAGATGTTGTCACATAAACCTCATCAGCATGGCTTCCATGTCTTCATTTAAGATGTTGGATATAAAGGCTAGAAGAACCCCCGTGTATGCTATTAGAAACCTTCATCTGGCATGCTAGTGATCTGGTGATCTGCATGCTGTGGAAATGGTCTTTTAAGCAATTATTAATCTCTCTTAACAAAGATTAACAACCAGCTCCTTTTTCTCAATTTTGTACTTAAGGATCTCATAAAAGATTTTATCCAGTGCCTTGCTGAAATCCAGGTGTACTAAGCCCACCATGTTTCTCATAGCCATCAGCTTAGTAACAATACAAAATGAAATAAGAATTAGTCCAAATGGACTTTTTCTTAGTGAATTCAAGCTGGCTTCTAGTGCTTTTCCTTCCATTTTGAGGTTCTTGCAAGCTATCCCTGTAATAATCCAGAGGAACATCAAACTTGCTAGTCTGTGACTTATGGAGTTCACTTTTACCTCTTTTGTTCTGAATGTTGAAATTACGTTCGCCCGGTCTTCTGGGCCCTGTTTCCCTGTTTTCTCAAAGACCCCTAACATAGCTTCAGTACTCTCATCTGAAATTACCCTTAGTTGCCTCAGCTAGAATTCATCTGGTCCAAGATATCTGAACTCTTATTAAGATAGATGAGTTCTCAAAAATAAAAATAAAAAGATAGATGAGTTCTCGCTATGTCTTTACTGAGATTGGGCTTCAGTTCCCTCAGGGACTGAGAAGGCAGAAGCAAAAACGGTCATTGAGTTTACTCCGTCATTCATCAGTACGCACTGCGGGCACACAGCAGAGACCTGTTTCTCCCTCTTTCAGCTATGTGTTCTGAATGTGTTTAAGTGTCCTTTTTGTTCCATGTCTGTACTTTGAGATTTAACCTCCTTATTTAAAGGTTCTTGTGCCCTTTTATCATTTGGGGGGTGTATAGTTTTGAGTTATATTTTAACAGCTTTATTGAGATACAATTCACATACCATAAAATTCACTCATTTAAACTGTACACTTGAGTGGATTTTAGCATGCTCAGAGTTGGACAGTGACTACCACCATCTAATTTTACAACATGTTCATCATCCCCCAAAAGAAACTCAATATCTATTAACAGTCACTCCCCATTCCCAACCCTTCTCTTACCCTAGGCACCCACTAAGCTATATTTCATATAAATAGGATCATGTATCAATAATATGACGTTTTTTTATGACTGGCTTGTTTCATTTAAGGTTAATTTTGGTTTTTAAAGGATTCATCATGTGATAAATGTATATTTTTTTAAAGTACATTTGACGTGCAATACATGGTGGGGCAAAAGTAGGTTTATAGTTGTTCCTATGGGATATAATACAATAATTAATAAGTAATAATACAAGAATAAACTGTTTCATGTACTCGCAATTGTAAAACTTCTTTTGCCCCACCCTGTATTATGTTAGTTTCAAGTGTACAACATAGGGCTCGACGTTTATATACCTTCAATGTGATCGCCATGATAAATCTAGTAACCACCTGTCCCATACAAAGCTACGTATTACGATGCTCCTGACTGCATTCCCTGTGTAGTATATTGCATCCATGTGACACTTCTTTTATAACTAGAGGCTTATACCTTTTATTCCCTTTGCATTTTTCAACACCCTTTACTCCCCTCCTCTCTGGCAACCATCAGTTTGTTCTCTGTATTGGTGAATCTGTTTCTGTTTTATTTGTTTGTTTGTTTTTTAAGATTACACATATGAGTGAAATCATACGGTAATGCGGTATTTGTCTTTCTCTGTCTGACTTACTTCATTTGCCATAATACCCCCTGGGTCCATCCATGTTGTCACAAATGGCAGGATTTTATTATTTTTATTGCTGAGTAATATTCCATTGTATATAGATTTAGCTCATCTTCTTTATTCATTCTTCAATTTTTGGTTGCTTCCATATGTTGGGTATTGTAAAGTATGCTGCATTGAACATAGGGTTGCATATATCTTTTTGAATTAATGTTTTGGATTTCTTCACGTAAATACCCAGAAGTGGAAAACTGGATCATATGGTAGTTCTAGTTTTAATATTTTTTGAAGAACCTTCATACTGTTTTTCATGAGAGGCTGCACCAGTCTGCAGTCCCACCAAATACTAGTGAACAAACAGATGTTGGCAAGGTGTGGAGAAAAGGGATCCCTTGTGCTTTTCAAGGGTCGTCCATGTTGTAGCATGTGTCAGTACTTCGTTCCCTTTTATTGCTGAATCATGTTCCATAATACGGATGTGCAGCATTTTGTTTGTCCATCAGTTGTATCCAATTTGGCTATTTTGAATTATACTCTATGAACATTTGTGCATAAGTATTTGTGTGCACAAATGTTTTAATTTCTCTTTAAGTTCATACCTACGAGTGTAATATCTGGGTAATATAGTAACTGTTAAAGTCCTTTATAAACAATAAAGATATAATAAGTATGCATTAAAATTAACCCTTTTAAAGTGTACAGTTCAGTGATTCACAAAGTTGTACAACAGTCACTGCAACAAATTTTAGAATATTTTTATCACTCTAAAAAGAAACCCACACCCATTAACATAGTCACTCTCTATTTCTCCCCAGCGCCCCTTTCCCTCCCAGGCAATGACTAATCTTCTTTCTTTCTCTACAGGTTTGCCTATTCTGGACATTTTATATACAGGGGGTCCTTGGGTTATGACACAGTTCTGTTCCTATGACAGTGACATACCCTGAATTTTGATGCAAGTCGAAAAACACCCTAGCTTAAGTCACTTACCTATCTTAAGACAGTTGTAAAATCATAATCTAGAACATAAAAACACAACTAAGCCACAGAAAAAGGAAAAGAAAATAAATATACTGTGCTATAGTAACAGCTGAAACACTTGCATCTCAATTTTTTTAAATTTTTATGGGAGTGAGCGTTGTAAACTCAAAACGTTGTATGACTGTCGTAACCGGAGGACCCTCATAAGTGTAATCATGCAGTATATATATGTATGGTCTTTTGTGTTTGGCCTCTTTCACTTAACATAATGTTTCCAAGATCCATCCATGTTGTAGCAAATATCAACACTTTGTTTCTTTTTTATTAATTATTTTTTATTTAATTTATTGGGGTGACATTGATTCACCAAACAATATCTCTGTTGCATGAATAGGTATATCTTTTGTGTGTCTGAGAGAGAGACAGGCAGACAGGCAGGCAGGAGGGGATAGAGATGAGAAGCATCAACTTGTAGTTGCGGCATTTTAGTTCATCGATTGCTTCTCAGACGTGCCTTGACCTGGGGGCTCATGCTGGGCCAGTGACCCCTTGCTCAAGCCAGTGAGTGAACTTGGCCTTCAAGCTGGATGAGCCCACGCTCAAGCTGGCAACCGTAGGGTTTTGAACCTGGGTCCTCAGTGTCCCAGGCTGATGCTCTTCAGAGCATTGCCACCAATCAGGCACATGAATATATCTTTTTATTTACCCATTCATTTCTTGATGGACATTTACGTTGTTTCCACTTTGGGTTATTGAATAATGCTGCTATGAGCACTGATGTACAAGTTTTTGTGTAGATGTATGTTTTAATTTTTCTAAGGTATATACCTAAGAGTGTAGTTGCTGGGTCATAATGGTAACTCGGCATTTAACTTTTTGAGGAACTGCCAGACTTTTTCACAGCAACTGTACCATTTTACATTCTTACCAATAATATATAAGGATTCTAATTTCTCCATATTCTTAGTTTTATTGTGTCTTTAATTCTAGCCATCCTAGTGTGTGTGAAATGATATCTCATTGTGGTTTTGGTTTGCATTTCCCTGATGGCTAATGATACTGAACATTGTTTTACATGCTTGTCAGCAATTGGCGAATCTTCTTTGGGAAAATATTCAAATCCTTTGCCCATTTTTATTTGGGTTATTTTTTTATTGTTGAATTGTGCATGTTCTTTATATATTCTGGGTAAGAGCCCCTTATCAGATATATGCTTTGCAAGTGTTTTCCCCCACTCTTTGGGTTGTTTTCTCACTTTACTGATAGTGTCCTTTGAAGCATACATTTTAAAATTTTTGATGAACTTCAATCATCTACTTTTCTCTTGTTGCTTGCGCATTTAGTGTCATATCAAAAACCATTGCCTAATCCAGGTTCACAAAGATTTATACTTCTGTGTTCTCCTAAGAATTTGATAGTGTTAGATGTTCGATTTAGGTCTTTCATCCATTTTTAGTTAGATTTTGTACATGGTATGAAGTGGCAGTCCAAACTTCAGTCTTTTGCACATAGGTATTCAGTTGTCCCAGCATCATTTGTTGAAAGATTATTCTTTCCCCATTGAATTGTCTTGGCATCTTTGTCCAGAAGCACTTGGACTCTGGATTCTAATCCATTGATCTATGTAGGTATCCTTATGGCTGTACTACACTGTCTTGATTATTGGAGCTTTGTAGTAAGTTTTGAAATTGGGGAAATGTGAGTGCTTCAACTTCATTTTTTTTTCAAAGTTGTTCGGGCTATTTTGGGTCCTTTGCACTTCCATGTGAATGTCAGGATCAACTTGACATTTTCTGCAAAGAAGCAGCTGGGTTTTTCATAGGGACTGGCTGCATCTTCATTTCCGTTTAGGAAGTACTGTCATCTTAACATTAAACCTTTTGACTCATGAACATCAGATGTCTCTCCACTTATTTTTTATTTTCAGGGTATAAGTTTTATACTTCTTTGTTAAATTTATTCCTAAATATTTAATTCTTCTCAATGCTGTTGTAAATGGAATTGTTTCCTTACTTTTATTTTCAATTATTTTTTAGCTTTGCATATTTATCTTTGGTTTGCAACCTTGCTGAACTTGTTAGTTTTAATAGATTTTTAAAATGAATTCTTTAAGATTTCTGTATATAAGGTTATGTCATCTGTGAACAGAAAAAGTTTTGCTTCTTCCCTTCGGGTCTAGATGACTTTATTTCGTTTTCTTGCCTAATTGTCCCTGCTGGAACATCCAGTACAGCGTTGGCTAGAAAGCAGTGAGAGTGGGTGTTGTTATCTTGTTCCTGATTTCAGAGAGAAGCGTTCAGTCTTTTCCTATTAAGCCTGTGTTAGCTGTAGGTTTTGCATAGGTGCCCGTACAAGGGTGAGGAAATTCCTTTCTATGCCTAGTCTGTTGAGTGTTTTTATCATGAATTTGTCAGATATTTTATCATCATCTATTGACACGATCATGTTATTTTTGTTCTTTGTTCTGTTGATATAGTATATTGCATTAATTGATTTTTGGATGTTAAATTAAGCCAATCTTGTAGTCCTTGGATAATCCTAACCTGTTATTGTATGTTTTGTGACTTTCCGGGACTAATTCTGTAATTCCCTGTAGTTTGAGGTCACAGAATTGCTTTTTTAGTTTCTTTGTCACTTGTGTTTCTGGAATTTTCTAGGTGAATATTAACATTTTCAGGTAGACACTGTCTTCTTTCTCTCTGGCATTTGTACCTTACTTCTTTTCTTTTTTATTTTAAGATTGAATCGTTTTAGTGATGGTAACCATTACCTTTTCTTTCCCACTCTAACCAAAATGTTGCTAGTGTTTCACTTTTCTTTTCTTTTCTTTTTTTTTACAGAGAGAGAGTCAGAGAGAGGGATAGACAGGGACAGACAGACAGGAATGGAGAGAGATGAGAAGCATCAATCATCAGTTTTTCATTGCGACACCTTAGTTGTTTATTGCTTGCTTTCTCATATGTGCCTTGACTGTGGGGCTACAGCAAACCAAGTAACCCCTTGCTCAAGCCAGTGACCTTGGGTCCAAGCTGGTGAGCTTTGCTCAAACCAGATGAGCCCGCGCTCAAGCTGGCAACCTCGGGGTCTCAAACCTGGGTCCTCTGCATCCCAGTCCGATGCTCTATCCACTGTGCTACCACCTGGTCAGGCGCTACTGTTTCACCTTTAACTGTCTATTGAACATTTCTAGCCAATGAAGTGATTTTTTATTCCTTGTTTGTTAAGAATTAGATTCAGTATTTTGAAAATAAGGAATGAGTGCTGAATTTTATCATTTATTGGAAGTCAATTATTATGTAGTTTTTCTTCTTTTAACCTGTTGATAGAGTAAATTGTAAAAATAAATTCTTTATTATTGAGTTACCCCAATAGACCATGCTAAATTATTCTTTGTGCACATTGCTGGAGTTCATATACTAATTTTCAGTTTAAGACCTTTGCGTATCTGTTCCTGTGAAAGAGTGACCCATACCTTTTTTTGTATGTGTGCTCTCCTTGTCCAATTTCGGTTTTACTAAAGGTTTTACCAGCTGTATAAAATGGGTTGGGAAGCTTTCAGTTTTGTTTTTTGTTTTGTTTTGTTTTTGTTTTTCCTGTGTGCTGGAACAATTTATATAACATGGAAATTAGCTCTGAAGTTTTCTTGAAGGTTTGGTTTTCTATATCTTGAACCAATTTTGTTCATTTATATTTTCTTAGAAAATTTTTCATTTTTTCCAGATTGTCAAATTTATTGGTCTAATATTATATGTTGATTTACTTTATATTGTTAATCTATATATCAATAATTATGTCTCTACTTCAAGTTCATTTGTTTATATGTATTCTCTATTTTTTTCTATCATATTTGAAAGATTTGTTGATTAACTCTACCTTTTTTCTGATTTTATTTTTTTACTCTCTATTAATAACTTGTCTAAATTACTTTCTTTTGTTTTTGTTATAGTCTTTTCTTGCTTCCTGAGTTTGAAAGCTTAGTTCTCCTCTTTTTTTTTTAAAGCTTTTCAAGTATATTCAAAAGAGGTCAGGGTGAATAATGAACCCCCGTGTACCTGTCATGCAGTTTCAACAATGACTAATATATGACCAGCTAGTTTCAGTTTATTTGTGTCCTGACCACTTTCTCCCTCTGACATTATTTTGAAGCAAATCCCAGACATATTGTTTATTTCAGTCTGTGTCTGAAAGAAAAGTCTTTTAAAAATATAATCACATAGAAATTAATAATGCCTTAATATGAAATGTCTAATCAAGTGTTCAAATTTCCATTAGTCTTGTTGATTTTATTTATTTGGATCAGGATCCAAAGTCCACATGATGTTATTAATCAACAGTTCTTTTAAGTCTCCATCTCAGCTTCCTGGAACGATTTTTATTGAAGAAATCAGGTTTTTAGAATTTTTCATAGTGTGAATTTTGGTTGATTACATCCCCATGTAATTTTAACATTTCTCTTTCCTCTGTATTTCTCACAAATTAGTAGTTGGATCTAGAGGCTAAATCGCATTAAGAATCAATTTTTTTCTCTTACTTGCACATACTGTTTGATTCTCTCTCTTTTTGGTGGTATAGCTCATTTATTTTCAATTGTCGTTGTCTAAAAAGATTCATTGACAGCTATCCACTTTCCTTTAAATACCACTTGGATATAATCTTACAATTTTGAGAAATCATACTCTGTTCATTTCTAAATAGGATGATATTTTCCTTTTAGTTTTTTCTTTAACCTAAGAGTGATATAGGAGACATTACTAGGTATCCTTTTGTTGTTAATTTCTGATTTATTGCCTTATGATGAAGGAATGTGTGCGATTTCTGTTTTTAGAAATTTGGCGCCTGACCAGGTGGTGGCGCAGTGCATAGAGCGTCGGACTGGGATGTGGAGGACCCAGGTTCGAGACCCCGAGGTCGCCAAATTGAGCACAGGCTCACCTGATTTGAGCAAGGTTCACCAGCTTGGACCCAAGGTCTCTGGCTTGAGCAAGGGGTTACTTGGTCTGCTAAAGGCCCACGGTCAAGGCACATATGAGAAAGCAAGCAATAAACAACTAAGGTGTCGCAATGAAAAACTGATGATTGATGCTTCTCATCTCTCTCTGTTCCTGTCTGTCTGTCCCTATCTGTCCCTCTCTCTGACTCTCTCTCTGTTAAAAAACAAAGACAGAAAGAAATTTGACCTGATTCTTGTTTGATCTTTGTTAATATTTCATGTGTATTTGAAAAGAATGTTTTCTGTTGGGTATATAGTTCTATATGTACTTATCAGATAAGCATGTTAATTGTATTACTCAGATCCTCCATGTCTTTTCTTGTTATTTATTCCATATGTTATTTTCTCACAGTATGACCAAGGATCTGTCGATTTCTCCCTGTATTTCTTTATTTATGCATTATACATTTGAAGCTCTGTTGATACCGGCATAAAGTATCATGACATGTATCTTCTTAGACAATCACATCTATTTTGTCCCCATTCTCTTTGTTGGCCCTTGACTGGTTACATCTGTTTGCATCCCTTATCAAAACCATGTAGCTAGATTTCATTCAACCAGTCAGTTGGTCGTTCATTCTAATCTGATACTCTCTTTTAACAGAGGGTTCTATCCTAGGTATTTTTTTATGTTTGCGTTTGAACTCATTCCTGCCATATTGGTGGTCACTAGCCCAATTCGGGTACCACAACCACTTACCCTGACTGGGGTCCCAAGGACCCTCCCGTTTGCTGAATCCACTGCCTTCGAGTCTGCACTGCCCTAGAGTTGGTGCCACTTTGTCACAGCAGTTCTCTCCTGTAAATCTTTTTCTTCTCTTAGTCTGATTCATCTACTTTCCATCTGTCAGGGATTTTGCGGTTTCTGATCTACCAGCAATTGATTTATAAGTTAGGGGAGGTGGCTTTCTCACTTGGCAACATCCTCAGACACTTAGGGGCTCCCAAAGGAATTTCACTCGAGAGCATTTGAGAGTTTTGCATACATAGTTCAGAGCTTCAGTGTCTTCATTTGCTAAATGGAATTTGAATATATACCCCCCACAGAGGTGTGAGGATTAAGTAAACTCATATATACAAGATGTGTAACATAATTTTTGGTATCTAGGATCCTTTTCATAATTATTAATTCCATATTCTATGTTTTTACTTGCTCTGAGTGGTGGTTAATAAGGAATCTGGGGGACCTTACTGATGTGTATAGAAAAGCCCAGCTGAACCAAGACCCCTAGATGATTGACAGGGTGCTTGTCAACATTTGAAGTAGACTTTGTGTGTGGAAGAGGCTCATAAGGGTGGGACAAAATTGTTCTCATTAGCTGAGAAAATGTCCCCAAAGCCAAGCCCTTCCCCACTGTTAGGAGCGATTTTATACCTACTGAGAGCTAGAAAAGTTGCTAGAGCCTCTAGAATATTTTCAGAGGGTGTATATGGCCCATCAGGATTTTGTTGCGTATTGCATTACTGCGTGTGAAAGAATAGGGTGTATTCAAGTGTCACATCTGTTCTGTGAGGCAAAGAAGTTTATGGCAAATCACAGTTGAGTCTTAAACCAAGTGGAGCTGCCAACAGCTGAAGGGAAGCGAGTGAGAGAACTAGCCATGGGCACATGGGCCGTCCCCAGGTTACAGACGAGATGGGTTCTGTAGGTTTGTTCTGAAGTTGAATTTGTGTGTAAGTTGGAACAGGTACATTTACCTATTAAATGCAAATTAGACAGGTGTTTGTCTTAACATGTTTATTTTTACCTTTCTGCACATAGAAATGCCTAAACAATTTCAAACCTACAGAACCTCTCTCATTTGTAACCCGGGGACCACCTGTTTGGAAGCATCTAAGTAGAGAGAAGGATAATGAGTTTGATTTTGTACGTGTCAGATTTGGAATGCATATTAGAGAAGTCCCTAAGGAAATGGGAAATTCAGAGCTAGAGCTTAGAAGCAACGTCTGGGTTGGAAATAAACATTTGGAACCTGTGGGTAAGGTTGCCCGGGCGAGTTGTGTAGAGAAAGACTAGATGACAAGTGAGCCAACATTATATGTTAGTGGGGAGCACTGATACTTCAAGTCAAGGGTAAAGAGCCAAGTAAGGGCCCGAAGAGACACAGGAGGGTAAGTTGTGTCTAAAAACCAAGATAAGAGTTTCTAGAAAGAAGGGATTGTCACCTGTGTCAAATGCTTCAGAATGATGATGTAAGATGAGGACTGAGAAGAGACAGATGGGTTCATCAATTGAGGTTTTTGGTGATCTTTGCTAGTTGAGTGGTAAGGGGTCAGGGTGGGTTGCATCAGGCTGAGAGGACTATAATTACTGTCGTGAATGTGATGTTTATCTTTTCCATTAAGTTCCTTATTCTTGTATTCCTTAACAATGGGTGGTATTTTGCCTGTTACTAAACTTTTCATAACTTAATTTTATGTGTGGGGTCTTTTGTCACTTTTTTTCTGCTCAATGTTATGTTTGTGAGATTCATCCATCCTGATACATATAACTTCATCCATCTTGATACATACAACTGTGTTCTAAGTTTTCATTTTAAACTAGAGTCTTGGGTGTTCTTTGTATGAAATCATATCAGTAAAAAGAAAATGACCTCTGCCAATATTTATTCCTATCATTGCTAATATTTTTGTTAATTAACAAGGAGAAGGATGTTGAAAGATACGCCCTGGACTTGTAAAATTACTTTTCACGGGGGGTGGGGGCACCTAGTTTCCGACTTTAATTGGAATGGTTTTATTGTTTTAATATTTGGAATGATAATTGCTACTGGTTTGGGTAAATGGTATTTCGTTCTTTTTGTTCCAGAAAGTCTTTGTCGTGGTGAACGCTAATCTCCTTGAGTGATCTTTTTCAGGCTCAAGCTGTCTATTTCCTTCAGCAACTTGATCTCACAAAAAGCCCAGTCTGAGTTTTCTGCTTCTCCCTCTCTTTGGCTTCTGGCCCCCCTTCTGTGTCTTGTTATTTTCCTTTCTCTGCTTATTGGAGCTCCAGTCTAATGCTGGGGTCCCTTAAGTTATAGCAGCCTAGTGCATGGGAAAGGCACAGTGGTTGTACCCATGAGCCAGCACCGTAGAAGCAG
This sequence comes from Saccopteryx bilineata, assembly GCF_036850765.1. Lineage (NCBI taxonomy): Eukaryota > Metazoa > Chordata > Mammalia > Chiroptera > Emballonuridae > Saccopteryx > Saccopteryx bilineata. The sequence goes on from NC_089502.1 coordinate 76,020,274, forward strand.
TCCTGTTGTCAGTCAGCTTGTCACACCCTTGGGGGCATCAGGAGGTGGCCCCCCTTTACTCTTTGTGTGTGGTGCTGTCCTTGTCTCAAGGTAGAGAGGACCCGACCCAACTCCTCAGTTTCTTCTCAGCATTTTCAGCTCAGGGAAACCTGGCACACTCACAGGGGTGATATCAGCTGTCCTCTAGGAGCTCAGAGACTTCTGCCGGCCAGAACTGTCTCAGGAGCTGCATCCCCATCCTTGCACTTTGGCTGTATGGCATCGGAATCCGGGTACTTGGCCGGGACCTTTCCTCCGTTCCAGAGAGAACTGACGTTCGGGTTCGGGTCTCCGCGCCGTCCTGCGGGCCCGCTCTCTTGGCAACTACTGGGCTCAGGAATGGAATAGAGGAGCCAGACTTGGCAATAAAGGGGAGCTGGGCTATCTAATTTACCATCTTTCCAAAATCCATCTACGTTTTAAAACTGTACTACGTACTACCAGATTCCCATGAAGGCATAAGAGTGTTCATTTTGGTCAAGTTTCCTAAGTTTTCTACTAAGTATTATTACCAATTTGATAAGTGAAAAATATTGTCTCGTTTTCTTTCCTATAGTTATCAATAAAGTTAAAAATACTTTTATGTTTATAGACTGTTTATATTCTGGATTAATTTACCTATTCAAGGTATTGGCTCCTGTTACTCACTATGGGTGCTGCACATTTCTTGTTAAGTTTATCCCTATTTTTTGTTATCACTTTGAATATAAAGCATATTCAGTTTACTGCATGATAGGTTATCAATGGACTACAGCTGGATTAGAGATTATTCCATTGAGGTATAATACGGCATACAGAAAAATGCCCAGCCTGACAGTGGTCCACAGTGAGCAGAGCTTCACCTGGGACACTGAGATCCCCCATTTGAAACTTGAGGTTGCTGGCTTGAGTGCGGGCCTGTCCACTTGAGCGTGGGATTATTTACAGGATCCCAAGGTCTCTGGCTTGAGCCCCCCACCCCCGGCCTGGTCAAGGCACACTGAGAAGCAATCAATGAACAACTAAAGTGAAGCAACTACGAGTTGATACCTGTCATGTCTCCTCCCTCCCTCTCTCTCTCCTTTCCTGTCTCTTTCTCTAAAATCAATAAAAAAGAAAAATGCCAAGATCAAAATTTTCCCCTCTGATGAATGTTCCCAGTGTGACTGTACTGTGTCACTAGCACCCAGGTCAAAACAATATTACAAGTGTTCCAGAAGCACCACTTGTGCCTGTTTCCGTCTTAGTCTTCCGTAAAGGGCAACTTTGTGTCTCATTTCTTTCCTTCAATATGAGGTCACTAGACAAAGGGCAGCTAGTTAAATGAGAATTTCAGATAAGAGACAAATCATTTTGTAGGGAACATACTTATATTGAAAATGATGCGTCATTTATCTGAAATTCAGATTTAACTGGATGCCTGTATTTTTTTTCTTTTGCTAAATCTAGTAACTAACTCAACATTACGTTTGTGAGATTCAGCCATATTATTGCATATAGCTGCAGTTCGTCCATTTTCATCACTATACATTGGTGAATGTGCAACATTTTCTTCTTCCTTTCTCCTGCTGGGTGGACATTTGAGTAATTTCCAGTTTGGGGCTCTTATGAATAGTGCTGCTATGAATATTCTTGTCTATGTATTTTCATGAGCATATATACCCACACTCCTTCAATCCTGAATCCTGTAACTGCTACGCTATCTCCTGCCCTTTAGAGTTAAGATGCTCAAAAAAAGTTCACACTGCTTAGCAACACATGTGATTCACTCTTAGTTACATTTTTTGGTAAGATTATAGCACACATGCAGAAAACTGCATAAATCGTGCACATACTTTAATAATTAATTATATAGTGAACACCCATGTAACTATCTATTACTGGTTGAAAAGGACAACATTTCCAGCATCTGTGTATACCGCTCTCAGATAGCAACCCCCTTCCCTGACTTTTGTGATGATCATTTCCTTGCTTTCCTGGACGTGCTGCCTGTGGATTTGTCTCTCAACAGCATAGTTTAGTTTTGTCTATTTTTAAACGTGTTATCAATGGAATCATACTGTATGGAATCTTTTGTGTTTTGCATATTTCATTCAGCACTGTGTGAGATTCATCTATGTGGCATATAGCTATAGTCTCTTTATTTCCATTTCGGTACAGTATTCCATTGTCTGGCTAGACCACTATTTATTCTTTCTACTGTTGATGGATATTTCAGTGCTTTCCAGTTTGTGGCTGTTCTCAACAGGGCCCTTATCAACATTCTTGTTCATGTGTCCTCATGCATATGTAGAGGAATTTTCTAGAGTATATACCTCAAAATAAAATTACTGGGTCATAGGGTGCATATGCACCCAACTGTCTTCCTAGGAGTTGCAATGTCTGAGAGTCTTTGCTCCACATTCCCCAACAATATTCTCTCAGAATTTTAAATATTTGCTAATCTAACAGATGTGGTAACTCCCATTGTGGTTTTAATTTTCATTACCTCCATGACTAAAGGGGTTGATTATCTTTTCATATGTTTATTGGTCTTGTATATTTTCTTTTCTGTAAAATGCATGTTCTGGTCTTGCCCATTTTTCTATTGTCTGCCTTCTTACTGATTCCAAAAGTAGTTCCTTTTAACATATACTGGGTTCTAGTCGCTATTCAGTTACATTAATTGCAAGCCTCCCTACCCCACAGGTTTTACAAATATCTTCTCCCTCATCTCTGGCTTGTCTATTTACTCTCTCTCATTTATGATACTTTTATTTTGTGTCTTGTTTAAGAAATCCTTTAGTTCCCCAAGGTCTTGAAGACATTCTTCTGTATTATCTAATAAAAGCTTCACAATTTTGCCTTTCACATAAGTCTTTAATCCACCTAGAACTGTTTTCTCTGCTTAGTATGATGTAAGGGTCCAGTTTTGTTTTCTGTCTAAATACCCATTTGTTCTAGTGCTATTGATAAACAAATTCACCGTTTCCCCATCAATGAGTGGCACCATTTCTGTCATGTACTAAATGCCCAAATATACCTTGGTCTGTTTCTGGGCATTCTGTTCTAGTCAGTCAAACGAAGTCTTCCAAATCTATGTATATAGGAAACCTCCCCATTTATTTAGGAGTTCTTTAATATTTTTCAGTGATTTTCCCTGTAGAAGTCTTATACATATTTTGTTCTAAGGTAATTTGTATTTTGAAAGTATTGGAAGTGATATTTTAAAATAATTTTATTCAAGTATAATATACAAACTGAACAAACCCATGTAGACAGCATAAATAGGATTTTTTACAATTTTGTATTCTAAATTTGTTTCTAGTGTATGGCAATAAAATTTATTTTTTAATCCTGATTGATTCACTCTGGTGGTACCCACCATGCCAAAAGCACTATGAAAAATATCACAGTGACATTCTAATTAGCAAAATAATTGGTTCTTTACAGTGCTTATGCAACCTCTGTGGCAAGGCACTTGAACAAACACTTGTTGAAATTTTTCTCCTGAAGAGTTTGTAAATCCTCACTCTCCTATTTTCCTAACTTTTCAGTTTCTTGCTTCTTCTTCTTCCTGTTGCATCGTACTATTTATTGCTCCCAGCATGATCTCCATTAGGAATGAGTGCCCACTACCTGCTGTTAGTTCCTTAGCAATATTGTTCCTTAGCAAATAACGCACCTCCACTCTGTTCCTGCTGTCTCTACAGAGTCCCTGCCTTCCTGCTGTACGCCTGGTCTAGAGCCTCCTAATGCTTTGACTAGTAGGAGGCATTCCATTCGAGATACCAGAGCTAAGTGAATTTCCTTCAAATAGCACTTAGTCCACGGTACCTGCCCTGCTTAGAAACTAAGTGGGCCATCATTAGTTAGAGAATGAAGTCTAAAAGCCAGAGGGACCTTCTGGCCCCTTCATACCCGGCCTGCCTCCTCAGCTGTCTCTCACAGCTCCGCTGCCCACACTGCTGCTTGGCCTCCAGCAGGTGCCCTACTAATTCTGGCTGCTGTGCCCTTTCCTTACAGCCCCGGTCTCTCCTGTCCCAGAATGCAGCTGGCGCCTGCTCCCCCATCAACCTCTCCACAGCATAGCCATCTCTCCGCGTCCAACTTGAGTCTTGGGGGTTTTGATGTCACCTTTTGTAACCATGTCATCTAATGCACTTTATCTCTGCTGACCTTCTACAGTGTCAGAGGACTGCCTTGCCAGCTCCCGGCCTCTCTATTTCCAGTTCCATCTTCTGCCATTCCTGACAGACTGCGGGGTTCCAGCCACAGCAGTCAGCTCAGCGTTCTGCAAACAGTCCCCGTGTGTTCTCTGCCGGGTGTGTGTTCTCTGCTGGGGGTTTCTTCTCTCCCCACTGCCTTGGAAATCTGGCTCCATCAGGCATCCCTGTACCTCTTGTGCTTTTTTGTTTGTTTTGTTTCTGACAGAAACAGAGAGAGGGACAGATAGAGACAGACAGACAGGAAGGGAGAGAGATGAGACACATCCATTCTTTGTTCCGGCACCTTAGTTGTTCATTGATTGCTTTCTCATATGTGCCTTGACCGGGGGGGTGGGGGCTACAGCAGAGCAAGTGACCCCTTGCTCAAGCCAGTGACCTTGGGCTCCAAGCCAGCAACCTTTGGGCTCAAGCCAGCGATCATGGGGTCATGTCTATGATCCCATGCTCAAGCCAGCGACCCCATGCTCAAGTTGGTGAGCCTGCACTCAAGCTGGATGAGCCCACACTCAAGCCAGCAACCTCAGGGTTTCGAACCTGAGTCCTCCACGTCCCAGTCCAATGCTTTATCCACAACACCACCGCCTGGTCAGGCCCTCCTGTGCTTTTTAACCTCTCCTTCTCTACTGACTTGCCCCCTCAACACAGAAGCACACTAATGTGTTTCTCCCGTTTTAAAACAAAACCACCCTCTGCACACTGTGGCTCTCTTTCTCTTTCCTTCACTTCACCTTTTGTGCCATCACTCCCCCCTCATCCCATTAAAACTGTCCCTGCTGAGCTCCCCCAGTGACCTGAACAACTGGGCCCCATAGGCTCTTTGGGCTTTCCCTTACGTGGTGAGTTCAGTGCCTGACATCCTGCCCCTTCTTCCAGACAGTCTCACTTGTCCCTTGGATCTGTGACACTGTCCTCCCCTGGGTCTCCTCACTTTTCTGGGGCTCTCCACTCCTCATCTCCCCCCCAGCCATCCCTGCAGCAGCTGAGGTCTGGCCTGGGATTTCTTTCTCTCCCTGCAGGTCAAGCCCGTCCCCTTGCCACCTCTGCACCCCGAGTGGTCTCCCCCACTTCGGGGCTTATAGCTTCTACCTGTATGCTGCTATTCCCCGAACTCTTCCTCTAGCCCAGTGATGAGCAATCTTTTGAGCTTGGTGTGTCAAAATTTGCCAAAAAACTGAGCATAACTCAGGTGGTGTGTCACTTCGAGAAAAAAAACATAATTTTGTGATATTTATAGTTTAAGTAACAAAAATGTATAATTGTAATATATAACTGTATTTAATAAACCAAAAACTAATTATTTAACTTACCTGCTTAGTGACTTCTTTGTTTATCTGTCAGTCAGTTTCTTTTGTTGGTCTTGATATTATTTAACTTGTGTGGGGTGCTGTGAACTAAGATAAGTGAGGGGGAGGGGAATTCTTTAACCTGCCTATTAGTGACTTTTTTGTTGCTGAATTTCATTGGCTAAATCTTCAATTGAAGGTTGGTATTTTATACACTTCAAGTCCAAGCAAGTGCTACTAACTTACTATATCAATCTGTTTCTTTTGTTGGTTTTGATATTATTTAACACTGAGAATAAGGTCTCACAGAAGTATGTAGAGGGAAAAATTGTGAGTAAAGCCATTGCTATATTTTTCAGGTTGCTAAAAATGTCTGGTAATCGGTTCCAGGCACTCCAAATTTCCTGTTTATACTGGCACACCTCTTGATTCTCCAAGCGGCTCCTTTTCAGATTCTCAAGCTTTGACCTCAAGTCGACAAACACCTGAGCCCAGATGCTGTCTTGAAATTCTGCAAGTTGCATCTTATGTAAATTAAGATGGCTGCCACTATTTCTAATGGCAGGAAATGGCACCCATAGCACAGGCCCTCGCCTCTCCCAGCCTCCCCCTCACTTGTATCAGTAATGATGGTCAATTAGAAATCCATGACAACCCAGAACAGTAGATTGGATGATGGTTGCTGGTGATAGCGATCACAGGGCCCCCAGAGATGCGTCCCCCATGGCATTCCACTGTTCCCTGCTCCACCAGCCAGAAGTGAGGTCAAAGATCACCTAATGGCCTAACCAGAAGTCCCAAAACTAGACGCTCTGTGCCGGAGTTCTGTTGTTTTGACCTACAGACCTCCAGCACAGAGTGTCTACACTACAGCAAATGTTTTATCCTCGGCTACTGCACCTGGCCATGCAGGAGCCGAGATGTAACGTCCTTCTCGCCATGTGGCCCCATACTTCTCTGGTATGCGGCCAGTTGCGTGTCATCAAAAATGGCTACGCGTGCTGACACGTGTGTCATAGGTTCACCATCATGGCTCTAGCCCGTGTCTCCCATCTGCACTTCAGCCTAGAAATGTCGTTGCCTGTGGACATCTCATAAATGATCTACAGGCACCTCCTGCTCCATGTATCTGAACCCGAGCTCCTCATCCCTTCTTGCTGCTGTTAAACCAGCACCCCCACCAGCCGCAGTGAAGAATGCCAGCTCTGCCCCAGTCACCCAAACCAGAAACCGGGTCGGATTCCAAGCTCCCTTCACTGGCTCCTCCCAACCTATCCACCACCCAAGTCCTGTGCCTCTCACTTGTATCTCCAATCCCCTTCTTTTCTCTTACCTTGCTACCACGACCTCAGTTCAGGCGTTCGTCATTCCTTTGTTTACAGTGAGCTTGCCAATGGGTTTCCCTTCAGCTCGTCTCCCCTCTCAAGTCAGGCGCCCTATCAAGTCATCTTCCAACTAGCAGCCAAAATGTTCTCCATAAACTGGAGAGACCTGCTTACAGCTCTTCCCAGAGCTCAGCGCCTAGTACCATGCTGCGTAATATGGCCTTTGTTCTATGCCTGTGACCTAGCGCTACCTACTGGCTAGCTTCCCCTCTCCCCACCCCTTCTTTGCTATTGGCTAAGCCATGTGAAGTGTGCCAGCTTCTCTATTGTCTGTGTGGCCTTGTGCGTTCCGCTCCCTCTGCCGGAAATCCTTCCTTCCATCTTCACGTGGCTAATTCTATTTTGCCTTTCCTCACTCAGTTCCGATTTCATCCTCTTGATGAAACTCTCTCTGACCCCCCACACCCTACGCCCCCCACACTAACTAGTGTTTACCTCTTTTCCACACTAACAGTTTCCCAACTCTGTGTTTCAGTCATCTCCTTACCTAGCTGAGCCCTCCTCCCCATACACAGCAAGCCAATCAAAGATGGGAGCTGTCTTTTTGTCTTGAAATCTCTAGGGCCTGGCATAGTGCCCGTCCTGTTGTAGGTTTTCACTACAGGAGTGCCTGACTTCTTTCTCTTTTTTGGTCTGGCTGGCAGCTCCCACTAAGATTTTAATTCATAATTCAGATGTCACCCACTTATGAAACCTTTACTTTGTATAAAAGTCTTTCTATCAATCAGTGCTCCAGAGTATTTTTTGTAACATTTTATTGTGTAATTTTCTTAAAATTTTTTTTTTTATTTTAGAAGGGGGGGGGGAGCAGGAAGCTTCAACTCCCATATGTGCCTTGACCAGGCAAGGCCAGGGTTTTGAACTGGCAACCTCAGCATTCCAGGTCGACGCTTTATCCACTGCGCCACCACAGGTCAGGCTGTAATTTTCAAAGATGCATCTAAGTTCAAATATCTTACAGGAACAATTCTATACCTTGCGTCCAAGTTCCACTATTAACATTTTACTATATTGGCTTTATTACGTATCTGTCCATCTATCCATTCATTAAGCCAGATTCTTTTTTTAGATGCTTTTTAAAGTAAATTGCATATATTAGTACACTTACATCCAAATATTTAAGTTTACATATTATTAACTGGACTTTAATATCTGTTTAGATTTTTAAATGTAAAATTTATAATGAAAAACACAAATTTTAAGTGTATATTAGCTCTGTTTTGACAAATGCATTTATACCTAAAAGCCTCTGACCCAAACCCTTGTCATAATACTCATTACCTCCCTTCCCAGTCAGTTACCACCCAGCCAAGTCTCACAGCATTCTCCCTTTTCGTTGTAATTATTTACTTGTCTGTTTTTCCCAGTAGATTTTGAGTTCCTTGAAGTTAGAGATCCGTTCTTATTTTCCCGCGCCTTGTGCCAAGCACTGTGCCCAGCACACAGTAGGTGTTCAGTAACTGGAGGCTGGCCAGATGGATGGATATCTGCCTTATTCCTGGAATGTGAGCACATATTATATTCCTTCTCTCTTTCTCATCTCCCACATCCAACAGGTCACTTGGTAACGTCCTTTCTGTGTCTTAAATACCTTTTTCATTGTTCCGGTCCTTGGAGACCTCTCACCTATATTGTAAAATAGCAGTTTTAAACCTCCAAAGTAGTTCCTTAAATACCAGGGTTTTTTTATTCCTAAATCTGCTTGCCAAATGTAGTATTTCTAAAACCCAAATCTGATCATGTTTACCCCTCTTTAAAAACATTCGTTTCCATCTAACAGATGTTTTTAATTTGCCTTCCCTTTAAAGCAGAGGAACTTCTTTTTTTCTTCTTTTTATGTCCATTCAGTATTACTTGATATTAGTTTCAGGTGTACAGCATTGTAGTTAGACAATTACATGATTTACCAATGATCCCCCATAAGTCTGGTGCCTACCTGGCACAATGCATAGTTATAACAGTATTAATGACTATATTCCCTGTGCCATACTTTACATTCCCGTGACCATTTTGTAATTACCAATCTGCACTTCTCAATCCCTTCACCTATTTCTTTCTTTTTTCTTTTTCTTTTTTTACAGAGACAGAGAGATTAGAGAGGGATAGATAGGGACAGACAGACAGGAACGGAGAGAGATGAGAAGCATCAATCATTAGTTTTTCGTTGTGACACCTTAGTTGTTCATTGATTGCTTTCTCATATGTGCCTTGACCGTGGGCCTACAGTAGACCGAGTAACCCCTTGCTCAAGCCAATGACCTTGGGTCCAAGCTGGTGAGCTCTGCTCAAACCAGATGAGCCCATGCTCAAGCTGGCAACCTCGGGGTCTCGAACCTGGGTCCTCTGCATCCCAGTCCGACACTCTATCCACTGCACCACTGCCTGGTCAGGCCCTTCACCTATTTCACTCAGCCCCCTAGCCCCAACCCCATCTGGAAACCCTCAGTTTGTTCTCTGTATCTATAAGTCTGTTGCTGTTCTGCATGTTCATTTATTTTGTTTTTTAGATTCCACATATAAGTTAAATCATGTTATATTTGCCCTTCTCTGTCATAGTTCACTTAGCATAATACCCTCTAGATATATCCATGTTGTTGTAGATGTAAGATTTCATTATTTTTTATGGCCAAGTAATATTCCATTGTAGATATGTATCACATTTTCTTTATCCATTCGTCTTTTGATAGGCACTTGGGTTGCTCCCATGTCTTGGCTATTGTAAATAACACTGCAGTGAACATAGGGGTGCATATATCTTTTTAGATTACTGTTTCAGATTTCTTCAGATAAATACCTAGAAGTGGATTGCTAGGTCATAAGGTGGTTCTGTTCTATTTTTAATTTTTCAGGAACCCCCATACTAATATTTTTATAATAGCCGTAGCAATTTGAAGTCCCTTTTCTCCGCTTGCCAACAGTTGTTGTTTGTTGATTTATTGTTGATAGCCAATCTAACAGTTGTGAGCTGGTATTTCATTGTGGTTTTAATATGACTCTCTCTGATGATTAGTGACATTGAGCATCTTTTCATATGTTTATTGGTCATCTGTATGTCCTCTTTGGAGAGGTGTCTATTGGGTCCTCTGTCCATTTTTTTTAATCAATTGTTTGGTCTTTTGGTGTTAAATTGTATGAGTTCTTTATAATGGATATCTCATTGGTGAATATCTTCCCCCAATTAGCAGGTGTCTTTTTGTTTTTTTCTTATCTTTTTAAGATTTTATTTATTGGTTTTACAGAGAAAGGAAGATTGGGGAGTGAGAAGTATCAACTCATAATTGCTTCACTTTAGATGTTCATTGCTTGCTTGTCGTATGTGCCTTGAGCAGGCAAGCCCAGAGTTTCTAAACTGTGACCTCAGCATTCCAGGTTGATGCTTCTAGAAGTGTTGTGTTTTTGGCTCTTACATATAAGTCTTTAATCCATTTTTTGTTTATTCTTGTATATGGTGTATCTAGTTTCATTTTTTGCATGTCTCTATCCAATTTTTCTAACACCCTTTATTGAAGAGACAGTCTTTATCCCATTGTATATTCTTGCCTCCTTTTTCATAGGTTAATTGACCAACTAGGCATGGTTTTACTTCTGGGCTCTCTATACTGTTCCAATAATCTATATGTCTGTTTTTATGCCAATACCATGCTGTTTAAATTACTATAATCTTGTAGTATAGTTTGATAACACCTAGCATGATACCTCCAACTTTATTCTTTTTCCTTAAGATAACTGTGTCTATTTGGGGTCTTTTGTAGTTCATATAAATTTTAGAATTATTGCTTCTAGTTCTATAAAAAATGCCTTTGGTATTTTGCTAGGAATTTCATTGAATCTATAGACTGCTTTGGATAATATGGACATTCTAATAATATTAATTCTTTCTACCTTGAATACGATATATGCTTCCATTTATTTGTATCTTCTTCAACTTCTTTCTTGAATGTCCTATAATTTTATGAGTACAGGTAGGTCTTTTATCTCCTTGGTTAGATTTATTCCTAGGTGGGTTTTTTTGTTTTGTTTTTTGTTTTGTTTTTTTTTGTGGGGGTTTTTTTGGTAATGTTTATGTTATTGGTTTTAGAAAGAGGAAGGAGAAAGCGAGAGAGAGACAGGAACATTGATCTGTTCCTGTATGTACCTTGACCGGGGATCGAACCCACAACCTCTGCGCATTGTGATGATTCTCTAACCAATTGAACTATCAGGCCAGGGTGGGTATTTTTAATTTTTTAAGCAATTGTAAATGGGATTGTTTGCTTCATTTCTCTTTCTTATAGTTTGTCATTGGTATATAAAAATGCAACCAGTTTCTGAGTATTAAGTTTGTATCCTACTACTTTACTGAATTCATTTATCAGTTCTAATACTTTTTGGTGGGGTTTTAGGGTTCTCCCTATATTGTGTCATGTCATCTGTAAAACAATGACAACTTTACTTTTTCCTTTCTAATTTTTAGATACCTTCTATTTATCTTTCTTATCTGATTGCTGTGGCTAGGATTTCCAATGCCATGTTGAATAAGAGTGGTGAAAGTGGGCATTCTTGTCCTGTTCTTGATCTTGAGGAATATACCTTTCTCCATTAAGTATGATGTTAGCTGTCGGTTTATCATATGTAGTCTTTATTATGTTGAGCTATGTCCCTTCTGTTACCACTTTGCTGAGAGTTTTTTTTTTATCATAAATGGGTTCTGGATTTTATCAAATGCTTTTATTTTTTATTTTTTAATTTATTGTGTTGACATAGTTTGACATGTCCCACTCAATATAATACCCTCTACCCACCACATTGTGCCCCCCATGCCCCATGCGAAGTCTCTTTCCACCCTTATTTTACCCCCTCCCCCTACCTCTACTCTTCTTTCCCTCTGGCTATTGCTACTTTGTTCTCTGTATGTATGTGTTATGTATATATAATTTAGCTAATCCCTTCACCTTCTCTGATCCCATCCCATCATCCCCCTTCCCTCTGACAACTGTCCATCTGTTCTCTGTGATCCTACCTTCGTTTTTATTTTGTTCCTCAGTTTATTGTGCAGAATCAAATGCTTTTATTTTCTACATCTAATAGTATGATGCTCTGATATTGATCCTTCATTTTGTTTATGTGGTATATCACTTTAATTGATTTGTACATATTGAACCAAACTTGTATCCCTGGAATAAATCCCACTGGATCATGACGTATGATCTTTTTAATGTATTGCATGTGGCTTGCTAACATTCTATTGAGGATTTTTTTCATCTATGTTCATCAGGGATATTGGCCTATAATGTTCTTTTCTTTGTAATTTCTTTGATATTGGAATCAGAGTAACGGTAGCCTCAGAAAATAGGCTTGGGAGTCTTCCCTTCTGTACAAATTTTTGGAATAGCTTGAGAAGGATAGATATTACTTCTTCTATGAATGTTTCATAAAATTCACCTGTGAAATTTTCCAGTCTAGGATGTTTTGTTGGCAGTATTTTGATTACTGATTCAATTTTGTCAATAGTAATTGGTCTGTTCAGATTTTTTTATTTTTGATTGAGTTAGTCTTGGAAGATTGTCATTTTCTAGGATTTTATCCATTTCTTTCAGACTGTTCAGTTTGTTGGCATAAAAAAACTGTTTGTAGTATGTTTTATAATCCTTTGTATTTCTATGATGTCGGTTGTCATTTTTCCTCTTCTGTTTTGGTTTTACTTTTTTGTATCTTTCTTTTTTTTCTTGATGAGTCTGGTTAAAGGTATATCATTCTTGTTTGTCTTTTCAAAGAACCACTTCTTGTTCATTGATCTTTTGTGGGGATTTTTAATTTATTTCTGCTGTGATCTTTATTATTTCCTTCCTTCTACTCACTTTGGGCTTTGTATTTTATTTTTCTAGTTCCTTTACTTGTAAGGATAGATTGTTTATTTCATATATTTTTGTATCCTGAGGTGGCCTTTATTGCTATGAATTTCTCTCTTAGGACTGCTTTCACTGTATGCCATAGATTTTTGGGTTGTTGTGTTTTAATTTCCATTTGTCTCAAGGTATCTTTTGATTTCTTCCTTAATCTCCTTAACTCATTCATTGTTTAGCACAATGTTATTTAGCCTCCATGTATTTGTGTGTATTTCAGTTTTTCTCTTTTTAATTGATTTGTAGTTTCATACCATTTTTGGCCTAACATGTGGTCTGGCCTGGAAAATGTCCCATGTATATTTCAGTGTCTATTCTGCTGCTTTGGGCAGACATGCCATAAAAATATCAATTATGTCCATCTGGACTATGTGACACAGGGGTCCCAAACTACGGCCCACGGGCCTCATGCGGCCCCCTGAGGCCATTTATCCAGCCCCGCCGCACTTCCGGAAGGGGCACCTCTTTCATTGGTGGTCAGTGAGAGGAGCACATTGACCATCTCATTAGCCAAAAGCAGGCCCATAGTTCCCATTGAAATATTGGTCAGTTTGTTGATTTAAATTTACTTGTTCTTTATTTTAAATATTGTATTTGTTCCCGTTTTGTTTTTTTTACTTTAAAATAAGATACATGCAGTGTGCATAGGGATTTGTTCATAGTTTTATTTATAGTTCGGCCCTTCAACGATCTGAGGGACAGTGAACTGGGCCCCTGTATAAAAAGTTTGGGGGCCCCTGAACTAAGGTGTTGCAACAAAAAACTAATGATTCATGCTTCTCATCTCTTTCTGTTCCTGTCTGTCTGCTCCTGTCTATCCCTCTCTCTGACTCTCTCTCTGTCTCTGTAAAAAAAAAAAAAAAAGTCCTTTTTTGTCTCTTATTATAGCCTTCATTGTGAGTCTATTTTGTCATATATAAATATTGCTACCCCAGCTTGTTTTGTTTTATATCCATTTGCATGAAATATCTTTATCTATCCCTTTACTTTTAGTCTGTATGTGTCTTTCATTCTGAAGTGGGTCTCTTATAGATAGCATATGTGTATGAGTCTTATTTTCTTATCTATTCAACTACCGTGTCTTTTGATTGGAACATTTAATCCATTTACATTTAAAGTGATTGTTGATAGGTACATAGTTATTGCCATTTTATTATTTACATTTTTTTCATCTTTTTTCCTCCTTTTCTTCATAAAGAAGAACCTTTACTATTCCTTGTAATACTGGTTTGGTGGTGATTAACTCTTTTTGCTTATTCTTGTCTGGGAAGCTTTTTTTTTCTTCTTCAATTCTAAATGATAGCCTTGCTGGGTAGAGTAATCTTGCTTGTAGGTCCTTGCCTTACATCACTTTCAATATTTTGTGCCAATCCCTTCTGGCCTGAAATGTTTCTGTTGAGAAAACAGCTGGCAGTATATGATAGCTTCCTTGTAGGTAACCATCTGTGTTTCTCGTGTAGCTTTTAAAACTTTGCCTTTTCCTTTAACCTTTGACATTTTAATTATTATGTGCTTTGTTGTGGGCCTCTTTGGGTTCATCTTGTTTGGACTCTCTGTGCTTCCTGGACTTCTATGTCTATTTCTTTTGCCAGGTTAGGTAAGTTCTCAGTTATAATTTCTTCAAATAGGTCTTCAATCTCTAGCTCTCTCCCTCTCTCTCTCCTTTCCCAGTACCCCCATGATATGAATGTTTCACTGTATGTTGTCCCAGTGGACCCTTAAACTATCCTCATTTTCTAAAATTATTTTTTCTTTTTGCTGTTCCAATTTGTTACCTTGTCTTTCAAATCGCTGGTTCTATTATCTGCTTCATCTTATCTGCTATTGATTCCTTCTAGTGTATTCTTCATTTCAATTAGTGTATTTGTCATTTCTAACTGGTTCTTTTTCATTTTTTCTATGTCCTTTTTTCTGTTTACTTCTCTTTGTAGAAGTTCTCACCAAGTTCCTTGAGCAGCCTAATAACTAGTGTTTTGAACTCTGTATCAGTAGGTTGCTTTCCTCCATTTCCTTTAGTTCCTTTTCCAGTGTTTTCTCCTGTTCTTTCATTTGGGACATGTTTCTTTGTCTCCTCATTTTGCTTTATGTTGCGCCTTTTATGTATTAGATAGATCTCTGTGTGTTTGCTTCTACGTATTAAGTAGATCTGCCACATCTCTCCATCTTAGAAGAGTGGCCTTGTGTAGGAGGTGGACCAGAGGCACAGTCTCCCTCATCTGCTGAGCTGGTTGCTCCAGGACTGTCCCTCCTGTTGAATTTGAGCTTTGATTGCTGCTGGCATGTCAGTAAATGGGGTCAGTGATTGGCATGACCACAGCATATGACTTGCTGTTTAAGGGCTGATCCCACAGATCAGGATTCACCCCCATGAGCTTCACTTATGCTGACCACCCTTCAGGTGTGTGGCTTGTGGAGTTCATTGGGTGGTGCTCTGTTTTTGTTTGAAACCAGCCACTGAGTGTTTTGACTCTGGGGCCTTCTTGTAGGGGCTCAGGGGCAGGCCGAGGTCATGTGCTGCCCGTGAGCAACCCAGGGCTCCCAGGTAGGAGCTCCAAAGCACCCACAGTTGGTAGCTGCCTGTGCAGTGCCTGAAGACGTGTAGGAGAGGTCACACTGTGTACACAGGCCAGCTGCCACCATGACTGTGTCTGTGGCCTCTCAGCAGAAGGCACAGGGCCCCTGGGCCCTGCCACTGCATGCTGGCTTCCCACAGGCTCAGCTACTGAGAGAGACTCGGGCAGAATGCGAGTTGGGGGAGGTAGGTTCTCAGGGAGTCACCAGTGTAGAGCGAGTGGTATTTACGAAGTTAATACAGACTCATAATTGGCACCAGTGCAGAGCCTGAAGCCACTTGGCAAAAGACAAGGCACACTAAGGTCAGCAGGTACCTGCCTGTGCCTGGGGACCTTTGAGAGTTTTCAAGAAAGAGTTCAATACAGCAGGGCCGAGGCAGGCTGCCTGCTGCTGAAAGAGCCTGTGCAGTGTGTGAGTTAGGTGGGGTGGGTTTTCGGAGCTGGCAGGGCAGAGTGAGTGCTCACCAGCTACTGCAGTTACAGGTTTGGCCATGTGGGGGAGAGTCTCAACACAGGAAATATGGTACTCTCCTGCCAGCTGTGTGGGAGGGAGGCTCAACACAAAGACGGTGGTGGCTGTCCCTCCAGCCCTCGTCCTTTGGTCACATAACTCAGTTTCTCTCCCTGTGTGGCTCTGGTGCCCCCACCCCCAGCAGCTGTGAGCCAGTGAGTCTGTGCATGGGCCCTTTAAGAGGATGTCTGGGTTTCCAGCAGACTTCCATCTCACCAGAAGGAACAGAATCCCTGCTGATTTTCACAGCCAGATGTGGGGGCTCCCCTTCCCAGCACTGGTGCTGTGGGCTGCGGAGCTCGGTATGGGGCTAGGACTCCTCTCTCTTTGGAGGTAGCTCTGCTGCTGAGATAGCCCTCCTGATTCTCAATGTCACATGTGGTGTGGGGCCTGCCTGTTTCACACCTCTGTCCCTGCACCAGTCTCAGTGTGGCTTCCTCTGTATAGCCTTAGTTGTAGGACTTCCATTCAGCTAGTCTTCAGTGGTTCTCCAGCTTGGTTGTCCTATAATGTAGTTGTAGTTTTTTGGTTTTGTTTTTGGGTTTTTTTTGGGGGGGGTTTGCATCCTTCCAAAGCTGGAAACGGGGAGGCAGTCAGACAGACTCCCGCATATGCCCAACCAGGATCCACCCGGCGTGCCCACTAGGGGGCTATGCTCTGCCCCTCTGGGGCATCGCTCTGTTGCATCCAGAGCCATCCTAGCACCTGAGGCAGAGGCCATAGAGCCATCCTCAGCACCCGGGCCATCTTTGCTCCAATGGAGCCTCAGCTGCGGGAGGGGAAGAGAGAGACAGAGAGGAAGGAGAAGGGGAGGGGTGGAGAAGCAGATGGGCACTTCTCCTGTGTGCCCTGGCCGGGAATCAAACCCGGGACTCCTGCACGCCAGGCCGATGCTCTACCACTGAGCCAACCAGCCAGGGCCTGTAGTTGTAGTTTTGATGTAGTCATGGGGGAAGGCAAGCACACATCACATCCTCTGCCACCATGACTGGATCCAGAGGGACTCTTTTTTAAATGAAACTGTTAAATGGTATTCTAACACTTGATATAAATTTTTAAAGGATTTTAAATTTATGTAAATTTATAAGTTCAAATTTACAACATTGTGTAAGTCAATCTTCAAACAACAAGAATATTATAGCTGTTCTTATTTTCATAGTTTCTTTCTTTATATTAACTTGCATATCATAAAGTTTTCCATAATAAAAAATGCAATCTGTCCAACAAATATACTTGTCTCTATATTATATGAACTCTCAAAACTCAATACTAAAAAGCAGTCCACCTAGAAAATGGACAAAAGACACAAGCAGATATTTCAGTGAAGAAGGTATGTCGGTGGCAATAGCCTAGTCACTGAGGAAATACAAACGAAAGCCACAGTGAGTGATGTCACTGCCCACCTCAGAAGAGCTAAAAGAAAAAATAGTGGTAATGCCTAACGCTGGGAAGAATGTGAAGAAATTAGGTTTCTCTCGCATTGCTACTCTGCTGGGAATATAGAAAGGTACCGACACTCGGGAAAATAATGCAGTGGTTTCTTCTAAAACTAAATGTGCTCACCATACAATATAGCCATTGTACTATTGGGTATCTATCCCATAGAACATGTATGTCCACAGAGAACCCTGTACATGAATGTTTATAGCAGCTCTATTTCAAATAGCAAAAACTGGAAACAACTCAAATGTCCACCAGCAAATGAATGGTCAAGCAAACTGTGGTACATTTAGGCCAGGAAATACTACTCAGCAGTAAAAGTGATGAGCTCTTGATAACAGACAACAACTTGGATGGATTGTTATTATGCTGAGTAAAAATAAAGGCCAGTATGAAAAGGTTACATATTTACGATGCTATTTCTACATTTTTGAAATAAAACAAGGAAACAAATTAATTGTTTCCAGGGGTTAGGGATGGAGGACTGAGGTGGGTAGCTGTGCCTACAAAGGGTAGCACAAGAGAGCTTTGTAGTGCATCAGACAGTTTATATCTTGATTTTGGTGATGGTTACGTAAAGTTATCTGTCTGATAAAACTGTCCATGGAGTCTGAGTAAGCTCGGAGGATCGTGCCAACGCAAATGTCCCAGTTTGAGTATTATTGTTATGCAAGATGCTACCATTGAGGGAGGCTGGTGATGCACAAGACCTTCCTGTACACTTTCTGGCAACTTCCTGTGAATCTATCATTATTTTGAAATAAAGGTTGTTTTCTTAAATAGCAGTATAATCAAATGTAATTTTTTTCTTTTTCCCCAAATCTCCGGTCCGCGTCTCTGACTGTTCTCGCTTTTTATACAAAGGGAGCATACTGTGTACTTTGTTCTGCTTGAGCCTTTCTTTTTTTCACTAAATGATATTTGTTGGAGATGGTACCATATTAGCATATACATCTCCACTGTGTTCTTTTTCACGTCTATCTATTGTATAGGTATGCCATTGTATTTATTATACCATTCCCCTATTGATGAATATTTACGTTGGCTTCAGACTTTTGCTATTACAAACTAGGCTCCAGTGAGCGTTCTTAATTCTTAGTATATGACATGACGGGGGTTCTGGGAATGTTTTTGCCTTCAATTTTTCTATAATGTGTTCTGGTGACACATTATCAAGAAAATCTTGATTCATCCTGATAGGTAGCTGCGAATTAGAAACATTTTTTAACAGCCTACTTTACAATCCCAGGTTTCTCTTCAATTATTAAACTGATCTAGGAGCTTCAATGAGGAATGATACAATATTTAAATCCAAAATTGGGTCAATAACAGTATCTTTCCTAATTTGTCTTAATAACTATAAATGTCTGACACAACACAAAGCTTGCAAGAAACACTGCAAATGTGCTTTTCCTTTTGTGTGACATTGATTAAGTGTTTCATATGTGCTATCTCATTTAGTCCTTTTTTCCTATCTTTCGATATTACTGACATATATATATATAGATTTAAGGTATACAACATGATGATTTTATATGTGTTTGTGCTGCTAAGTGATTACCACAATAAGGTTACTTACCACCTCTATCCCCTCATATAATTACCATTTTTGTGTGTGTGCAGGGTGATAACATTTACTCTTTTAACAACTATCAAATGTATAATATGATGCTGTTAATTATATCATGCTACACATAAGACCCCAGAATTTATTCATTTGCTAGCTGATCAAAGTTTATACCCTTTGATCAATATCCCCCCCATTTCTACCTCCCCTCAACCTCTGGCAGCTACCATTTTATGCTTTCTGTGAGTAACTATTTTAGATTTCACGTATAAGTGAGAGCATACAGTATTTGTCTTCCTTCTTCTGACTTATTTCACTTAATGCTTTCTTTTTATTGCTGAATATATCCTATTATATATATCACATATAAGAATATATATATAGCTTGACCAGGCGGTGGCGCAGCAGGTACAGTATGGACCTGGGATGCTAAGGACCCAGGTTCAAAACCCCGAGGTGGCCGGCTTGAGCCCAAAGGTTGCTGGCTTGAAGCCCAAGGTCACTGGCTTAGCTGGAGCCCCCAGTAAAGGCACATATGAGAAGCAATGAATGAACAACTGAGATGCTGCAACTATGAGTTGATGTTTCTCATCTCTCTCCCTTCCTGTCTGTCTGTGTCTGTCTGTCTCTCTCTCAAACAAAAAAGAATATATATATATAACATATTCTTTATTCATTCATCCATTAATGGACACTTAGGTTGTGAAACCATCTTTAATACCATATCATCTTAACATGTTGAGTTCCATATTCATTTGGTCCTTCACAACTGACTGTGATGCAGTGATGAGCACATGAATTGAGCAGCTGCCTCTGTCCGGTGTTTTATGACAAGTTCACATGCTGTATAATAGAATTACTTGCACAATCTTCTATGAGTTAGCATATGAATTTGGAAAAAGTCTAGTGCAAAGCTATAACCTTAAATTATACATTTGCAAAATGTTCAAACATATGAACAAACAATTGAGGTATTTTCAAAGACTTCATAAAATAAAACCTTGCTGCACAGAGAGTGGCTTGGCAGACTCCATGGTGTTAATATTCGGTATACATACAGTGCATTGGAATGAGCTTTAAGTGCAGGTTTTAAAATAGTTAAAATAAGTTTAAATAGTGTGATATGTGTACAACAATGTGAATGTGCTTAATGCCATTGAACTTTACACTTAAAAATGGTGAAGATGGTAAATTTTATGATATCACAAAAAAATCATTTAAAAAAGAAAACCCGAATTTCAGTGGCAGAAACTCTGCAGTATCTCTGTGGTTCCCTAGAGCAGCAGTCCCCAACCCCCGGGCTGCAGACCGGTACCGGTCCATGGGCCATTTGGTACCGGTCCACAGAGAAAGAATAAATAACTTACATTATTTCTGTTTTATTTATATTTAAGTCTGAACTATGTTTTATTTTTTAAAAATGACCAGATTCCCTCTGTTACATCCGTCTAAGACTCACTCTTGATGATTGTCTAGTAAGTTCGACAATTATATTTAAAAATACCACAGGGTTTTTTTTTTGTTTCTTTTGTTTGTTTGTTTGCTTTTTGTATTTTTCTGAAGCTGGAAACGGAGAGGCAGTCAGACAGACTCCCGCATGCGCCCAACCAGGATCCACCTGGCACACCCACCAGGGGGCGATGCTCTGCCCATCTGAGGCATCGCTCTGTTGCGACCAGACCCATTCTAGAGCCTGGGGCAGAGGCCAAGGAGCCATCCCCAGCGCCCGGGCCATCTTTGCTCCAATGGAGCCTAGGCTGTGGGAGGGGAAGAGAGAGACAGAGAGGAAGGAAAGGGGGAGGGGTGGAGAAGCAGATGGGCGCCTCTTCTATGTGCCCTGGCCAGAATCGAACCCGGGACTCCTGCACGCCAGGCCGATGCTCTACCACTGAGCCAACCGGCCAGGGCCTAAAAATACCACAGTTTTTATGCCAGTCGCATAATTTTATTTTGTGCATTTATCTATCCCACCCTAAAGGCCGGTCCGTGAAAATATTTTCTGACATTAAACTGG